>NW_026947498.1:10347500-10882500 GCF_034190915.1 Cavia porcellus
TTGCTAAATGAATGGACCTAGAGACCATACTTTTAAGTGAAATAAATCAAACACACATGTATAAATATCAAATTGTCTCACTGGTGTGAGAAACTGAAAGTGTAAGAACCAAATCATACAAGAAATACAATGAAAAGGGAAGAAATTGTTCAGAAAGAAAGGGGAAATAGAAGGATAGAGGGAAAGGAAGGAAAAGAAATTTTTAAAAATGAGAAAAGAAGGATGAAATCTGGGTGAAAGCCGCCATGACTTCAAAACTCTTGCATTCTGAATACCCATAAAACCAGTACTACATGCACAATGCCAAGGTCTGCACCACTCTTGTGTAGTAGCTGGGCCCCCTTGGATCGTAGCTGCAGATGTCTCTGAGTGCCTGGCTACAGAGCATATGAACCCAATCCCAGGGAACAAATTCCCCATGAGGCCTTCTCCAACATGTTGCCTCAGGGCTCTCTTCTCAGAGTTTTTTACTTTTGTAGGTTGGTGGGTAGGGTCTTGCTGTTTCCCCTGATGCCCTCAAGGCACCCTTCCTATTACACCAATTCAAAGAACCTCTCTTCTGTTTAATTCTAAGATTCTCAGCAACTAAGTTCTCCTCTGCTTCCATTTTACAAGCCCCACTTTACAGAAGTTTACCTTCTGATGAAATTCAAAACCTTCTGGGTCATGCAGTCATGTGGCTGCTCCTGATTCTCAGTGTAGAGCTGGCTGAAGTGTCTGACAGTGACGCTGTCAGAGGCTGAGCGTTGGGCTGCCTTGGAATCTCCCGTACCAGGCTAACTGTCCTGCTGCCTTTCACTGTGGTTACCCACAAAACCTCAGGACATGAGCAAAATGTGGACAGATTTTTTTTTTTTTGATCAGAGCATAATACACATGATCATGAGTTAAAAAAAACCAATGGTGTGGGTCAGGGATTTAGTTCAGTGGCACAGCACTTGCCTGGCAAGCCCAAAGTCATGAATTCAATCTCTGGCATGCACACACACACACACACATACACACACACACTCACACACACACACACTCACACACACACACAGACAAAAATGGTGTCCTTGTTTCCAACCCAAATTCGATTCTGGCCTTTACTGCCTGCATTTCTTCTGAGCTCTGGCCAGAATCTCTCATAAGCTCAGTTTACAGCATTCCAGGGCATCTCCAAGTGGCATCTTCAAATCTTTCCAAACTCCTCTCTTGAACTGGTTCCAAAAGCATCTGCACCATACGGTCAGGTATAGTCACAGCCACGATACCACTTTTCCATTGCCAAAATCTGTCATAGATACTTTCTGGTCACTGAAACACAGTATACAACACCCACAGCTTAAATGAGGAGAGGTTCATCTTGGCTCATGGTCATAGAGGGTTTGGTCCATAGTTGACTGGCTCCAAGACAAGGCGACATGGCAGAGGGTCACAGTGGACGAAAAGCTGCTCACCTCATGGTGCCTCCTCTTCTGGCCAGACCCCACCTCTCAACAGCAAGTTATCTGTGAGCCCCATAATTCGACCACCTCTCACAAGCCCTGCTTGTGAGTACGTGAAGCTTTGGGGTCATGCACACTAACAGTGGGGCCACTTGTCACGGTGTCACTTGTAAGAGTCAAAACAATTTCCATGTTGCCTCTCAGTGTTGCCCGAGTCACTGTGGAGAGCTATGTGGCAAAGGTGACCACAGTGACGTGAGTTCTCTGCTCAGATGGCAAAGAGAGGACACGGAGGTTCGTGTGACATGGGCAGCGATGCCCCACATCGTGAAACATGCTTGGGACCTCATGTGGGCGACACAGTGACTGTTACCTGGCTGTGGCTTTGACCTGCCCCTGTACCTAGGGACAGGGCAGCCTGCCTGGTCACACCTGGACATGCCATGGACCCCCCATGCCACGGACCTGTTCTCTCACCATCCTGGGATTCTGCCACCACCCCCACCCTACCTGCAGGTGGGCGCTCCAAAGCCACATTTTGTCCTGTGTGTGGTGGATGTAGGGTGGCTGGAGCTCATGGACGACAGTACAGAACACCTGTCATTTGCCGTGGGGCACCCTTGGGCCTGGGCCAGCTGAGGCCAGGGTCTCCCTGGTCTCCCAGCTCCAGCTCAGCTGTGGCCAAGTCGCCCCATGACTGCTGGCTCCTGGGGCATGGGATCAGCGTGCTGGCCAGTGCCAGCTGGTGCCCATGGGATGGTTCTCGGGCCTCTTTAGACCAGCAGAGCTGGCCAGGGGCTGAAAGCAGGCACAGAATGAAGGGATGGGGGTGTCCAGGACACATGCAGCTGAAAAGGGCGCAAGGGTCAGTGTCCAGAGCCGGGACCAGGCCTCCACTCCTCCCACCCTGTGTGCTATCAACACAGAGAGTCAGTGAGGGCAGCGGAGGTGTAGTAACACCTGTAGTGTAGTGACACTGCTGGTCAGACTCGGTGAGGGGGATGAGGCCCAAGTCTAGGATGGTGATGCTGCCAGTACACTGGGACCAAGAGCATGGAGGGTCTGAGAAGTGCCCACTAGAGGCGTGTGTGTGTGTGTGTGTGTGTGTGTGTAGGGTTGGGGCTGGCCTTCCGAGGGGCTGATTAGGGCTAGCCTGAGAGAACGACACTCTGCAGGCTTGTGGTAGAAGGAGGGGGAAGGAGACAGGAAAAGAGTTAAAATGTGTTATGTTCCAGCCGCCCACAATGAATGTGTTTGTTGTGAACTAAAACTCGGCCTAAGAAAAAGATGGTGACCGTGAAATGGGATTTACTGTCGGACCTGTCTGTGATAAGCCTCCAGTTCTGGGAACACTCCCAGGGCTAGATTTGGTGAAAAGTTTGTGCGAATAAAGTTGTAACCTTTTCCCTTCTACTGGGTTGTGGTCCCTGAGCTAAAGTCTCCTGCTTTCATCTGGGTCCTTGAGCAAAACTTAGAAGTCGCTTGTCCTGAAGGACATCTGCCGGGCTGGCACACTCCACTGGACACTGAATAACTCGCCAGAGGCCAAGGACGGAGCCCAAGATAGGGGCAGCACGCCAACACCCTCGCAAGGCAAGGACGATTCCTTGGCTAAAGTAACGCAGCACACAAGGAAACAAGGCCAGGAGCAAGGACGGCAGAAACTCCAGAAAACAAAAGCAAGCCGCGGGTTTTCAGGTGGAAATCCACACAGAGGTCACAAAGCAAACATCCTCAGATAGTCAAGAAACAGGAGAGCAGCTGTGTCTTCTGGGTGAGAACATTTATTTTTTGGATAACAGAGAAGGTGGGCAGAGGCAGAGAGGACAGAAGAAGGGGCGAGGGGTGCGGGAGAGCTGGCTGGGGTGCAGGTACTGGCAGTGAGGGCATGCAGAGGGCCTGGGCCAGGATACGGGGCAGCAAGCTCTATGCAGGACCTGGGAGACTCCCCTGTCTCTGACCATCAGGGACTCTGAAGAGGGAGGCTGCCCATGCTGGGGACTGGAGGGACAATTACCCTGAGAGAGTTGGGCTCCGTGGAAGGGGAAGCTGGCCCTTCTATGTCATAATCAGCCTGGGCACAGCTTAAGGGCAGGGTCTCAAAGTGAAGCCCTGCCGTGCCCAAGCTCTGCATGGCTTGCTAGGTATGCAAGGGGCCAGGGAAAGACATGGGGCTTGCTATTTGTCATTCTTTGGTGAGGACTCAGCGACTTCACTCAGTCTGGATGCTGAAGAGGGTTTTGGAGGCTGCAGCTCAGAGGGTGCTGGGGAGCTGCCCAGGGGCCACCGAGCCCTGGGCATAGCACAGCCTGCAGGATGGGGTGGGAGCTCTGGGGCAGAAATGGCCTGAGGGTGAAGGGGCATGTCAGAGTCGGGCAACTCTGCAGCCTGGGATCAGAGCCAGCAGGACCTGGGGGACAAGGCCTTCAGCAGCAAGACTTCTGGCCCAAGGAGAGGCCACAGCAGGCGGGTCTGCACACGGGGCGGCAGAGCAGGGACACGCAGGAGGATGGGCGGCAGCAGCTGGGCTGGCAGGACGAGGCACAGCAGGAGGAGGAGGGCAGGCAGCAGGCGGGTCTGCACACAGGGCGGCAGAGCAGGGACACGGAGGAGCAGGAGGGCGTGCAGCAGCTGGGCACGCAGCAGGCTGGCTGGCAGGGGGAGCAGGAGCAGCAGGCAGGCTGGCAGCAGGAGGAGGAGGCCCCAGAGCAGACAGGTGTGCAGCACACAGGCTTACAGCACACAGGTGTGCAACACACAGGTGTGCAGCAGGCAGGTGTACAGCACACGGGTGTGCAGCAGGCAGGTGTGCAGCAGGACAGCTGGCAAGAGTAGCAGCAGGATGGCTCGCAGGAGGAGGAGCAGCAGGCCGGCTGGCAGCTCGACTGCTGGCAGCACGTGGGCGTGCAGGAGCTGGTGCAGCCTGACTGGCAGCATGGGGTGCAGACCAGGCTCAGGCAGGGGGCCGGGGCGCAGCAGCTGGGCTGGCAGCAGCTGGAGGTGCAGCAGGGGGGCTCGCAGCAGCTCTCTGGGCAGTCATCCAGCTGCCAGGGCTCGGTGCAAGCGCTGGAGCAGACAGACATGGTGGAGGCGGCCATGGTGGGCTGGGCTGGAGGATGAGTGTGAGTGAGTGAGTGTGAGTGTGTATAAGTAAGTGAGTGTGAGTCTGAGTCCTGGCAGCTGTGCTTTTATACCCCTCTGGTTCTTTGTGTTGTCCCAGGAGTGGCTTAGTGAAGCCTTCCTCTTCCTGGTTGTGTTTAGAGTCAGTCTGGGTCTCATGTCTCTGGCTCAATGTTTTGACGGCTGCCGGCTTTGAGCCTGGCTGGCCTGGTCCATCCTGAGTCGGGCTTTCCTGGGTGAAACATCAGGATGCTTTGGTCACATCCATGGTGGAAATGAGGACTGCTGCCCCTTTCCAGAATATCTATTCTCGTGCACGCAGCTCACACCTGGAGGAGGGGGGTGGTGCTTGGGCTCAGCTGCCCGGCCAAGTGCAGAGTGTGTGTGTGGTCAAGGTTGCTGCTTTCTGTGCTCACAGGGCACATTTCTGCCCTGGATGACTCCTGGGGCAAGGGTGAGGCTGTGTTTTCCAGGGTAGAGGTGTGGCCCAGTGCAGTGAGATGATCATGAGGTGCTGATGCTGTTTGTCTCTTGCCCAGTCTCACTTCTCAGAACTCTCCATGGTGAGTGTGTGTGCAAAGCTCACAGCTTCCTCCTCTCTCCATCATGCCAGCAACGTTGCCTGCAGCCCAGTTCTTAGAACCCCCAGGGTCCCCATGTGCAAGATCTGCCTGTTCTCTGCCCTTGGCTGGCCCCACTGTAGCCAGGAGACTGCGGTGAGGTGGTGGGGCTGCTGCTACCCTCAGAGAGCAGGTCTGGTGTCCTTGGGGTCTTGTCCTGCAAAGACCTGCATGGCTGGAGGTGGCAGCCCATGCTACAGCTGTGGGACTGGACTCAGGCTCACTGGGGTCTGGTGACCTTCTGTCTCTGCATTCTGTGGTCATTCTGCCAAGTCTCTCATGGGCAGGTGGTTCATTGGGCTCCTGGGTCCTTGCTGGAGCCAGATTTTTGGGATCCCTCTGCCCTTGAGCAGGGGATGGGTCTCTGCTGGAGGACTAATGAGCAAAGGCAGAAACAAGTCTTTAAATAATGGTTCACGATTTTCTAAACGTATGGAAAAGCAGCGATCTATATATTCAGGAAACTCAACCAACCCCGAATGAGATTCACAGAAAAGATTCACAAATTGAAAGGTTGTAGTAAAAAGACCGGGAGCGAAACCAAGGGGGAATCTTGGTAGCAGCCAGAAAAAGAGGATGGGCCATTGACCAGGGAACTGGGTGACAAGGGCTGCTTTTCACTAGACCCTTGGAGGCCAGGGAGGCAGCAGGATGGATGTTCAGATTCTCACAGAAAAACACGGTCTGCCACAACTCCTGGACCCAGCCAAGCTATCCTTCAAAAACAGAGGCAAAATAGATATTCCAGAGAAACAGACTCTGAAGGGCCCTGCTGCTGGTCACACATTGTGGGAGACCCAGTGGGACTCTTCAAAGGGAGAGGGCGTGACGTCAGGTCAAGGGCAAATCCCACGTGAATCCAAGGTCACCAGCGAAGGGGACCATGGGACTTAGAGGACAGTGCAAATGTGTATTCCCCCCCCCCCCTGCTTCTCTTACCTTATTAAAAAGACAGCTGAATAGGAAATGTGTTGATGGGCCTATAACAGATGGAAAAAATATAGTCGGTAATAAGAGCACAAGGGAGGTGTGTGGGGAGCAAAGCCACAGTAGGTGAAGTTCAAATCCACAGGAAAAATGAAGGCAGTCAGAGATGAGAAGGAGGTTAATATAATAAAACTTATATCATTGCCCTCCCTTTTTCTCTAGAATTCTTTCAAAAATCATTGTTATATAAAATATTAATTATTGCAATCTATTCTTGGGTTTTTATAATACACATAACAACAAGACCACTGAAAGGGTAAAGGAGATCAATGTTAGACAGGAGCATGTTTTTACATTTCACTGGAACTGAGCTAGTACAAACCTGAAGTTGACTCTGACAGGTTAAAGTAAGTTTTTGGTATGCACTAGAGCATCCACTGAAGAAACATTTAATGGTGAAAAAAATTGTTAAAGAAATGAGAACCCTACCTTAGAATATATTCACTTAGTGCAAAGGAAAGGAACCAGGGAGAAATGACAAAAGTCACATGAGACACATAGGAAATAACTGAATTTCATTGTGAATGGCAGTTATTTTACATAACTGCAAGCAGGACAGAGTGGGACATGCCTGTGATCCCAGCACTTGGGAGGCTAAGGCAGGAGGTTTGCAAATTTGAGGCCAACCTGGGCTACATAGTAAGGCTCTGGGTGAAAAACCCCAAAAGCCACACAAATAAAAACAGAAGTCACTGCAAATGCTGAATTAGCAAATATGTTCCACTGTTCCTAGTGAACACACTGAGCCCCTGGTTCCATTTTTCAACTGTGTCTTAATTCATGTGTGTTATGGTTTGGGTCTCAATGTTCCCAAAGGAAAACTGATGGCCTTTGGGGGCTGATTGGGTTAGGAGGGTGCAGCAGATTAAAGTCACTGATGTGATTGGAATTGGACGGCCTGATTGGAAGGAGAGAGAAACAGGAGGGGGGGGCCTAGCTGAAAGGCATGGATCACAGTGGCATGACTGCCCAGGACCCCACTGGCCCTGCTCCCTGCCCACGCTTGCTCTTTCCCTCTCTCTGCTTCCTGGCTTCCCCAAGGCCAGCAGCTTTCTTCTACCACACCTTCCACCATGATGGCTGCATCAACACAGGCCTAAAAAACTGAGCCACGAACTCAACCCACGAACAGAGCTGAAACAAATCCTTCCTCTGAGTTGCTTTTCTCAGCTGTTTTGTCACAGTGATAGAAACCTGACTAATACAAAGTAAGCTTAATATTTACTGTTTATTCATTAACATTGGGCCATGGCCAGCAGCATCATGACTCACCCCCGAGTAGGTGAACATACCTGTGTCCCTGTGAGGGACATCACAGTTTTGGCCCTGTAGAACATTGCACAGAGCTCCATCTCTGCACCGAGGGGCCATTCAAATAGCAAGATTGTCAAAAATAGTTTTTAATTAAAAGGCACAAAAATGTAGAAGCTGTGGCGCCTGATACACTGCAACAAAGATACTCACTTAGAGTTTGAGAGCTAAGGTGAACTGTGGGGCATCACTTTGTTTAGATCTGCTGGTAACATGGCCCTGGGAAATAATATTTCCACCATCCCATGCATGTTCACGAATGTCCATGAGAGCACCCTAAGTGCTGATTTAGGTATTACAAATCAAGTTGAGCAAGCAGGTGAATATACGAAGACAATCCTACAGATGCGTGTCGAATCTAGCAATACCATTATATGTGAATATATCAAATAATTAAATCAAGAGCCAGAGACTGTCAGACTAGGTTTTTTAAAAATAGGATTCAGTTAGATGCTATCTACAATAAACATTCTTTAGATTCAGAGATGCAAAGAGATTGAAAGTAACTGGATCAGCCAGGTATAGTGGTGCATCTCTGTAATTACAGCATGTAAAAGGCTGAAACAGGACAATCACTGTGAGCTTGAGGGCAGCCTGGCATGTATAGTAAGTTCAAGACCAGCTTGAGCTGATTAGTGAGACTCTGTCTCAAAAAAAAAAAAAAAAAGTAAAAGGATAGAAAGACACATAGATGCATACAGAAACCATAAGGAAACTAGATAAAATGATCAACATTTTAGAATGATCTAACAAATGTAAACATATATGCAAATAGCAACAGAGCACCAAACTGCACTGGCAAAAACCAACAGAAGTCCAAGGTGAGACAGAGGATCCCACAGTATTGGGTGAAGATTTCTTACCCAGATTTTAACTATGGATAGAACACCCAGATAGATGGTCAGCAAGAAGCTAGGAGGCTCAGGTGACACAGTGGGTCTGTGAGATCTACTCTACTGAATATCTGCACAGGTGCCCCAGCAGGTACAGCCCCTGAAACACACAGGGAGCACGGACTGGGCTAGAAGAGAAGCTCAGCCATGAAACAAACCTCCGTGAATGCAAGAGAACAAAGATAAGACCAAACATGTAGCCTGGAAATGGTGGATGCAACTAAAATCAACTATAGAATCAAATTGGGAAGCTCACAGCTATGCATTCAGTGGTGGACACGTCAAAGGACTTTATCAAGAAAGTTAAAAAGATAACCTATAGAATGAGAGCAGGGGTTCCGAAATCATGTACCTGGTAAGGGGCTTTTACTCAATATTTAACTGCACACTATGGAAAGTAAGAAGACAGTTCTCCAAGGGAGACAAACGGATGGCTCTCTCACACACAAAAAGTAACCTCCCATTATTTATCAGGAAAATACAAATCAGAACCCCGAGATATGCTCTGCCCACTAAGCTGGCTGAAAGAAAAGTCAGGTGATGACTCGGGAGGCCACGAGGTGGAGAAAACACAGCTGCTGGGAGATCGCAGGCTGCAGGCGCCTTGGAGAACAGTGTCTTGCAAGGTTAGAGGCAGAATCACTGTGTGACCCAGGAATTCCTCTCCTAGGTGTACACTGAGGAAATGGGAACACGTCCACACAAAGATGTGTGCGTGCTGCTCGCAGAGGCCCTGCTCACAATGGTTTAATGTCCTCAGTGGTGACTGGAAGATCGAAGCGGCGTGGATACTCGGGCTGGGATGCTACCTGTCCATAAAAAGCCTGGAATTCTCACACACGGTACACACAGATGGATGCCGAGAACACATGCTGGGCAGGATCAGTGGCCACAGAAGACCGTGTGTCGCAGGATTCCATGTGCTTGGCACATGCCAGGCGGGCAAACCCACCAAGGCGGAAGTAGATCAGCTGCTGCTTCGTGCCAAGGCCAGGTGGAGTGAGGGGATGGGCAGAGAGTGCGGGGTTCTTTGGAGGTGATGGAAACACCCTACATGTGACTAGGTTCAAGACTAGGTTAAACTGCCACACAGAACATGCTATGTGGCTGGCTTTGTGTCGGCTGTGAGTTATAACTCTAAACTGCTAGGAGGTCACCTAGCATGAGAAAAGCACAGACAGTGGCTGTAGCCTCTGGGCAGCCATACCATGAGGCTGTCCTCATCCTGGAGCCCACTTTTGGGGATGACCAAGATGGAGGCCTTGGTCTGATGTCAGCATTCATGGAAAGGAGGTGGGCACCACAGACCTGCAGAGCAGGGACCCAGAGAATGGGACAGGAGCTCACAGCGGTGGCACAGAGGAGGGAACAGAAGGCAGCAGGGTGCCAGGGTCGCATCTACCAGTGGGGCAGCCTTGGGGAGTCACCACAGTATCATTCTGAATCCCAGGCACAAATTCATGCTTATCCCAGGACTCACGTGTTTCTGTGTGTATGTGTGGGCATGTGTGTGTGCACCCACATGTGTATAGTGTCAGTGTATAGCTGAGTGTCTGTGTGCTTATGGTGTACATCTGTGCGTGCTTTACATGCATGGTGTGGTGCTGGGTGTGTGTGTCTGTGGGTGTGAGTGTCTGTGTGTCTATGTGTGTACGTCTTTGTGGTTGCCTGTGTGTGCATGGTGTGTTTGTGTATATGTGCACCAGTGCATCTCTGTGGCGTGTGGGTCGCCTGTGTGTAGGAAAGCAGAGACAACACCGCTGGTTCTGCCTCCCAGGCCAGTAGGGAGGAGAAGGATTAGGTGTGGGTCTGTACCCCAGGAAGACTGCCTCCCTGATTTGTGGTCAGTGAGTCCAGCCAGGGGTGTCAGCCACAAAAGCTCCAAGTACCCACCCTACAACTCAGAGTCACCAGGGCAACCCCCCAGCCCACGGTGACCCACTCTACCTGCACACTGCCAGCGAGGGCACCTTGTTACCCAGCAAGACAACAAGGCAAGCGCCCTCCTTCCCAGGGGCCCAGAGGACCTTGAATGACCCTTGCCTGCTGGCCACACTGCAGTCAGCCCTGCCCTCTGCACATACTGCTCTTGGGAACATTACAAAAAGAAAATCAGAGCCACTGACCTTGGGCGGAAGGCTAGGAACCTTCAAGGTCATGACAATGGAAAACTCCTCAGGGAAGAGGTCGCATCTGGAGAAAATCCTTGAGGCAGGGAAGCTCACTGTGCGGGGCGGGGCGTCTGAGAGCTGGAGTCCCCACACGCCCTGCGCCTGCGCCATCTTGATTCTGTCCACAGCACCATTCACAGGGATCACCTCAGCCAGGATGTCCAGGGGATGCAGGTCTGTGTCAAAGATAGCACAGGCAGGTTAGGGCCACAGCGGGAGGTGATAGCTGCAGATGGGACACCTGAGGGGCAGGGTCTGTCCTAGGCACTTTGTGCATTTCACAATGTGAAAGGTGATAGAATTAAGAATTACTGTGTTGGCCCTAACCAAAATGACAGCTAATACAGTCAGGAGGACACTGGAGAAAGGATCCCACACACGTGTGCTTGGTGATAAGAATGGCCAGCATGGCCACTTCCTCCTCGCACAGAGACTGCTTCTCTGAGGGTGTCTGACTGGGGCTGGTTGCTGTCCTGTGGTCGGTTCGCACTCTCCCTGTGCCCAGACAGATGCTGTGCCCATGTGCATTCTCGCGGCCCGCACTCCTGGTGGCGCCCAAAGCCGGTGCCCTATCGGGGCAGCTCAAGGAGGGGCAGCAGGCCTGGGGGAGGCTCACTCCCATGCAGCACCCTGAGGACCAGCAGTGGCAGCTGACTGGTCACTGCTGTCCCAGGGGATGGAGCTATGGGGTGTCAGGCAGTGCAGTGCAGACAGGGCCCCCAGGCGTGCTTGCCACCAAGTCAGGCTGGAGCCATGCAGGGGGTGCTGTGAGCTTCAGGGTGCTGCATGGGAGTGGGCAGCGGGTGGCAGCAGGCAGGCAACCAGTCATGGCTGCCTCCACCATGTCCGTCTGTTCCAGCGCTTGCACCGAGCCCTGGCAGCTGGACGACTGCCCAGAGAGCTGCTGCGAGCCCCCCTGCTGCACCTCCAGCTGCTGCCAGCCCAGCTGCTGCGCCCCGGCCCCCTGCCTGAGCCTGGTCTGCACCCCATGCTGCCAGTCAGGCTGCACCAGCTCCTGCACACCCATGTGCTGCCAACAGTCGAGCTGCCAGCCAGCCTGCTGCTCCTCCTCCTGCGAGTCTTCCTGCTGCGTGCCCACCTGCTGCACACCTGCCTGCTGCACACCTGTCTGTTGCACACCTGTGTGCTGTAAGCCCGTCTGCTGTACACCTGCCTGCTGCACACCTGCCTGCTGCACACCTGTCTGTTGCACACCTGTGTGCTGTAAGCCTGTGTGCTGCACACCTGTCTGCTCTGGGGGCTCCTCCTCCTGCTGCCAGCCTGCCTGCTGCTCCTGCTCCCCCTGCCAGCCGGCCTGCTGTGTGCCCAGCTGCTGCACACCCTCCTGCTCCTCCGTGTCCCTGCTCTGCCGCCCCGTGTGCAGACCCGCCTGCTGCCTGCCCTCCTCCTCCTGCTGCACCTCGTCCTGCCAGCCCAGCTGCTGCTGCCCATCCTCCAGCGTGTCACTGCTCTGCCGCCCCGCCTGCCCCCGCCCCGCCTGCTGTGGCCTCTCCTTGGGCCAGAAGTCCTGCTGCTGAAAGAACTCTTGGGAGGTTGCTGCACCCTGTTCCCTGGCTTCTTTACTATATCCTCACAGTGGCCATGGTCTCCTCTTCCAAGTCTTTCCATGAATGCGGTGGTCACCTGCCATCCACTTCTCTGGGAACAACCCCATCTAAGTGTGATGTCCTCATCCAGCAGTCTGGCCCTCCCTGCGCAGTGATCAGTGATCCTGGAGTCCTGGCTGTAGACAGACCGGGCTGGGGACACAGGTGGGTCTGCTCCTCCGTGTCATCTGCAGACCTGGAGGAGGCGTCTGCCATGGCCCTGGGGGACCCAAGCTCTTCTTCCAGGCTCTGAGCCTTTGCCCTGTCTTCCAATAAACTTCTCTCCTCATGCCTCTGACTTGCTCATTCCTATGATCGGCCTTTGGCTGCCCAGTGGTCACTAATGTGGCCACCCCCGTGGGCCACACTTCTGCCCCTTCAACAGGGTGTGTCCAGGAAGCCTGCCACACTGGCCATGGGAATGTCCCTCAGGGGGACACAGGGCACTGGGAGTTTATGGCTCAGCTAACTTTCTGGAGAGCCTATGAGGCCGTGTAAGAAAGCAAGGTCACCCCTGGCTGGCATCTGGGAACTTAGACTTTGGAACACACTCCATGGGGACTCCTGTGACCTGGACTTGACTCACACTTTGGCTCTCTTTCTGGGATTGTGGGCTACTGGCTCGGCCTCCTGCAGCAACTGAGGGCCACAGTGCAGAGTCAGTCTCCAATGTGCACAGTGTCCACTCCCGCTGGGCACAGCCTTCCGAAGCCTCTGTGCATGCTCTTCTGGCCACAGTGCCTTGGGAACATGTGTGGAGTGAGAGTCCAGCAGGCGGAGGGGCCACTGTGTGCTGGACAGGGGCAGGATGAGAAGCCACAGCTCCGGGTCTTAAGGCACAGAGAGATGTCCATTCGGGGTGGTTTGGCAGCTGACGGTGGTGACCTTCGTTAACACTGATGAGAGGCTTGGATTCGGAATTTGTGGTGAAAGAAGAATGCAGGGCCAGGGGTTTAGCTCAGCGGTGTAGCACCTGCCTGGCAGGAGCGAGGTCCTGAGTTCAATCCCTGGCAGCATGAATTAAAATGAAGAAGACATGCAGACTGCCCAGTCTCGTGGCACAGGCTGCTCTGGCTATGGCCAAGGGCGCCCCCGGCTTGGAGCAGCTGGTAGTGTGGGAAGCGGCCCTGGGAGGTCCTTGCTCTGGTCTGCACTCCAAGGGAACCCATCGGTGAGCACACGAGCCAGCTGCAGGTCACCTGGCAGCATCCCTGGACATGCACTAATGCTGATACTCGCCTGCCTGGCCACTGTGGGGGAGGGTGTGCATCGCAGAGCACCGCGCAGAGGACATGTGCCAGTGGCCGAGGGACTGAGCCAGGGAAAGAGATCTGCATGGGGCTGAAGAGCAGTGTGGCATGAAAGGAAGTCCCATATGTGGGCAGGAACATATAGAATAACACAGATTTAAAGGCTGAAATGCACAAAGCAACATTCGTGGCTGCAGACTCCTCTGTTAACACTATGGCCCCAGATCCCGGGTAGGACACCTGCATAGTGGTTCCCGGGCACACAGGCTGCCCCTGTGACACTGGCTGGTGTGCCCAGTGCTGGGTGTGCCGAGGTGGGCAGTGGATGAAATATCTTGCAATAAAAATTCTACCTATAGAGGCAGAAGGGAGTTATGCAGATCTCATCCTGAGACCGGAAGAGCGCGTAACAAGCAGAGGGAAGCTTCCTTCTGGAAGGCCGAGGTGCTCTCCTGAGCGGAACCCAGACTCTCAGGAAATGAGCCGGAAGCCTCGGAGCCGGGGGCATTTGGGTGAAGCAGGGTTCAGAGAAAAGTTCAGTCCTCAAGACAAACACTAGGAGCCAAGCAAGATTGATAAGAACTAGATTTTGACTCAGAAAATTATAAAAATTCCCCCCAAAGAACCTAACCAGTTAAAAAGGAATAGGAAATGGAACAAAATCAAGCCCTTTACGAAGGTCTGTGATGTTATATGACTGCTTTCTCTGAGTTCACCAAGAGAAGGATTTGTGCTGGTGTTGTTCAGACGACTGAATACAGATGTCCTGTGCTCTGGGTGAGTGATTTGGGGACGACAGTATACAATGTATGTATCATTGCTGCCCCGGATTGATGAGTTTTGACATTTGGTTTTTTCTTTTTGTTTTTCTCCTTGAAAGAAAATGGATTTGAAAAAATAAAATAAAACAGCAAGGTCTATAAGAATAGAAACATTGACAAATCTAAGAGAATTAACAAAAATTAAATATGCTGAAATAAAAATAGCAGTATTTGATAGAAAAGTCTTAATATTTAAATTGGTGTTAGTTGCAGATAAATTTTAAATTATGAGAAAAAATTTTATCATTAAACCATCACTAAATTATAAATGAGAAGGACAAATTCGTGGGGAAATATGGTCCCTGATTCTGATGGAAGAAAGGGCAGAAACCTGCATGGGCAGAGGGTCCGCAGGAACTGAGCTGTGAGGGGCCGGGGCTGCCCCTATGGCTTACGAGTTGCACCCAGAACGTTGGTGTACGGGCAGACAAACACGACAGAGGAGCCCCAGGAGCGGAGCCGGGTGCACACCGCAAGTCACCTGACTCCCAATCAGCACACCTCTGCTGATGGCCCAGAGCGCGGACAACTGACATCTACACGGGAGAGGAAGCCCTTGGCACAAATACAGTCCAGTGTGTGGGAGATGAAACGGTGCCGGTCTCCATGTGAAGCCACGACCTCAGCACACAGCGGCTCCTCGCTCCTTCCTTTCTTCCCCTGCCCACCGCCATGGCCTGGAGTCCACGCAGCGCTGAGCAGAAGTGGGAAGCGTGTGCTCCTGGACCCCTCCCCCATCGCCCAGGAGAAGCTTCACCTTCACTCAGCTTTGGTCCAGGTTGTTAGTATTATGTTGAGAATTTTTGCCATCTATATTCATGAGGAATAGTGGGATATAATTTTCTTGTAAAGATTCCACCAAAAAATCCTACTGGGCCAGGGCGTGGCTAGGGCTGAAGTATTTGCCTGGCCTCCCGAGGGCCCTGAGTTCAAACTCCATCACCACCAGCAAACCAAGCAACCAAACCAACGGGAGCCTGTTAGCATGGATAAATGTGCTCAATAAGTGGTGGATTACAAAGTCTGCATATAAAAATCAGAAGCATTTCTATGCACTAACAGTGAACTGTACAAAAAAGAAATGAAGAGAACAACCCTGATTACAGTAGCATGAAAGTACTTAACCAAGTGAGTATTTAACCAATAAACTTAACCATGGAGATGAAAGTTCTACACACAGAAATCCATTAAATACTGATGAAGTTGAGGAAGATACAAATAAATAGAAAAGTGTCCTGTGTTGATGAACTGGAAGAATTAATATCATTAAAATGTCTATGCTACCCAAAGGGGTCTACAAAGTTCAATGTGAACTCTGTGAATGTCACTCCTATTTTTCAAAAAATAAAAAAATAAGAAAAAGGAAAAGGAAAGATGCACCACAATTCAAGTGGAATTACAAAATTTCCCAAGCACCCTGTGCTCCCCTGCATGAAAAGAACAAAGCACCATATCCGCTGATTTTTTTTTTAAATTTTTATTTAAGGAGAAAAGAAAAGAAAGGAAAAAAAAACAGTGAAGGGGTACAAGTTATACAGATTTACAGAATAAAAAATTGCGCAGTAGGAAATCACTAGTTAATGGATTACATATTGCCATCTTAGAAATAATTGTTTAAGTCACAAAATTAAAGCTTGTAGAGTGGACATTCCAACAATGATACTGCAAACAGTTCTGTTCAATGATCCAATAAAACTCTGTGATATCATTTTCTATCTTATACATTTAAATATACATGCAGTTATATAGTTTAGAGCACTTTCTTTTCCTCTCTTTTGTACAGTGACTATTACACATTTTGGGTTTCATTGCTCCCACGGTTCTTGTTGCTTTTTTGGAAGAGAGTAAAACCAAATGTGACATAACAGAACAGAATCGGTCAAGTCAAAAGGGTAGACATAATAGATAATATAAGAACATAATACAAGGTGATCAACAATGGTTACCATAATGCCTCCCGCTATTTCTAATAGAATTGCCTATATCATTAGTTGTAATACAATTGAACAAAACCGTAAAGAATAAAACCGACAAAACCAAAACATTGGAGATATTGTAGGTCTTCAAAAGTAGATAAAAGTCAACGAGAATGGGCGTTATAATGAATCTCATTATCTTCTCAGCTGATGTCTAAACTTTCGAACCTGATACTATCCAGCAAAACAGAATATAGGAACCTCAGTCAAAAACAAGATGGTGAGAGTAATACAGGGCTTCAAATCGAGATAATAGAAAGTCAAAGTGGGTTACTATATTATATCCTGCTATATTTTTCCCTTTAATTAAATGGATAAAAATAAAAAAGTAAATAATGGAGTGGAGATTGAGAAAAAGGAGGGCATAACAGCGAAACAGGGCAGATCAAAACATAACCATTTAAGCAGAATAGTGTTTCACCACCAGCTAATCCTGACCCAAAAATAGTTACCATATTGACTCCCTCCCTGAAGTCCTTGAGTACAACTTCATATACTGTAGCATTAAGTATATCAAAACAATGTAAATCCATTTAAGAGAATGACAGCATTATAGAGTATTTAGAATCGACTAACAGAAAATGAACAATGGTCTCTGTATAATCTCCTTGTCTTTAAAAGGTTTTTTCTTATACTATCGTACATAACAAAATCCAATAAGATACAACCTGTTTAGACCATTGGAGACAGAAGAACAAAAGCTAGATGAGACTTCAAAACAAGATGGTACTAAATCAGTATTACCTATTGATGTCATTTTCTCCAAAAAAAAGCTGTTCCTATCATCCAATCTTCTGTCTCATTTCTGTTGAGCTCTTTTTCTGTCAGTAGCTGTCAGTTTGCCTTCTTCATTTTGTTCTCTGCTCCATTCGTTGTGGCCTCCCCGCCCCTATTTCTGGGTTCTTTGTATTTTTCTTTTTTTAGAATATCCTGCAATACTTTCTGTAGGGTTGAATTGGTGGTTGCAAATTCCCCCAGTTCCTCTTTATCCTGGAAGCACCTCGTGTTTCCATCAATTTCCAGGGACAGTTGTGCAGGATATCTCAATCTTGGCTGTAGATTATTATCTTTCAAAGCTTGAATTATTTCTCCCCATGCTCTTCGTGATTTGATGGTTTGTGAAGAGAAATCTGCTGTAATTCTGATGGGTCTTCCCTTGTAAGTGATCTGTTTCTTGTCTCTTACAGCTTTTAATATTCTGTTCTTGTATTGAATTTCTGGAATTTTTATTATTATATGCCTGGGTGTTTCTCTGTTAGGGTTGTAGGTAGCTGGGGTCCTGTATGCCTCATACATTTGAGTATCTTTACCTTTTGCTAAATTAAGAAAATTCTCCTGGATTATTTCTGTGAGTAGCTTTTGTAGTTCACTTGTTTGTGTCCCTACTTCTTCTTTTATGTTCTTAATCCTTAAGTTTTGGCTCCTCTTATCATCTTCTTGTCTTTGTATTATTGCTGTGTGTTTCTTTGTTATTTTTAAGAAGTTTTTCATTTCATTCTCCCATGTTTCAAGTCTGCCCTCCAATTCAGATAGTCTGTCCTTAGTTTCTTTCAAGCTGTTATGCCAGTCTTGGGTAGACTTCTTAATTTCTTGATAGTCCCTTTGCACCTGCTTCACATACTCAATGCTTTCTCTGTTTTCTCCATCAAGCAATTCTCCCCTCTTTTTCTGTTCTTCCATTCCACCATCCGCTTTTTCCTGGGTGGTGCTTAGCATTTCTCTAACTATTCTGCATACTTCTAGCTTCAGGTCATTGATAACTTCATTCCTGAATTGGTCTATGAGGCTCTCTAAATGGCGCTTAATGTATAATGGTGCAGTGTCCACAATTGCCTGATTCTCAGGATTGGGGGTCGAGGAGCCTTTTTTGTTGCTTCCCTTCCCCATATTTTCTGTTCCTTATAAAATGTAATCTTACACAGGAGGCCCGGCTTCCCTGCCTGCCAGCCACAGCTTGATCAAATTGCGCTGGCTAGTTGTTCCCGCTCACCGCTGCGCCCCAGGGAGTTGCGGAGGAGGCAGCCTACGCAGGAGTCGGTCGCTCCTCCGGGCCACCGTCAGGCTCTGGGATCTGGGTTAGGCCAGCCTAGGGAGTCCGCGAGCAGCGTCCCTCCGGCCAGGCACCTTTCACCAATCCCGTCCGAGAGGGAAATGTGCGGCTGCAGTTGCCACCGCGCCCTGCTCTTACAGTACTGCCTGCGCCCAGAAAAACCTCCGCTGGAGTCAAACTGCGGTAGGGAGTCAGTTCCTCGCTCACCTCGCCACCAGTCAGCCTTCCTCCCTGGCCGTCGCGTTTCCGACTCCGTTCGCAGATTCCCGTTCCCAAGCCTCTGCGTGTCTCTCCTTGCCGAGCCCCTATGGAGGTAGCCGGGCGCCTGGCGGCGGGAAATCTAGACCGCGGTTTCCGATGGCGTGGGGACTCCGTTCGGAGACTCCCGTTCCCAGAGCTCGGCGGTCGCGTCTCTCCTTGCTGAGCCGCTGTGGAGGTAGCCGGCTGCCGGGCGGCGGCGGGAAATCCAAACCGCGGTTTCTAATGGCGCGGAGTCGAGCCTCCACACCGAGATTTTTCTGTTCCTATTTTAGCGCCAGGACTGTATTCCAAGTTGGATTCTCTCAGCCCAGTTTGTTCCTGAGTCAGCAGAGCATATCTCTACTGGTTCGTATCTCCTTAGTCCGCATCATTCCTGGCCTCTGAGCCGAGCCTTTAGAGAGCGTTCAGAAGTTGCTGTTGTCTGTCCGCCATGTTCTCCCGATCGATCCATATCCGCTGATTTCAAAATATATCACAAAGCTGAGATAATCAGGATAGCATTGTATAGACTTTGAGACCAATAATCAACAGTGAAATGGAATAGGAATCCTAGAAATGAGCCCAGGTATTTATTATGAATTGATTTTTGGCCAAGGTGCCAAGAACACACAATAGGGAAAAGGTCGTCTCGCCAATAAATAACTCTGGGAAAACTGGATATTCACATGCAAAAGATGGACTCGAACCCTTTCCTCACACTTTACAGGAAAATAAGTAAACATGGGCTAAACACCTCAACAGAAACTCGAAACTCTAAAACTAGCAGCGGAAGTAGGTGAGAAGCTCTGTGAGGCTATGGGCAGTGATTTCCTACATCTCCAAAATGCTGGTAATGGAAGCAAAAGGAGACAAACAGAATGATGCCAAAGTCCCTCAGGATGGGCCACCTGAGGCAGCAAGGCCAGTTGGTCACTTTGAGCCAAAGTACCCCGAGGCTCTGGGGCAGCAGGAAGGGCCTGTCTGGCCCTCTGTGTAGCACAAGCAGCAGAGACCATCGGGGCGGGGCGTCTCCCCCAAACCCACGCTGCAGACAGTGACCCCAGCTCCACGGCAGTGACCCCAAATTTACATACTCTGAGCAGCATCACCTTCCACCAGCATCCACATCCTCCATGGATCCCTTTCGATATCCCTGAACCTACTATCTTGCCCAGGTGACCATCTGTCCATCTTCCACCGTTGGTCACTGTCTCCATGTGAAAGTGTGGGAGCACCATGCTTTACTCGCTTGCTTGGACTTCACTGTCTTGCTATAAAACTCATGTGCTTCTCTCTTGTTTGTCAGCTCTTGTAATAATTTGGCTCCCAGAGCTAGCAAAGGGGCTTGCAGGAGAGCCAAGTCTCAGGGCCATGTGAATCAAAGCCATGAGGAATTGTCACCTGATGTTTGTTAGGATGGCAACTGTCCAAGTCTCTAAAGAGAGCAAGCGTTACAGGACAAGGGTGCAGGGAAGAAGGTCCCCGGTACGGTGTCTGCAGGGAGGTCATAGGGTGCAGGCACCTTGCAAAAAGCCAAAAGCAGAATCAGCATTTGATCTCATGGACCCAGCTGTGCAACCTCTCTGCCCTAACTGGATCTCCAGTGTCTCCCAAAGCCATGTGCGGACTGTAGGTCCCCAGCCTGTCAGGAGGAGGAAGCATGTTTAAGAGGAAGAGCCCACTGGAGGTGGACATGTCCCGGATGGGGCACTGGGGTCTGGGTTCCTCCTTTCTTCACTCTCTTCCATGGTGAGGAGAGTGGGTTTGCTTTGCCAGTGCCCACCAGGATGAGGCTCTCACCCCAGGCCAAGGTGATGGGCTGGAAAGAGCCCTTGTCTTTATGAGCTGATTGTCTCTGAGAATTTGGTATGGTCACAGAACGCTGACTGATACAACGCCCAAGAGACCAGGAGTTGTCCTGTGAAGGAGGCATCTGTACCTCCATGCTCACTGCCGTGCTCCGCATACATTGACGAGGAGTAATTCAGCATCCTCCAACAGTGGATGGACGAAGAAATGTGGCAAGTGTCCATAGTGGAATAAATACAATGTGACCTCAACAAGGAAACTTGTGACAGTGAGGAGGGCCCTGAAGGTCAGTGAGTGGAATAAGCCAGAAGCAGAAGGCAAATACCACACGGTCCCACTTGCATGTGGGTTCTGAATGTTGCTCTCCTGAAAGGGAGAGAATGGTGGATACCAGGGGCAGGGAAGAAGAGATGGAGGGCAGGAAGCAGGAATTCACTGCGTTAATGCTAATGGCCTGTTGTCTCAGAGTGCCTTGCAAAATAGGCTTCTCACATCCTCACCACAGAAAGATAAACTGGTGAGATGATATGCTGTCAGCCTGACGTATTTCCTGTAATGTAGACAAAGATCAGAACATTGCACCATGCCCCATCAGTGTGCACAGTTGTTATTACCTGTGAATGTAAGCTAAGGAGGTGGCCACGGGCCGAAAGGAGAACAAGAAGCCAGCTTGTCCTCCGTGAGCCAGTGGCAGCTGGGCTGGGAGACAAGAAGAACACAATACCGCAGTGCACCCACAGAGAGCCTCAGGTCAGAGGCTTTCTGTCAGAGAGGCCCGGGGTACACGGAGGAGGGGAAGCAACTCATATGCCTAGGTGGGACTGAACAGTACAGTAGCCCTGGAGGCCCCAGCCACCACTTCCCTCACATTCAGCATTCATGACCCCAGCGCCCTGCTCCAGGTCCCAGGAGAAGTCTCACCGCCAGTGCCCAGGGATCTCCTGCCCGCCACTCACGGGCAACTGGACAAATGCCTTGTGCTAGAGCCACACCTGACAGTGCCACACAGCCACCACCTCGTGTCTGAAAATGTAATACACACAAGCATGTAAAACTAAAACAGGCAAATGAGAGGGACCAATCCTGTAAGAAAAGCACCCAGAGGATCAATGTGGGGCGCTAGTCATCAATGTGTAAGTTACGCGGTAAGTTGGCTCTCCCATATGCCTTTCGAGTAGGTATAACAGGGGACCAACAGCATCTCGTTTTGTAAAGGTACAGGATGACTGGGCTCACAGAATTGCCTGGTAGGAATCTGAATTTCTCTAGAAAGTTGTCAGGCAGTAGATGCTAACCACACCAATGCCTGTTATGTGACCCAGCAATTCCACTTTGGGCTGTAGGATGAAGAGAAGTTAGTACATATATCCAACCAGAAAATGGACAAGAAATTTTACAGCAACAAAGTTACCCTTGTCCCTAATCTGAAACAGTCTAAACCCCCATCATTGGGAAATAGAATGGATAAAAAACATGCATTGTGGATGAATACAATTGTTTATAGCGTGTGTATGAGCGTACACACACACACACACACACACACACACACGCACACACAGATGAGCCATGCCTGTGGCATGGTGCTTCACTTAATGTAGACATCTCATGGAGCAGAGGGGCCACAGACAAAGAACTACAGAGACCAGGCCCGTGAGACCATGGGGACCGAGGTAGAGGGGAGAGGCTGGGAGGGGCCATGCCTACAGCCCTGAGGACTCTGGGAGGGTCCTGAACCTCCAGCGAGGCACCTCGAAGGAGTTCCTCTCCAGGACCAAACCCACTGAGCTTAGCTGAGCAAAGCATCCCAGACAGAGCAACCAGTAGCTCCGTGCCTCCGCTTCTGGAAAGCCATGAGAGGCTGCACGTTTACAAGGAGCATGAATCCAGAGGGAGCCAGCAAGGTGTCCAGGCACCAGAGGATCCGTCAGAGGACAGAGATGAGGAGATGTCAAGGACCGTAGCAAGGGAGGCTGGAGCATGCATCTGTAGTACGTGGGCAGCAGGCGGAGAGCCGCTGCAGGGGTGATCCTGGAACACAGTGGAGAGGTTCACAAAAGGGAGGGGAGTTGATTGGTTACCTGTGGAGAGAGCTCAGGGATGACATGGCCTGTTTGCGGAGGAGTTAATGATAGATACACAGAAAACCAAGGAACAAACAAGAGTCATTGTTAGCTCCAGGAGTGGGAAACAGACTGTCAAGGGCACAGGGAGGGAAAGGAATTCCAGCTCCACTGTGCAGACTCAGCCACGGGCTTTGTTCAGAGGCTGGAAGAGGAGGCTCCTGGAGAGGCTGGCGATCCTGCACAAATCAGGTCAGCGCCAAGACAGAAAACTAAAGGGGTCCCAGAGAGCACGTTGTTCACTGTTTGTGCCATAAACAGGAGGGGCTGCTGGAGTGATTCTCCCAGGTGGGGTCCCCTGGCCAGTCATCGGGGAGTGGAGAGGTAGTGGCAGGAGTGCGGGGAGAGCACCTGTGGAAGAGGCATCATGGTGGTGACAGAACCACAGCAGAGAAGGAGAGGGCAGGCTTCCCAGGCGCCACCAGCTCCCCATGGCACCCCAGGTCCTCACAGACACAACTTGGGAGCGTCATTTTCATGATACCAACGCAGCTGCCAGCGCCCAGCCCCACCCAGCACACGTGGGCCCCGGGCACAGTTGCAGTCAGTGCTCACAGTGAGTCAGAGAGCAAGGTTACCTGGAGACTAATCTGAGAAACAAGGAAGGGGAAGGTGAACTCCACGAGGAAAACTCCAGGAGGGATATAAAACCTGGGGCCTGGAGCACCTCACACTCACACACACACACACACACACACACACACACACACACAAGCACTCATCCCCTCCACAGCTCAGCATGGCTGATACCTGCTGTACCAGGACGTGTGTCATCACCGCCTCCACCCTATCTGTCTGCTCCAGCAACCTGGGGGGAGGCAGCCGGGTCTGCACACCCGTTGTGTGCACTGATTGGCAGGTGGACAATGGTCAAGAGAGCTGCTGCGAGCCCCCCTGCTGTGCCCCCAGCTGCTGCCAGCCCAGCTGCTGCGCCCCGGCCCCCTGCCTGAGCCTGGTCTGCACCCCATGCTGCCAGTCAGGCTGCACCAGCTCCTGCACGCCCACGTGCTGTCAGCAGTTGAGCTGCCAGCCTGCCTGCTGCTCCTCCTTTTGCCAGTCGGCCTGCTGCGTGCCTGCCTGCTGCACGCCCGTCTGCTGCACGCCCGTCTGCTGCACACCTGCCTGCTGCAAGCCTGTCTGCTGCACACCTGTCTGTTGCACACCTGTGTGCTGTAAGCCCGTCTGTTGCACACCCGACTGCTCTGGGGCTTCCTCCTCCTGCTGCCCCTCTGCCTGCTGCTCGTGCTCCCCCTGCCAGCCGGCCTGCTGTGTGCCTGTCTGCTGCAAGCCTGTCTGCTGTGTACCCTCCTGCTCCTCCATGTCCCTGCTCTGCCGCCCCACCTGCCCCCGCCTGGCCTGCTGTGGCCTCTCTTTGGGCCAGAAGTCCTGCTGCTGATTTGCTAATTAGCCTCGTCCCCAAAGGGATAGCAGGCTCAGGTCCCGCCTCCTTCAGCTCCTGGATGCCCTGGCCTCCCTGCACACAGTGCCTCCCTCCTTCAGCAGCCTACCACTATGGGCACCCGAGGCCCTCACCAGCTCTGCCCATCACTGTTCCTGGCCTAGGGTGTGCCATTCTTTCATTCTGGCCACAACCATACCCCTCCTGGGTGAGTGGGGCTTCTTAGACTCAACCTTGTTGCTGCTGGTCCCTGAACACCAATAAAGCCTCCGCTGCCCACACTGACTCTCTGTGTTGATGGCACAAAGGATAGGAGAGGTGGAGGCCTGGTCCCTGGCTCTGGACACTGACCCTGTGCCCTCTGACATCTGCGTGTGACCTGGATGCCCCCATCCCCTCATTCTGTATCTACCCCTGGCCAGCTCTGCTGATCTGCAGAGGCCCAGGAACCATCCCATGGGCACTGCCTGGCCGGGGGGACATCTATCCCAAAGGGATAGTCACATTCCCCAGGTCCCAGGAGTCATGTGGTGACTGGGCCACAGCTGAGCTGGAAGTGGGAGACTAGGGAGAGGCTGGCCTCAGCTGGCTCAGGACCCAAGGGTGCCCAATGCGGAATGGGTGGGTGTCTTGGGCTACAGTCTACACACTCGAGGTTACTCCACGTGCAGCATGCACAGGATAAAGATGCAGCCTTGAAGTCCCCAGATGCAGGCTAGATGGGGACAAATGGCAGAAGAAGCCCAGAATGGGGAAAGAACATGTCCCTGGGCAGGGCACACATGAGGACGTGTGTCCAGGTGTGCCCGGGTGCATTTCCACCAACCTGAGTGAATCTCAGAGCACTAGCTCAAACTACAATGGCAGAGCAAAGCCTGTGGCCAGGTGACCATCACTGCACTGCCCATAGGGGTCCCAAGTGTGCTTCATGACAGTGGGTGTCATGGCACCCACAGTGTGGGCTTCGCAGTGCTCTCTCCTTGCCACCTGAGTGGGGAACACGGTTACCTTCACCATGATGCATAGCTCTTCAGCAAGCTCTGGGCAGTGCAGGGTCACACTGGAATCTTGGTTTTGACTGATGGGGATAACACCATAGTGAGTGTCCTATTCATGGGCCTGCTGGCACAAGTGCCAGTCTTCTTGCTGCCAGGACTCTCAGAAGGGGAATTTCCTGAGTAAAGATTGACCAGTTTTCACTACTGAGTGGTGCTGACCACAACCCCTAAGAGCACTGTCCCCAGTCATCCCAGAGGGACATCGGAGGAAACCCTGGAGCAGGGATGCCTCAGGCCCTGCCCTGCCAAAAAACACAAAAGCAGCAACAAACAAACAACAAAAATCCGTGGCAAGTGGATTGAACTGTGGAAAACATTCAAGAGTCCTGATAACAGTCCACGGCCAATTAGGATCCGGGCAGCACAGCAGAAGGGAGCAGTGGCCTAGGGTGTGACTTCCCCTGTATTTACAGCTGCTCCAGGCTCCCATCGATGCCTGTGCTCTGCCTCCTGACAGGGTGGGAGCCAGGACCCTGCCATAAACTGCAAACACCAGAGGTCTGGGCTGTGTATCCCTGTGTGAAGCTAACCCTGACCCTGTTGAGCGGGTGTAGAAAAGCTCTTCCAATAAATATATTCCTGGCACCAAAAGGCTGAGGAGCGCTGCGTTCCAGAGAGGGAAGTTAAGCCAGCATAAGCCAGCTTGCTCAGCCGGGCTCTGACATTTCTGTCCTCTGTCGCCCCTGTCCTAGCTGGATGTGGACCTGGACAACAGTGCAGGTCCTGGTGTAGAGCGGGTGCTGGGGTCAGAGTGTCAGGTGGACTTTATTTCCAGGGAAGCATGGCCATCTCTTCATGAGCCTGGAATTCCCTGAAGAATCACACAAACCACCTGCCTCAGTTTCTCCTAACTGAGGTCTTGCTCACAGCATAGAGTAGGTACACAAAGAGTATTGGTCAGAAGGCTTGAAGATGAATGAGCTCACCAACCCCCCAAGGGCCAAAGCTGTTGGCCGGGAAAACAATGGAGACTACAAGAGGCTGGGAGCAAAAACTGATGATGGATGAGCCATTCTGGGAAATGAGGTCTATGAAAGATCCTGCATGTTCCAGAAAGTCTAAAACTCCAAGGAGGAGACATGTTCAGAAAAACCATGAGCAGCTCTCCTTGATCATCTGGTTGAAATTCAAGCTTTGAGCAATCCGAAAATGAAGACATGAGCAGGAAGTAGAGATGTGAGCAGGAAGTGGAGGTGTGAGCAGGAAGTGGAGGTGTGAGCAGGACGTGGAGATGTGAGCAGGAAGTGGAGGTGTGAGCAGGAAGTGGAGGTGTGAGCAGGAAGTGGAGGTGTGAGCAGGAAGTGGAGGTGTGCAGGAGATGAGGTCAGAGCAGGAAGTGAAGGCTGAGCAAAAAGTGCAGAGGAAAGCAGATGTAAACTGTCCTGCCGAGTGTGGGTGTGCTCAACATGAGAATGCGTTTAAAGCTCAAGGAAAAATAAACCCAGAGGAAAAATATTTTTATATGCAGTTGTATTACTCAGCTTTCCATCATGTGACAAAACACTCCAGGTAAACAACTCGTAGGGAGGAAATGTTTACTGTTGTTCACAGTTTCAGAGACTTCACTCCATGGGTGTGTTGAGCAAAACATCCAAGTGTGAGTGTAGGACAGAAGAGCTGCTCACCCCAGGGCTGCTGGAAGCAGGAGAGAAACAGGAAAGTGGGGGTTCCCAGTGTCCCCTTCAAGGACACTGCCCGATGACCTGACTTCTTCCCACAAGAGCTCAGTTCCCAAGGGTTCTGTCATTGCCCCCCAGCACCACAGGCTGCGGACCAGGACTTCACACACGGCCTTTGGGGAACAGTTATGGCTCAGGCCATGACCACAAGGTTTAACTCTGTCACATCACTGAGCACTAAGTGAATGGAGAGGTGACCACAATGAAGAATAAAGCCGTTATTACAAAGCTCCCTTAGAAAAATGGCAGTCCCTTGGACAAAGGATGAAGGAGGCCAGGAGAATAAGGTCTCATCAAATACAGCATGTCAATACAGAGAAAAATTTATTAAAAAAATCAAATGAAAATTTGGGGATGGGAAAGTACAATAATTGAATTGGAAAATGCACTCAAGAGTTTGAACAGATTGTAAAATAGAAGGATTAGTGAACAGGAAGACTCCTGGAAAACACTAGCCTATGGAACAGATTTTTTTTTAAGTGAAGAGGAGTAAATAAATCTTAAGAACCTGTGGGACACCGTTCAGTGTACCAATGTGCACTTATCGGGAAAGGCAGAAGGAGAGAAGTAGGAAAGAGCAAGACAATTTGAAACAACCATGACCAAAACCTTCATTATAGTAAAACACATGTGTTTAGACTTTTGAGAAATGCATAGATCCTATGCAGAATAAGCTCAAGGAAAGCTCCATGGAGACCCAGTAATCCAACCATCGCATGTCAGAAACAGAGACTCTCAGGTGCACTCAGAGAAGTTAACAGCTGACTGTCATCAGAAACACTGCACGTCAGAGAGCAGTGGGATGGAGCATTCAGAGTCCGTAACGGGGAGCCCCTCCTACCCAAGAAGACTTCACCTCTCCCCAGATAATCCTTCAAAACAAAAGTGAGCACAACTCATTCACAGATACACACGAGCTGAGAGGTGAATTGCTGGTAGACCGGCCTTGCAAAAAATGCTATCCAGGGTGAAAAAAACTGGCTCCAGACAGTAGCCTGAAGCCACAGGAAGGAACACAGAGAAGAGCAAAGATGTCAGGCTGCGCCATTCATGCGCTTTGGCATTCGTTCATCTCGTCCTGTTGACCCTATTCCACTATTGTTCTACAATTCTCTTTATTTGTGTCAGGTCAGTGCTGATTTTCCTATACTTTTATTGTTCAATCAGTGAAGCTGAAGCCTTTTTTCAATTCCGTCTGTCTTTTTAAAGAACCAAAGTTTTGGCATCATTGATTCTATTGTTTTTATCCTCTATTTTGTCTACCCGTCTGTTATTTCTTCTTTTCTTCTGTGGGTAGTTTGCTCTTCTTGTTAGAGTTTATTCAAGCATAATCTTAAATTTTTGACCTGAGATTGTTTTTGTCTTTTTGAGACAGGGTCTCTCTGTGCAATGCAGGTTTGCCTGGGGCTCACTTTTTAGCCCAGGTCTCAAAATTTCAATAATCCTCCTGCCTCAGCCTCCCAACTGCTGGGATTACAAGAGTGTGCCACCACACTTGACTTGAGATATTTTTTGTTAAAGTAAAAGTTTAAACAGATAAAACTCCCTCTGGGTACATGATTTTCTGTGTCTCACAGGCTCTAGGTTGTCATATTTTTTTTCATTCACCTCAAAGCATGTTACATCTTCTGTTTGAGTTCTTTGACCCAGTGATTATCTGAGTGTTGTTTAATTCCCTTGTGTTTGTGAATTCTGATTTTCTATTTGTTGGAATTTCTAGTTTCTTTCAATTTGATGGACAAGCTACTCTATGTTTTCAATTGTTTTACAGTGGCTGAGTCTCATCTGCGCCCTAACACCAGGAGAATGTTCCACCCTGGAGAGGAATCTGTGCCCTGCTGCGATTGCAGAGTGTTTTGTACGAGTCTGTTGTTCCTCACTGGTATTTAGTGTTCTTCAAATCCTCTATTTCCTTTTGAACTCAGATCTAGTGCTATTATTTCATTTCTTGAGATCAGTGAGCCTCTTACTAAAGGCTCCAGCCATTACTGTAGAACTGAAATGGCTTGCCTCATTTCTGAGACCACATCCTGAGGGCCTGAGGCCAGGTGTGTCTGGGTACTGAGTTGCTCAATGTCCTTGGTCCACTCACTCTTATCTCTGTGATGCCCCGAGGTCCTCGATGCTGAAGATTCAACATAGGCTCCTCCTGAGTTTTATGGGCTTAGTGCATGTGTTCTGCTTCTGTAAACACAAAGTGACATGGGTGCAGTCTGTGTTCATGAGATGTGAGTGTGTGCAGCCTCTTCCACTCTGTTAGTGCTTTGTCGCTGTCCTGCCTTCCAACTCTCATTTTCTTCCTGCCTCAAAGCTCCTTTCGGCACTGTGCTCGGCTCAGATCCTGCTGTCAACCTGTTCTGTCCACGGCCCCTGCTGAGACAGCCAGGACTCTCTCCTTCTCCCCAAGGACACCCTCACAAGGGCAGCCCCAGCTTGGTGCTCACCCTCTTCCAGATGACAGAGACACAACCTGTTGTCCTCAGATTTCCGGCTTCCCACCAGGATGCCTGCTGGCCACTGTCTCCTGAGGCGCTGGGTCTCTGTTCTCTCCCCCTACTGTTCTTCACTTTTCCTCTGTCCCTGGATTCCAGCCTCAATGTGCCTGGCTGTGGTTTCTGGAACGTTCTTTGCACTTGTGAGCCAATGCCCTCTGACCATGTAAAGCGCTATTTTATCTGAAAATCTTTACAGCCCCACTCACGTCCTCTTCCTAGAACGGGAGCCATTTCCCCGGCGGGTCCCTCCTGTGTGGTGCTCTGCTCCTCCTCTCCATCGCCTCCCTTCTCAGGGCTTAGTCTCCATATCTCCTTCCCTCCCATCCTCCACTAATCTCTGTGGCTGTTTTTACTTTGCTGTTAACTGAGCCTGCTCTGCTCTGACTTCACTCACTGTGTTTTTCACTTCTAAACTTTATGTTTGATTCTTTTTTATGGAATCCAAGTTGCCTCTGAAATCGTCCAACTTTCCCCTAGTTTTCCTGAGAGGAAACCCCCACAGCTCTCTAAGCAAAAGATTGATTATGCATACATCGAGGTCTCCTGCAGGCCTGTCTGCAATGCTTGCTTTTGTCTCAGTCCTGTGGCAGTTGCTCATGTTTCTAGTGTGCCTGGTAATACCGACTGAGAGCCTAGTAACATAAAGGAAGAAGCAGGGAATGAAAATATACCAAGGTCATCTGAGTCTCTGTCAATGTTTCCTGGCTCCAGGGAGGACGAGCCGCTGTTTCCAGCAGACAGCTTTGCTATGGGAGGCCTCCTGCGTGCAGCCTGTGCTGCCTCAGGGATGGGTGCAGCTTACTTCTGCTTCGCCCCCCCCCCCCCAGGGCCCAGCGCTCCACTAGTATCCAGGGTTTGCGATCGAATTAAAGTTCTAGCTGCTTCAGCAGATTTGCCCGTCTCCTCAGGTCCTGTGCTCTCACTTCTCTGCCATTCTGAGGAGACCAAAAGCCCTGCTCAGCCCCGCAGCCTCTGGGCTGTGACCTGGTGCCAGGAGGGAGTCCCCAGGAGTCTACTCTGTCCTGGCACCTTCCCCCAGTGCCTCTGGTCTCTCTGGGGTCCACCGCCCTGAGCCTCCTGCTGCTGTTACCCAGAAGAGTCCTCATCCTGGTCCACCAGGCAGCCAGGATGAACAAGCCAACTCCCCTGAGGGAGCTCAACGTTGCAGAGCGGTTCACACTGTACGAGGAAGGGTGGCCCCAATAATCATTTTCAGAACCCAAACTTCACCCAGGTGAGGTAGGGCACCCCTGAAATCCCAGGGCTGGAGAGGCTGAGGCAGGAGGATCCGTGTAAGCTGGAGACCAGCATGGGCTTCAGAGTTCAAGGTTAGCCTGCCCAGTATAGCGAGACCCTTTCCCAAAAAAAGACAGAGACAAACAAAAATTTTTAAAAATTTACACCTCAAAATGTCCTTACCAAAAAAGATTCATTCTTTTCAAGCTATTTTTGTCAGGATCTATTGGGTGTCACCACCACTGTGAGCCCCTGCTGGTCCCATGCAAGAAGAGACAGTGTGTCGCCCCCAGGATGCCCCTCATGTGGGAGGTGAGGAGAGCATGAGCAGGGAGCAGCAGAGACCCAAATCAGAAGAGCACAGAAGCTCCGGAAAGAAGGCCGGTGATGACCAATGCACTGTCCATGGCCGAGCACAGCAGGTGCCACACCAGACGGGGCTGAATCTCCCTAACTGGGGCCCAGAGTTCTCGCCTCTCATGACACCAGGGACCGTATGGGAGGCTTCCCTGCCTGAGTCCCTCCTCCCTGCTGTAGCCCTTGTGTCCTCTGCAGTGCTGGGCACAGGTGTGGGCGGCAGTGATGAGCCTCCCTGGCTCTGGGGCCAGTGTCCCGTAGAGTCAGCAGCCGCTTTGGGGGCTGATGCCACAGCCAAATGGGAGGCTGCAGGAAGCCGTGGGGACCCACTCCCACTTCTGACCACCTCGGTAGGTTGCACCAGGTGCAGCAGGCGGCCGCAGAGTGCTCCTGTGTCTCATGGAGTCACCCCAGTGGGCGGGGGCTGTCCCCAGTATTAGTGAGATTCAGGTTTCAGCTCTGCCAGGTTCAGGGTAACAGAGTGAGTCCCAGCTGACAACTCACAGCACATCTAGTTCTGTAGTGACAAAGACATGGATGTGTTTCGAGGATAAAGGTGAACCATGACCAACATGCCGACTGGTGAGAAGGCTGTGACGGGTTTGGAGACACCATCATGGGCAACCACCGGGAGGGGAGCCTATGGACTGCATCTGTGCCAAACTGTGGGCGTAATTTAACAGAGACATGAAAAGTGGTGCCCACAGCAGAGCTGGGCTCAGGGGGAGAAGCTGGCACAACTGATAGAAGGTGGCCTGGGGTGGGGGAAGCTGCTGTGTGGTTACAGCCCAAACCGAGCTTCGCAGGATCAGAATGAGGGTGCATTGGGCCTGGATGCTGGCCCACTGACACCTTAGCCCTCAGCACTCCAGATCACATGGCTAAGGTCACCCCACTCCTGTTCCTAGAGACACAACAGGAGATTAACAAGCCTTACAGACTGAAAACAAACATTCTGATGACAACAAGACAGGTCAGCGATAAGGAAGAGCTGGGGACACGGTGACAGGGAAGGAATAAAAGGCCGGAGCCCAGCACCCCACACACACTCACACTCACTCACTCATTCACACTCTCCCACAGCCCAACCCAGCCTTGGCCACCTCCACCATGTCCCTCTGCTCCAGCACATGCACCGAGCCCTGGCAGCTGGACGACTGCCCAGAGAGCTGCTGCGAGCCCCCCTGCTGCACCTCCAGCTGCTGCCAGCCCAGCTGCTGCGCCCCGGCCCCCTGCCTGAGCCTGGTCTGCACCCCATGCTGCCAGTCAGGCTGCACCAGCTCCTGCACACCCACGTGCTGCCAGCAGTCGAGTTGCCAGCTGGCCTGCTGCTCCGCCTCCTGCACACCTGCCTGCTGCACACCTGCCTGCTGCACACCTGCCTGCTGCACACCTGCCTGCTGCACACCTGTCTGCTGCAAGACTGTCTGTTGCATACCCACATGCTGTAAACCTGTCTGTTGCACACCTGCCTGCTGCACACCTGTCTGTTGCACACCTGTGTGCTGTAAGCCTGTGTGCTGCACACCTGTCTGCTCCGGTGCCTCCTCCTCCTGCTGCCAGCCTGCCTGCTGCTCCTGCTCCCCCTGCCAGCCGGCCTGCTGCGTGCCCAGCTGCTGCACGCCCTCCTGTTCCTCCGTGTCCCTGCTCTGCCGCCCCGTGTGCAGACCCGCCTGCTGCCTGCCCTCCTCCTCCTGCTGCACCTCGTCCTGCCAGCCCAGCTGCTGCCGCCCATCCTCCAGCGTGTCCCTGCTCTGCCGCCCCGCCTGCCCCCGCCCCGCCTGCTGTGGCCTCTCCTTGGGCCAGAAGTCCTGCTGCTGAAGGCCTTGTCCCACAATAGGCTTAGGTCACCCTATGGCCAGGCACCTCATTGCCCCTCTCAGCCTCGTCGTGACCCAGGACTGCAGGCTGCTGTCTCCCCCTGAGGACAGGGCCCATACTATGTGCACTGTGCGGCTCTGACCCCTCCCTCCCTTGTCCTCAGCTCTGTCACCTGCCCTGAACCTCACCCTGTCAGCTCCTCACAGAATCAATAAACTTCCCATCACCTGATTCTCTGCCTCTCGTGTTGATAGGGACACACGATCTGGGCGGACTTGGGTCTCCTCCGGCCATGGATGTTCCTGGGAGCTAGGGACTTACCTGAGGAGTCACAAGGGACAGTGGCTAACTCTTCTGGAGTCACTGGGTTAGAGTGAGGCCCATGTCCAGGACAGAGCACCAGGGAGCAGTGGAGTCCTGGAGGCTCAGGGCTGAGGCAGAGGGAAGACCTTGTCACTTGGGACTTGGGCAGTCAATACGCTGGGGAGCTTGGACCTGGTGAATTTTGACCTGTGCTCAAAATGTCCCTAAGCCTCAGAACACACTGCCCGAGCCACTCAGCACAGAATGTAGTGCCTAGTGCGGCAGTAAAGATCACTTGAAAGTCAGCGGGCACACGGACAGGTGGGAAGATGCCACCATATCGGGATGAGCAGATGGAAGAGGAGCTGCCAGCCTCCCGGGGTATGGGATCACTCTGGAGTCATCACTGGTTCCCTGTATTCAAGGCAGGAAAGGCAGCACATTCATTAAGGATAAGGAGGAAAAGGACATTGTGTTAGTTTCTCTCTCTGATCGCTGAGCCAAAATACCAGATGTCCAAAATGAAGGAAGGAAAGGTTTATTTAGCTCATAGTGTGTGGAGGTTTCAGTCTGTAATCAGCTGGCTCCAGGGCAGGATGGCACGGTGAGTGGCAAGACTTCAAGGTGGCAGAAGACAGCAAAGGCCACAAAAATACAGGAGTGGTGGTGGGAGAGGAGGAAGCCTCTTTTCCTCCTTTAGGTTGGAAGAGGGCTTCCCCGCTCCCAGAGCAGAGGCAGCACTCAAGACATCCCATTGCACTTCTCTTGCACAGGGTGAGGATGTTTACAGGGTGAGTGCCCTGAGCCCTGCTGAGCAGCATAGTTAAACTTCTCAGTTTCTGAAGCTGACACAATATATCAGCCATTACAGACACAAGACATCTAGGGAGGAAACCTAGGGAGGTGAAAATCACAGGAATGTTTACACCAAAGAGATGACGTTATAGAAATGCACCGCACCAACAACCTCGCAAGGGTCACATCCTAGGCCGAGGCACGGGAAAGAGAAAGAAGGAACACGAGATTTGAGTAGAGATGGCGGATAGATGACAACTGGCTACAGATGCCCCCTGAGATAGCCAACTTAGAATTCAACATAATACACTGTGGGGGAGTCCCAAATAGAGGGAGATGAATTCTCTCATTCCAAGAAGAACCAATCAAATATACAGTCCTCATGCTGCTACTGGAACAGCTACATGTTGAGTGCTCCTGCTAAGTGGGCGACTTGCCTAAACCTCCGAGGTCCCGGCACTTGGACTCACTTGAGGTGCAGTCACATTGAGGTCGGTGGTCGGCCAGCCAAACGGAGAGGTGAGCTGGCAGGGAGCCTGCATCAACCTGTGGTGAGTGATGGGAATGGAGCCATTCCACAGAAAGGGGGGCTTTGGCAGACGACATTCAGGGACCAGGCAGGACTGGGAAATATAAGGGGCAGCAGTGACTTCAGTCAGTTGTTCCCTACCCGAACGGGATTGGTGGAGCGAGCAAGGCCTGGGTCGTACGACCTGGCTGAGACGTAATATGTTATCCCCAAAATCAGTTCCCTACAGTGGCAGGACACACTAGCCGCACTAACACAGTGAAGCCTCAGAAGTTTGACTGACCTGGAAGGGACGTGGTGTATAGTAATACAGTGCAGGCCACAGCAGCTTGATGATCTAGAGGTGAGGGCCCAGCCTTAAGCTGCCCCTGTTTGCAACTCACTAGCACACTGCAGTGGGGAGGGTCACTTGGGTAGTGTGCTTCAGAAGAATTGAAACCAATAAAGAAAGAAACTGGGGCCTCCTGGAAGAAACAAAGAAGATAGGAAGAGAAAGCAACAACAAAAAGTCCCCAACGCTGAGAACATTGACCCAGCACAGGTAAATACAAAGCAGAATGAGAACAGCAAACGTGCAATATCAGACATGGCTCCAGTGAACATGAAGAGATACCTTCGGGACCTAATAGACGAGTTCAAAAGTGAAATATTTAGCCAAGTAAAGCAAGATATAAGAAAGTTAATAAAACTGATGCAAACACCCCTCAAAAAGACAGACAGAAGAAGGGAGAAACTCAAACAAAGAGAGAACCATTTTATGAAGAATATAAAGAAAATCTAGAATACATGAAGCAGATTCAAAGAGATTACCAGGAAATTAAAAAACTCTATGGAACGATGGTAAATGTTTTTTTGAAAGAAACTAAGGATAAATTATCCAAACTGGAGGACAGTATTGCAATGGGGGATTATGAATGGGAAACTTTTTAAAACTAACACGGAAACAAGTAGTAACAACACACAGGTTCTAGCCTTTGTAGAAGACGACAAGAAGATCTATAACTTGAGAATAAAGAATGTGAATGAAGAAGCAGGGGTACCAACAAAGGAACTACACAGTCTATTCACAGAAATAATTAAGGAAAACTTCCCAAGCACAGGAAAAGGAAATGATATTCTGATATATGAAGCATACAGAACTCCAGCCACCTACAACCGAAACAGAGCCACACCCAGGCATATAATAATCAAGATTCTGCAATTCAATATAAGAACAGAATATTAAAAGCTGTTAGGGAAAAGAAAGAGATAACCTATAAAGGAAGGCCCCTCAGAATAACGGCAACTTCTAAACACAAACCATCAAGTCAAGAAGAGTCTGGATGGAAATATTCCAAGCCCTAAAAGAAAATAACCTGCATCCCAGATTGATATACCTGCTAAACTGTCTCTAGAAATTAATAGAGAAACAAGATGCTTCGAAGACAAAGAGGAATTTGGGAAATTGGCAGCTACCAATCCAAGTCTACAGAGAATATTGCAGGGCATTCTAGAGAGAGAGAAAAGTACTAGGACTCCAGGAACAGTGGCAGAGAGGCCTCAATGAATGGAGCAGAAAACAGGATGAAGGAGATAAGCAGACAACTGAAGGCAAAAAGAGAGCATAACAGAAATGAGGTAGAGAAGGTTGGTTATCATCTCCAATATAGATGTCCTTGATACACTAAATTTAAAAAAAAGAACCATATGTGGAGTAGATCAGGAGGGAGGGTCCCCGAAATGCTATTTATAGGAAATAGTTAACATGAAAAAGAGTACATGGATTGAAAATCAAATATGATAAAACAATGCTCTATTTGACATAGAACCCGAGAGTAATACGGGCAACTAGATCAGTATTTGTGGATAGGTTGGAAACACAGGCTTTAATAGGTAAAGGAATGCAATTAGAGATCAAGTCCAAGAGAGAGAAGGTTCACTTAGGTTATTAGCAGGGTGTCCCCCCGCCCACCGCCATTTAAAACCAAGGGTCTTGGTCAGTCCCAAAAGTGCACAGTGTACGCTGGGAAAGGGAAAGGTGAGGGAGAGTCTTACAAAAGATTGCAGAAGATACTGTTAATAGTATATCAGGATTTAAAACCCACATTACTCGCACCACTCTGCTTAGATAGATTTTATTCTGTTCCAGTTTGTCTACTTGCATTAGATTTGAGGGCACAGACAGCTATCCCCAAAACATCAGGATATAGCACAGTAATCATCTTTAATTTCCTATTATCTTAATCTGGAGCCATGTGTGACTTATACTGTTTTATCATGACGGATCTTATTAAATCTGGTTTGTTTGTTTGATTGCTGTTTGGTATCGACAGATTTTATTCAAAAGTGATATGATCGATCGTATCAAGTCTGAGAGTATAGGCACCTACACTGAAGACAAGACTCTATGACACACATTCTGGTGTGATAAATGCCTGTTTTTGAAGTTTTATACTATATACAAAGCTGTGTTATTATTAATATCATTATGTACTGATATATTTAATTATACTATGTCTGATGATATAGCCAATTCTATTGAAGATAACGAGAGACATCACAGGAACTATGGTAGAACTCCTTGTACAACGGTCTTATATGTCTTTTTCATTTCATGTGTTTATTGGAATATGTTTTGTTTTGTCTCACTTTGTATTTTTTCTCCCTCTAATATAGAAAGGATAGAAATACATGTTAAGACTAATGCATGTGTAGAATCTATAAACAGTTTATGAGAACTGATCTTATGACACATGATGGAATGAACAGATACTTTGAAGAAAAAGAGACGCAAAATGCTGATCCTGGAGTGTCAGCATGTGAAATGTAGTAGTAGTATTATTCTTTGTTCTCAGTGATATTAGCCTGCTTGAGTTTGTTGAATGTCAACATAATTGAAGATATGGATAACTGCATGTAGGTTTAAGTGTATAGGATTGAGAACAATATTTCTAAGTTTTAGTTGGATAGTTGAGCCGAACTGGTTGGAGTCTCACTGTTTGAATTCCCACTTTATTATGTTGAATAACTATTTGTAAGAGGACAATCTGTAATCATCAGCTAGTGATTTCTTACTGTTTATTTTTTCTTTGAAAGTACGTATTATTTCAACCCATTTTCTATTTTGTTTAGTCTTTCTTTAAATAAAATTTTTAAAAAAAGAAGCAACACACCAAGGAACCTCAGGGTGCCCAGGCGCTGCCCTCTGCATGGCCGAAGTTCTGCCATAGGGTGAGAGGGCACACTAATAGGCCGGGTCCTCGAGACAAAATCCCAACCATCCTGCAAGAAGAGTCCTTTTACACGCAACAGCAAAGAGAGGGAAAGAGTTCAGAGTGGACAAACAAAACTCTAGCCACCCCTTTCAGGCATGAGGTGTGATGTATAAATCCTAGGCAGATAATAGGGAGAAATAGTGACAATGAGGCCTCCAAGGAAAGCAGCAGTCATTCTGCAGAAGACGAACTTGGTGAATGTCTGCGGCCTGTGGAAGATGGGGAAGACACGGTCCTGGACATCAGAGCCTTGGGTAGGAGGGACCACGACGCTATGTCTGTGCAGAGGGTGGACAGCGAGAGGATGTGGGCTCCTCATGGAGACGCAAACACCAAGATCACAGAACAACACCCAGGCGGCCTTCACGACCTGCATCCGTTTTTAACAGACTTCACCTTCAGAGCAAGCTCAGTCCATGGCCAAATATGTGGGTGTCCCTCTGCCTCGGGCCAGGCCCCTTCACCATCACCTTCAGGAGGTGGACATTTTCTTTCACCCCAATCCCCTTCACTGTCATGGGTGATTCCCTTGTTGCTGTGGTTTGTGTGACTCTGGACCTGACCTGCGTCCGTCAGATCCCTGCAGGCGCCCCTTCCATCCATGACCCCCTCTGGGCTCCATCTTAGCTCTCTGTTCCCAAGCTACTCAGTCCTGACCTCTACCTGTCCTCAAACCTTGCCCTTTCCCAGTGCCATGTCCTGGGAGTCCCACAGAACACAGCTTGGAGACCCAGCTCCTCTCCCTGCCTCCTGGGCACTGAGCCCCTCTAGGATGGTTAATCTCTTGATAATTCTTCCTAGAACTCAATAATACTCTTTACCTGCTCTCTGGTACTGCTGCCATCTTTCCACTCCTTCACTTGGTGCCTCCCAGCTTGGAGCAGCTGTGAATAATTCTGCTGTGTGCATCTGTGTGGATTTCCATGTAGACGTGAGTCTTCAGCTGCTTTGGGTACATAGGAAGAGAGCCACTGTTGGACCATAAGAGTGTGTTTGGTGCTGTTCGGAACCACAGAACCACCTCGCGACGTGACTGCACTGCTCTGCATTTCCGCAGTGCTGAGGGAGAGCTCCTGCTGCTCCATTCCCCTGACACCGTGACCCGGGCCTTTTCAGCAGGTGCGCTGTGAGGCTGAGACTTAGTGTGACACTTCTGGGTTCTTAATGATGTTTGAGCCGAGCACCTGGTCAAAGGCTTGGACACCAGTGTGTCTTCTGGGGGGAGCCTCTGCTCACTTGTTTGCCCCTTCTTAGCTGCCCCTTCTCTTTGTTCTCCTGTTGAGTTCTCAGATTTCATTGCATGTTTTGGTGTCAGCGCTTATCAGACACAGTGTCCCAGGACTCTCCCGCTCCATGGCTCTCTGCCCACTTCCTCCATGTCCTCTCTCAGTTTAAATTATTCTGATAAAGAAGCCTTTAGGTCTCAATTGTTCACTGATGTGCTCTGCCAAGACATTTAAAGAAGGCACCAGTGACAGGTCTGTACCATCTCTCCTAGACCGGAGAAGGCAGAACACACGACCATGACTTCTAAAGGGTCGGCCACACTCTGATATCCAGGACTAACACACCACATGGAGAGAAAATAAAAGAGTGATATCCCCAATAAGTTAGACCCCAAAATCCACAATAAAATAATAGCAAACCATACACAATTAATCATCAAAAGGACAAGACATCTCAGGTTCATCTCAGGGATATAATACTACCTAGTGATAAAAATCCAACCGACTTGGTGATCATCAGCATGATTCACTATGTGAACAGAGTGAGACAGAAATGGTACCATTATATCTATAGATACACAGGACATGTACAAAATCCATGAGGTCAGATTTTTACAAATGCTCTCTAGGAACTAGAGATAGGTCAGCCTCAGTTTTCAACCTGGTATCAGATGTTCAGGGAAACAACCCACTTCCCTGTCAGTGGTCCAGGACTGAATGCTTCCTCTCTGGCCAGCAGAGGTGCAGGCATCCACTGCAGCAACCCTTTGTCACCACACAGTGGCAGTCACCCTGGTGAGAGCAGGGGGGACACATGCTGGCACACATGTTGCAGAGGGAAACACAGCGTCATCCCTGCCGTCTCTGAGCACATTTGCCGTGCTGCACAGAAGATGGGCTCATGCGCAGGGGACCCTGGAAGTCAGCAGGAAGACTCTCGGCACTGTAAGGCTGTGCAGCCAGGATGGGAGAGGCCAATTCCAAGTAACAAAAGCAGCAAAACCTCGCTGTGTCCCATGCACTGCGATAAACACTGACTACTCAACAATGTTCATTAGGAGCATGATTTACACCAGAATTAAATGACAGTTTAGCAGTCTAATGGAATATGCAGCTTAGGAGAACAGCATGAAGGAAATCAAATAAGACTTAAACAAGCAGGGCCTCGGACTCTGGCCCCTGTGGGGTGCACACAGCTGCTGCCACATTCAGCTCCTTCAGTCCATCTGCAGTTCTGAGAAGGCCCGGTTGAAACTTCAGCAGAGATTTATTGTGTAGGGGTTGAAGGGGCTGAGGAGTATTTTCACAGTAAGGTCCCCAAAGAAAGCACACAGGCAGAGATCAGCGACAACAGCAGGCAGCAGGGGGCAGAGCAGAGCAAGCCAGGCTGCAGCTTCGCTGCTTCATTTTTACGCCTGTTGTTGTCACATGTTTGCATTCCTGCATGCCGGCTTCCCTGGCGCGTGTGTGATGGTCTAACCCTGAGCCAAGTTCACGGGAGTTCATCCCAGTCTGTGCCTGTGCTCAACAGCAGGTTCCATCTTTAAGAAGCCCTCAGGTGCCCCAAGCATGGACGTGACATGCTGTGGCTCCCCCTTCTGGATATCAACACGCTGATAGTAAAATGTCCCTCCTAGCCTAGCCTTCCTAGCAGGTGGAACATGCTTATTATCCCAATATTCAGGAGGCTGAGGCAGCTGGGCTGCTGCAAGTTCAAGGCCGGCCTGGAAAACAAAGTGAATTCAAGGCCAGTCTGATTAGAATGGTGAGATCCTGTCTCAAAAACACCAAAATAACAAAAATAAAATAAAATGTCCTTCCTGAGACAAGTGAATTTAAACTATGTAAAAGCATCAAAGGTGAGGACATGACTTCTTGATTTCAAGGTTTTCTAGAATCCACAGGAATCAAGACAATGTAATGCAGGCAAAAATAGTGGCACAAATCTGAGAGAGAGAAGAGAGAAGCAGACAGACTCAGAAAAGTTGGCTGACCTCTCACCAAAGAACAAAGGAAAATGAAGGACAGAAAGAAATATTTGAAAGAATTGCACATTACTCAAAACAAGACAGCTGAATTTCAAATAATGTCCCATGAAACGTGCAAAATAATAATTGAGCATAGCCATCAAAACATAATAGATGCTAGACATGGAAATAAAATTTTAAAATGTTTATGTCTGAGACACTAAAAGCCTGATGTGTAAAACAAAGCAGTTGATAAAGTGGCCTTCATCAATAGTAAGCATTTTTATTCCTTAAAATGCACTGTTGCAGGAATGAGAAGACAGGGCAAAGGCACGTAGAAAATATTTGCAAATCTGACCAGAGCATGTGTGCCCAAAAGACACAGACAACTTTGAAGTACAACAGGAAGAAAATCTAATTTTTTAAATTTTATTTAAAGAAAAAAAAAGTAAAAGTGTACAAATAATAGAGAATTTCAAAAAAAAAATAACCAGTAAGAAATCGCTGTTTGATACATTACATATTGTCATCTTAGAAATAGATGTTCAAGTTAGAAATTTAAAGCATACGAAGTGGACATTCAAACAGTTAGACAGCAAAATGTTATGTTCAAGGATCCAACAAAAACCTAGTAATATAGTCATCTGTCTTACACACCTAAACATACTTGCATTTATATTCTTTAGAGCACTTTATTTCGTCGCTTTTTCATAATAACATTTATGCATTTTGGCTTTGAGTACTCCCACAATTCTTATTGCCTTTTTTTTTTTGGAAGAGAACAAAACCAAATGTGACAAAACAAAGCAGAGTCAGTCAAAACAAAGGATGGATATAGTACATGATGCAAAAACAGAAAACGAGGTGATCAACAATGGTTACCATAATGCCTCTTGCTATCTTAAAAAGAATTGCCTATGTCATCAGGTATAATAAAATGGAACAAAACAGTACAGAACAGAACGAATAAAACCGAAACATTGAAGACATTACAGGAATTCCAAAGAAGAGAATAGTCAAACCAGAATGGGCATCATAGTGAATCTTATTGTTTTCAAAGTAGTTGCCTATACCCTCAAACTTGATACTATCAAACAGACAAGAATAGAGTAAAATCTGTCAAAACAAGATGCTGAGAGCAATGAAAATCTAACTTAAAAAGGGGCCTAGACACAAAGGAAAAGACCACCAGGAAAGAGGCGTGGATGGCTAGTCCGCAGGCAGGAGGCGCTCTATCTCCTCAGCACCAGAGAAGCTCAGATTAGGACCCCACGCCAAGGTGACCACCACAGGAGACCCGGAACTCCACACCGCGGGGAAGCGTGGGTGCTCTGACCCTCTGGACAATAGCCCAGTAACAGGCAGGTTAAATGAGTGAGGCGACCCCTCCTTGGTCCTGGGCACAAGGCAACCTGAAACTACAGCAGACGCCACTCTGGTCTCCAGGATGGCGAAGACCAGCTCAGCAGCAGTCCCGAGTGCGGGCAGCACAGGGCACGAGCTCCCGTACGGCTGCGGTGCGAGAGACGCTGCCGCTCTGCCAACCCTGAGACCACACGGAGGCTGACCCGTGGCCCAGCAGGACCACTCCAGGGTGTCCACTACAGGAGGTGAAAGCTCAGCATCCTCCGAAACAGAGCGCATTGACTGCACGTCACAGCCGCCTGGCTCAAATCCTCACGGTGGGCACCACGAGCCCACTCGCTTCCCCTGCAGGACACGCGGACTGTGGCGTCCACGCTGCGGACCCTCCCCCGCCACATGGAATAGGCGATCTGACGCTTGCAGCACCTTGCATGAACCTTGTGGGCGAGTCCAAGTGAACAAGCAGGTTCTAGGGTGGGGTGCAGCCGGCCCTGTGGGGACCTGCGCCCCGAATGCCAGCGTCCGTGATTTCTAGGAGAGGCACAGCGGAGGGGCCCTGCTCACAGACCATGGCACGGGAACCTGTTCCTCTCACAGGAGGGCAGCAGTGAGGGGTAGGGATTCTGGGCTGAGGTGGCTGACACAGGACTTTCACAACTGACTGTCAGAGTCACAGCCCGCCAAGGGTGGCCTGGGGTCGCTCCACCGCCAGTTCCCGGGAGGTCAACCTCAGCAGCTGCCTCTGCTTCTCCTGAAGAAGCTAAGAGCCTTCGCCTGACTTCCCTGAGTTTTGTGCTTCTCCTTGTTTTCTCTCCTCTGCTGCCCCTGGGATCAGATTTCTGTTTTGCTTTCAGAGAAGCTTTCAGGGTTTTATCTTTGCAGTCAGACAGACACCAGCTTCCATTCATTTGTTCCAGATGTGGCTGAAATTTCCAGTCCCGAGATCAACATTTGCCTGGGACTCCGGGGAGCCTTGGTCTCGCCCCTGGGGATCTGTGTATCCAACTTTCTGTCACAGGCCACCTCCATGGTGGCATGTGGGTCTGGTGCCACCTCCTGCCCCACTGTCCCCCATGGTGCTGCTCTGTCACCTCCCTCATGCTCCACAGCAGCTCCGTGGCAGCACAGACTGGGCTCTGTCCCCTCACCTCCTGGGCAGCAAGTGCAGCCAGACAGGTCCTCCATCTCCAAGATGTCTGCATGGACGACCAAGCACAGATGAGGGCATCACCCAGCCCTTTGCTAGCACCTCGAATCCACAGGCTGAGCGGCGCTTTGCATAAAACAGAGTGAACAAGGCACCAGTGCTAGGCTCAAAACACCAACAAGGAAAAGGACGACAAGGAGAGGATGGCAACGAGGACAGGGACAGAAACAAGGAAAGGGACCGAAACAAGGAAAGGGAAGGCTGCTGGAGCCTCAAGCAGGAATAACACAGCCTGACCTGATATAAAAGCCTGCGGCCCTGAGCACCTCACACACTCACACTCACACACTCACTCACACTCACACCCTCCCACAACCCAACCCAGCCATGGCCGCCTCCACCATGTCCCTCTGCTCCAGCGCTTGCACCGAGCCCTGGCAGGTAGACAACTGCCCAGAGAGCTGCTGCGAGCCCCCCTGCTGCACCTCCAGCTGCTGCCAGCCCAGCTGCTGCGCCCCGGCCCCCTGCCTGAGCCTGGTCTGCACCCCATGCTGCCAGTCAGGCTGCACCAGCTCCTGCACACCCACGTGCTGCCAGCAGTCGAGCTGCCAGCCGGCCTGCTGCTCCTCCTCCTGCGAGCCTTGCTGCTGCGCGCCCGCCTGCTGCACACCTGCCTGCTGCACACCTGCCTGCTGCACACCTGTCTGCTGCAAGACTGTCTGTTGCATACCCACATGCTGTAAACCTGTCTGTTGCAAACCTGTGTGTTGCACACCTGCCTGCTGCACACCTGTCTGTTGCACGCCTGTGTGCTGTAAGCCTGTCTGCTGCACACCCGTCTGCTCCGGTGCCTCCTCCTCCTGCTGCCAGCCTGCCTGCTGCTCCTGCTCCCCCTGCCAGCCGGCCTGCTGCGTGCCCAGCTGCTGCACACCCTCGTGCTCCTCCGTGTCCCTGCTCTGCCGCCCTGTGTGCAGACCCGCCTGCTGTCTGCCCTCCTCCTCCTGCTGCACCTCGTCCTGCCAGCCCAGCTGCTGCTGCCCATCCTCCAGCGTGTCACTGCTCTGCCGCCCCGCCTGCCCCCGCCCCGCCTGCTGTGGACTCTCCTTGGGCCAGAAGTCCTGCTGCTGAAGGCCTTGTCCCACAATAGGCTTAGGTCACCCTATGGCCAGGCACCTCATTGACCCTCTCAGCCTCGTCGAGACCCAGGACTGCAGGCTGCTGTCTCCCCCTGAGGACAGGGCCCATACTATGTGCACTGTGCGACTCTGACCCCTCCCTCCCGGGTCCTCAGCTCTGTCACCTGCCCTGAACCTCACCCTGTCAGCTCCTCACAGAATCAATAAACTTCCCATCACCTGATTCTCTGCCTCTCGTGTTGATAGGGACACACGATCTGGGCGGACTTGGGTCTCCTCCGGCCATGGATGTTCCTGGGAGCTAGGGACTTACCTGAGGAGTCACAAGGGACAGTGGCTAACTCTTCTGGAGTCACTGGGTTAGAGTGAGGCCCATGTCCAGGACAGAGCACCAGGGAGCAGTGGAGTCCTGGAGGCTCAGGGCTGAGGCAGAGGGAAGACCTTGTCACTTGGGACTTGGGCAGTCAAAGCGCTGGGGAGCTTGGGCCTGGTGAATTTTGACCTGTGCTCAAAATGTCCCTAAGCCTCAGAACACACTGCCCGAGCCACTCAGCACAGAATGTAGTGCCTAGTGCGGCAGTAAAGATCACTTGAAAGACAGCGGGCACACGGACAGGTGGGAAGATGCCACCATATCGGGATGAGCAGATGGAAGAGGAGCTGCCAGCCTCCCGGGGTATGGGATCACTCTGGAGTCATCACTGGTTCCCTGTATTCAAGGCAGGAAAGGCAGCACATTCATTAAGGATAAGGAGGAAAAGGACATTGTGTTAGTTTCTCTCTCTGATCGCTGAGCCAAAATACCAGATGTCCAAAATGAAGGAAGGAAAGGTTTATTTAGCTCATAGTGTGTGGAGGTTTCAGTCTGTAATCAGCTGGCTCCAGGCCAGGTTGGCACAGTGAGTGGCAAGACTTCAAGGTGGCAGAAGACAGCAAAGGCCACAAAAGTACAGCAGTGGTGGTTGGAGAGGAGGAAGCCTCTTTTCCTCCTTTAGGTTGGAAGAGGGCTTCCCCGCTCCCAGAGCAGAGGCAGCACTCAAGACATCCCATTGCACTTCTCTTGCACAGGGTGAGGATGTTTACAGGGTGAGTGCCCTGAGCCCTGCTGAGCAGCACAGTTAAACTTCTCAGTTTCTGAAGCTGACACAATATATCAGCCATTACAGACACAAGACATCTAGGGAGGAAACCTAGGGAGGTGAAAATCACAGGAATGTTTACACCAAAGAGATGACGTTATAGAAATGAACAGCACCAACAACCTCGCAAGGGTCACATCCTAAGCCGAGGCACGGGAAAGAGAAAGAAGGAACACGAGATTCGAGCAGAGATGGCGGATAGATGACAACTGGCTACAGATGCCCCCTGAGATAGCCAACTTAGAATTCAACATAATACACTGTGGGGGAGTCCCAAATAGACGGAGATGAATTCTCTCATCCCAAGAAGAACCAATCAAATATACAGTCCTCGTGCTGCTACTGGAACAGCTAAATGTTCAGTGCTCCTGCTAAGTGGGCGACTTGCCTAAACCTCCGAGGTCCCGGCACTTGGACTCACTTGAGGTGCAGTCACATTGAGGTCGGTGGTCGACCAGCGAAACGGAGAGGTGAGCTGGCAGGGAGCCTGCATCAACCTGTGGTGAGTGATGGGAATGGAGCCATTCCACAGAAAGGGGGGCTTTGGCAGACGACATTCAGGGACCAGGCAGGACTAGCAATTATAAGGGGCAGCAGTGACTTCAGTCAGTTGTTCCCTTCCGGAACGGGATTGGTGGAGCGAGCAAGGCCTGGGTTGCACGACCTGGCTGAGACCTAATATGTTATCCAAAATCAGTTCCCTACAGTGGCAGTACACACTAGCCACACTAACACAGTGAAGCCTCAGAAGTTTGACTGACCTGGAAGGGACGTGGTGCGGAGTAATACAGTACAGGCCACAGCAGCTTGATGATCTAGAGGTGAGGGCCCAGCCTTAAGCTGCCCCTGTTTGCAACTCACTAGCACAGTGCAGTGGGGAGGGTCACTTGGCTAGTGTGCTTCAGAAGAATTGAAACCAATAAGGAAAGAAACTGGGGCCTCCTGGAAGAAACAAAGTAGATAGGAAGAGAAAGCAACAACAAAAAGTCCCCAACGCTGAGAAGATTGACCCAGCACAGGTACATACAAAGGAGAATGAGAACAGTAAACATGCAATATCAGACATGGCTCCAGTGAGCATGAAGAGATATCTTCGGGACCTAATAGACGAGTTCAAAAGTGAAATATTTAGCCCAGTAAAGGAAGATATAAGAAAGTTAATAAAAGAGATGCAAAAACCCCTCAAAAAGACACAGACAGAAAAATGGAGAAACTCAAACGAAGGAGAGAACCATTTGATGAAGAATATAAAAAATATAGAATACATGAAGCAGATTCAAAGAGATTAGCAGGAAATTAATAACTCTATGGAAGGATGGCAAATGTGTTTGAAAGAAACTAAGGATAGATTATCTAAAGTGGAGGACATTATTACAATGTGGGATTATGAAAGGGAAACTTTTTAAAACTAACACGGAAACAAGTAGTAACAATACACAGGCTCTAGCCTTTGTAGAAGACGACAAGAGGGTCTATAACTTGAGAATAAAGAATGTGAATGAAGAAGCAGGGGTACCAACAAAGGATCTACAAAGTCTATTCACAGAAATAATTAAGGAAAACTTCCCAAGCATGGGAAAGGTAAATGATATTCTGATGTATGAGGCATTCAGAACTCCAGCCACCTACAACCAAAACAGAGCCACACCCAGGCATATAATAATCAAGATCCTGCAATTCAATATAAGAACCAAATATTAAAAGTTGTTAGAGAAAAGAAACGGATAATCTATAAAGGAAGGCCCATCAGAATAACGGCAGACTTCTAAACACAAACCATCGAGTCAAGAAGAGTCTGGATGGAAATATTCCAAGCCCTGAAAGAAAATACCCTGCATCCCAGATTGATATACCTGCTAAACTGTCTCTAGAAATTAATAGAGAAACAAGATGCTTCCAAGACAAAGAGGAATTTGCGAAATTGGCAGCTACCAATCCAAGTCTACAGAGAATACTGCAGGGCATTCTAGAGAGAGAGAAAAGTACTAGGACTCCAGGAACAGTGGCAGAGAGGCCTCAATGAATGGAGCAGAATACAGAATGAAGAAGATAAGCAGACAACTGAAGGCAAAAAGAGAGCATAACAGAAATGAGGTAGAGAAGGTTGGTTATCATCTGTAATATAGATGTCCTTGATACACTAAATTTAAAAAAAAGAACCATATGTGGAGTAGATCAGGAGGGAGGGTCCTCGAAATGCTATTTATAGGAAATATAATTAACATGAAAAAGAGTACATGGATTGAAAATCAAATATGAGAAAACAATGCTCTATTTGACATAGAACCCGAGAGTAATATGGGCAACTAGATCAGTATTTGTGCATAAGTTGGAAACACAGGCTTTAATAGGTAAAAGAATACAATTAGAGATCAAGTCTAGGAGAGAGAAGGTTCACTTAGGTAAATAGCAGGTCCGCCCCCCCCCCCGCCCCCCCGCCCCCCCGCCCACCGCCATTTAAAACCAAGGGTCTTGGTCAGTCCCAAAAGTGCACAGTGTATGCTGGGAAAGGGAAAGGTGAGGGAGAGTCTTACAAAAGATTGCAGAAGATACTGTTAATAGTATATCAGGATTTAAAACCCACATTACTCGCACCACTCTGCTTAGATAGATTTTATTCTGTTCCAGTTTGTCTACTTCCATTAGATTTGAGGGCACAGACAGCTATCCCCAAAACATCAGGATATAGCACAGTAATCATCTTTAATTTCCTATTATCTTAATCTGGAGCCCTGTGTGACTTATACTGTTTTATCATGACGGATCTTATTAAATCTGGTTTGTTTGTTTGATTGCTGTTTGGTATTGACAGATTTTATTCAAAGCTGTTATGATCGATCGTATCAAGTCTGAGAGTATAGGCAACTACACTGAAGACAAGACTCCATGGTACACATTCCGTGTGATAAATGCCTGTTTTTGAACTTTTATACTATATACAAAGCTGTGTTATTATTAATATCATTATGAACTGATATATTTAATTATGCTATGTCTGATGATATAGGCAATTCTATTGAGGATAACAAGAGACATCACAGGAACTATGGTAGAACTCCTTGTACAATGGTCTTATATGTCTTTTTCATTTCACGTGTTTATTGGAATATGTTTTGTTTTGTCTCACTTTGTATTTTTTCTCCCTCTAATATAGAAAGGATAGAAATACATGTTAAGACCCATGACTGTGTAGAATCTATAAACAGTTTATGAGAACTGATCTTATGACACATGATGGAATGAACAGATACTTTGAAGAAAAAGAGATGCAAAATGCTGATCCTGGAGTGTCAGCATGTGAAATGTAGTAATAGTATTATTGTTTGTTCTCAGTGGTATTAGCCTGCTTGAGTTTGTTGAATGTCAACATAATTGAAGATATGGATAACTGCATGTAGGTTTAAGTGTATAGGATTGATAACAATATGTCTAAGTTTTAGTTGGATAGTGGAACCGAACTGGTTGGAGTCTCAGTGTTTGAATCCCCACTTTATTATGCTGAATAGCTATTTGTAAGAGGACAATCTGTAATCATCAGCTAGTGATTTCTTACTGTTTATTTTTTCTTTGAAAGTACGTATTATTTCTACCCGTTTTCTATTTTGTTTAGTCTTTCTTTAAATAAAATTTTTAAAAAAGAAGCAACACACTAGGGAGCTTCAGGGTGCCCAGGCCCTGCCCTCTGCGTGGCCCGACGTCCTGCCATAGGGCGAGAGGGCACAGTCATAGGCCGGGTCCTCGAGACAAAATTCCAACCATCCTGCAAGAAGAGCGCTTTTACACACAACAGCAAAGAGAGAGAAAGTGTTTAAAGTGGACAAATAAGACTCCAGCCACCCCTGTCAGGCATGAGGTGTGAAGTATAAAGCGTAGGCAGATAATAGGGACAAACAGTGACAATGGGACAGCCAAGGAAAGCAGCACTCATTCTGCAGAAGATGAACTTCGTTAATGTCTGCGGCCTGTGGAAGATGGGGAAGACATGGCCCTGGACATCGGGGCCTGGGGTAGGAGGGACCACGACGCTATGTCTGTGCAGAGGGTGGACAGCGAGAGGCTGTGGGCTCCTCATGGAGACGCAAACACCAAGATCACAGAACAACACCCAGGCGGCCTTCACGACCTGCATCCGTTTTTAACAGACTTCACCTTCAGAGCAAGCTCAGTCCATGGCCAAATACGTGGGTGTCCCTCTGCCTCGGGCCAGGCCCCGTCACCATCACCCTCAGGAGGTGGACATTTTCTTTCACCCCAATCCCCTTCACTGTCATGGGTGATTCCCTTGTTGCTGTGGTTTGTGTGACTCTGGACCTGACCTGCGTCCGTCAGATCCCTGCAGGCGCCCCTTCCATCCATGACCCCCTCTGGGCTCCATCTTAGCTCTCTGTTCCCAAGCTACTCAGTCCTGACCTCTACCTGTCCTCAAACCTTGCCCTTTCCCAGTGCCATGTCCTGGGAGTCCCACAGAACACAGCTTGGAGACCCAGCTCCTCTCCCTGCCTCCTGGGCACTGAGCCCCTCTAGGATGGTTAATCTCTTGATAATTCTTCCTAGAACTCAATAATACTCTTTACCTGCTCTCTGGTACTGCTGCCATCTTTCCACTCCTTCACTTGGTGCCTCCCAGCTTGGAGCAGCTGTGAATAATTCTGCTGTGTGCATCTGTGTGGATTTCCATGTAGACGTGAGTCTTCAGCTGCTTTGGGTACATAGGAAGAGAGCCACTGTTGGACCATAAGAGTGTGTTTGGTGCTGTTCGGAACCACAGAACCACCTCGCGACGTGACTGCACTGCTCTGCATTTCCGCAGTGCTGAGGGAGAGCTCCTGCTGCTCCATTCCCCTGACACCGTGACCCGGGCCTTTTCAGCAGGTGCGCTGTGAGGCTGAGACTTAGTGTGACACTTCTGGGTTCTTAATGATGTTTGAGCCGAGCACCTGGTCAAAGGCTTGGACACCAGTGTGTCTTCTGGGGGGAGCCTCTGCTCACTTGTTTGCCCCTTCTTAGCTGCCCCTTCTCTTTGTTCTCCTGTTGAGTTCTCAGATTTCATTGCATGTTTTGGTGTCAGCGCTTATCAGACACAGTGTCCCAGGACTCTCCCGCTCCATGGCTCTCTGCCCACTTCCTCCATGTCCTCTCTCAGTTTAAATTATTCTGATAAAGAAGCCTTTAGGTCTCAATTGTTCACTGATGTGCTCTGCCAAGACATTTAAAGAAGGCACCAGTGACAGGTCTGTACCATCTCTCCTAGACCGGAGAAGGCAGAACACACGACCATGACTTCTAAAGGGTCGGCCACACTCTGATATCCAGGACTAACACACCACATGGAGAGAAAATAAAAGAGTGATATCCCCAATAAGTTAGACCCCAAAATCCACAATAAAATAATAGCAAACCATACACAATTAATCATCAAAAGGACAAGACATCTCAGGTTCATCTCAGGGATATAATACTACCTAGTGATAAAAATCCAACCGACTTGGTGATCATCAGCATGATTCACTATGTGAACAGAGTGAGACAGAAATGGTACCATTATATCTATAGATACACAGGACATGTACAAAATCCATGAGGTCAGATTTTTACAAATGCTCTCTAGGAACTAGAGATAGGTCAGCCTCAGTTTTCAACCTGGTATCAGATGTTCAGGGAAACAACCCACTTCCCTGTCAGTGGTCCAGGACTGAATGCTTCCTCTCTGGCCAGCAGAGGTGCAGGCATCCACTGCAGCAACCCTTTGTCACCACACAGTGGCAGTCACCCTGGTGAGAGCAGGGGGGACACATGCTGGCACACATGTTGCAGAGGGAAACACAGCGTCATCCCTGCCGTCTCTGAGCACATTTGCCGTGCTGCACAGAAGATGGGCTCATGCGCAGGGGACCCTGGAAGTCAGCAGGAAGACTCTCGGCACTGTAAGGCTGTGCAGCCAGGATGGGAGAGGCCAATTCCAAGTAACAAAAGCAGCAAAACCTCGCTGTGTCCCATGCACTGCGATAAACACTGACTACTCAACAATGTTCATTAGGAGCATGATTTACACCAGAATTAAATGACAGTTTAGCAGTCTAATGGAATATGCAGCTTAGGAGAACAGCATGAAGGAAATCAAATAAGACTTAAACAAGCAGGGCCTCGGACTCTGGCCCCTGTGGGGTGCACACAGCTGCTGCCACATTCAGCTCCTTCAGTCCATCTGCAGTTCTGAGAAGGCCCGGTTGAAACTTCAGCAGAGATTTATTGTGTAGGGGTTGAAGGGGCTGAGGAGTATTTTCACAGTAAGGTCCCCAAAGAAAGCACACAGGCAGAGATCAGCGACAACAGCAGGCAGCAGGGGGCAGAGCAGAGCAAGCCAGGCTGCAGCTTCGCTGCTTCATTTTTACGCCTGTTGTTGTCACATGTTTGCATTCCTGCATGCCGGCTTCCCTGGCGCGTGTGTGATGGTCTAACCCTGAGCCAAGTTCACGGGAGTTCATCCCAGTCTGTGCCTGTGCTCAACAGCAGGTTCCATCTTTAAGAAGCCCTCAGGTGCCCCAAGCATGGACGTGACATGCTGTGGCTCCCCCTTCTGGATATCAACACGCTGATAGTAAAATGTCCCTCCTAGCCTAGCCTTCCTAGCAGGTGGAACATGCTTATTATCCCAATATTCAGGAGGCTGAGGCAGCTGGGCTGCTGCAAGTTCAAGGCCGGCCTGGAAAACAAAGTGAATTCAAGGCCAGTCTGATTAGAATGGTGAGATCCTGTCTCAAAAACACCAAAATAACAAAAATAAAATAAAATGTCCTTCCTGAGACAAGTGAATTTAAACTATGTAAAAGCATCAAAGGTGAGGACATGACTTCTTGATTTCAAGGTTTTCTAGAATCCACAGGAATCAAGACAATGTAATGCAGGCAAAAATAGTGGCACAAATCTGAGAGAGAGAAGAGAGAAGCAGACAGACTCAGAAAAGTTGGCTGACCTCTCACCAAAGAACAAAGGAAAATGAAGGACAGAAAGAAATATTTGAAAGAATTGCACATTACTCAAAACAAGACAGCTGAATTTCAAATAATGTCCCATGAAACGTGCAAAATAATAATTGAGCATAGCCATCAAAACATAATAGATGCTAGACATGGAAATAAAATTTTAAAATGTTTATGTCTGAGACACTAAAAGCCTGATGTGTAAAACAAAGCAGTTGATAAAGTGGCCTTCATCAATAGTAAGCATTTTTATTCCTTAAAATGCACTGTTGCAGGAATGAGAAGACAGGGCAAAGGCACGTAGAAAATATTTGCAAATCTGACCAGAGCATGTGTGCCCAAAAGACACAGACAACTTTGAAGTACAACAGGAAGAAAATCTAATTTTTTAAATTTTATTTAAAGAAAAAAAAAGTAAAAGTGTACAAATAATAGAGAATTTCAAAAAAAAAATAACCAGTAAGAAATCGCTGTTTGATACATTACATATTGTCATCTTAGAAATAGATGTTCAAGTTAGAAATTTAAAGCATACGAAGTGGACATTCAAACAGTTAGACAGCAAAATGTTATGTTCAAGGATCCAACAAAAACCTAGTAATATAGTCATCTGTCTTACACACCTAAACATACTTGCATTTATATTCTTTAGAGCACTTTATTTCGTCGCTTTTTCATAATAACATTTATGCATTTTGGCTTTGAGTACTCCCACAATTCTTATTGCCTTTTTTTTTTTGGAAGAGAACAAAACCAAATGTGACAAAACAAAGCAGAGTCAGTCAAAACAAAGGATGGATATAGTACATGATGCAAAAACAGAAAACGAGGTGATCAACAATGGTTACCATAATGCCTCTTGCTATCTTAAAAAGAATTGCCTATGTCATCAGGTATAATAAAATGGAACAAAACAGTACAGAACAGAACGAATAAAACCGAAACATTGAAGACATTACAGGAATTCCAAAGAAGAGAATAGTCAAACCAGAATGGGCATCATAGTGAATCTTATTGTTTTCAAAGTAGTTGCCTATACCCTCAAACTTGATACTATCAAACAGACAAGAATAGAGTAAAATCTGTCAAAACAAGATGCTGAGAGCAATGAAAATCTAACTTAAAAAGGGGCCTAGACACAAAGGAAAAGACCACCAGGAAAGAGGCGTGGATGGCTAGTCCGCAGGCAGGAGGCGCTCTATCTCCTCAGCACCAGAGAAGCTCAGATTAGGACCCCACGCCAAGGTGACCACCACAGGAGACCCGGAACTCCACACCGCGGGGAAGCGTGGGTGCTCTGACCCTCTGGACAATAGCCCAGTAACAGGCAGGTTAAATGAGTGAGGCGACCCCTCCTTGGTCCTGGGCACAAGGCAACCTGAAACTACAGCAGACGCCACTCTGGTCTCCAGGATGGCGAAGACCAGCTCAGCAGCAGTCCCGAGTGCGGGCAGCACAGGGCACGAGCTCCCGTACGGCTGCGGTGCGAGAGACGCTGCCGCTCTGCCAACCCTGAGACCACACGGAGGCTGACCCGTGGCCCAGCAGGACCACTCCAGGGTGTCCACTACAGGAGGTGAAAGCTCAGCATCCTCCGAAACAGAGCGCATTGACTGCACGTCACAGCCGCCTGGCTCAAATCCTCACGGTGGGCACCACGAGCCCACTCGCTTCCCCTGCAGGACACGCGGACTGTGGCGTCCACGCTGCGGACCCTCCCCCGCCACATGGAATAGGCGATCTGACGCTTGCAGCACCTTGCATGAACCTTGTGGGCGAGTCCAAGTGAACAAGCAGGTTCTAGGGTGGGGTGCAGCCGGCCCTGTGGGGACCTGCGCCCCGAATGCCAGCGTCCGTGATTTCTAGGAGAGGCACAGCGGAGGGGCCCTGCTCACAGACCATGGCACGGGAACCTGTTCCTCTCACAGGAGGGCAGCAGTGAGGGGTAGGGATTCTGGGCTGAGGTGGCTGACACAGGACTTTCACAACTGACTGTCAGAGTCACAGCCCGCCAAGGGTGGCCTGGGGTCGCTCCACCGCCAGTTCCCGGGAGGTCAACCTCAGCAGCTGCCTCTGCTTCTCCTGAAGAAGCTAAGAGCCTTCGCCTGACTTCCCTGAGTTTTGTGCTTCTCCTTGTTTTCTCTCCTCTGCTGCCCCTGGGATCAGATTTCTGTTTTGCTTTCAGAGAAGCTTTCAGGGTTTTATCTTTGCAGTCAGACAGACACCAGCTTCCATTCATTTGTTCCAGATGTGGCTGAAATTTCCAGTCCCGAGATCAACATTTCCCTGGGACTCCGGGGAGCCTTGGTCTCGCCCCTGGGGATCTGTGTATCCAACTTTCTGTCACAGGCCACCTCCATGGTGGCATGTGGGTCTGGTGCCACCTCCTGCCCCACTGTCCCCCATGGTGCTGCTCTGTCACCTCCCTCATGCTCCACAGCAGCTCCGTGGCAGCACAGACTGGGCTCTGTCCCCTCACCTCCTGGGCAGCAAGTGCAGCCAGACAGGTCCTCCATCTCCAAGATGTCTGCATGGACGACCAAGCACAGATGAGGGCATCACCCAGCCCTTTGCTAGCACCTCGAATCCACAGGCTGAGCGGCGCTTTGCATAAAACAGAGTGAACAAGGCACCAGTGCTAGGCTCAAAACACCAACAAGGAAAAGGACGACAAGGAGAGGATGGCAACGAGGACAGGGACAGAAACAAGGAAAGGGACCGAAACAAGGAAAGGGAAGGCTGCTGGAGCCTCAAGCAGGAATAACACAGCCTGACCTGATATAAAAGCCTGCGGCCCTGAGCACCTCACACACTCACACTCACACACTCACTCACACTCACACCCTCCCACAACCCAACCCAGCCATGGCCGCCTCCACCATGTCCCTCTGCTCCAGCGCTTGCACCGAGCCCTGGCAGGTAGACAACTGCCCAGAGAGCTGCTGCGAGCCCCCCTGCTGCACCTCCAGCTGCTGCCAGCCCAGCTGCTGCGCCCCGGCCCCCTGCCTGAGCCTGGTCTGCACCCCATGCTGCCAGTCAGGCTGCACCAGCTCCTGCACACCCACGTGCTGCCAGCAGTCGAGCTGCCAGCCGGCCTGCTGCTCCTCCTCCTGCGAGCCTTGCTGCTGCGCGCCCGCCTGCTGCACACCTGCCTGCTGCACACCTGCCTGCTGCACACCTGTCTGCTGCAAGACTGTCTGTTGCATACCCACATGCTGTAAACCTGTCTGTTGCAAACCTGTGTGTTGCACACCTGCCTGCTGCACACCTGTCTGTTGCACGCCTGTGTGCTGTAAGCCTGTCTGCTGCACACCCGTCTGCTCCGGTGCCTCCTCCTCCTGCTGCCAGCCTGCCTGCTGCTCCTGCTCCCCCTGCCAGCCGGCCTGCTGCGTGCCCAGCTGCTGCACACCCTCGTGCTCCTCCGTGTCCCTGCTCTGCCGCCCTGTGTGCAGACCCGCCTGCTGTCTGCCCTCCTCCTCCTGCTGCACCTCGTCCTGCCAGCCCAGCTGCTGCTGCCCATCCTCCAGCGTGTCACTGCTCTGCCGCCCCGCCTGCCCCCGCCCCGCCTGCTGTGGACTCTCCTTGGGCCAGAAGTCCTGCTGCTGAAGGCCTTGTCCCACAATAGGCTTAGGTCACCCTATGGCCAGGCACCTCATTGACCCTCTCAGCCTCGTCGAGACCCAGGACTGCAGGCTGCTGTCTCCCCCTGAGGACAGGGCCCATACTATGTGCACTGTGCGACTCTGACCCCTCCCTCCCGGGTCCTCAGCTCTGTCACCTGCCCTGAACCTCACCCTGTCAGCTCCTCACAGAATCAATAAACTTCCCATCACCTGATTCTCTGCCTCTCGTGTTGATAGGGACACACGATCTGGGCGGACTTGGGTCTCCTCCGGCCATGGATGTTCCTGGGAGCTAGGGACTTACCTGAGGAGTCACAAGGGACAGTGGCTAACTCTTCTGGAGTCACTGGGTTAGAGTGAGGCCCATGTCCAGGACAGAGCACCAGGGAGCAGTGGAGTCCTGGAGGCTCAGGGCTGAGGCAGAGGGAAGACCTTGTCACTTGGGACTTGGGCAGTCAAAGCGCTGGGGAGCTTGGGCCTGGTGAATTTTGACCTGTGCTCAAAATGTCCCTAAGCCTCAGAACACACTGCCCGAGCCACTCAGCACAGAATGTAGTGCCTAGTGCGGCAGTAAAGATCACTTGAAAGACAGCGGGCACACGGACAGGTGGGAAGATGCCACCATATCGGGATGAGCAGATGGAAGAGGAGCTGCCAGCCTCCCGGGGTATGGGATCACTCTGGAGTCATCACTGGTTCCCTGTATTCAAGGCAGGAAAGGCAGCACATTCATTAAGGATAAGGAGGAAAAGGACATTGTGTTAGTTTCTCTCTCTGATCGCTGAGCCAAAATACCAGATGTCCAAAATGAAGGAAGGAAAGGTTTATTTAGCTCATAGTGTGTGGAGGTTTCAGTCTGTAATCAGCTGGCTCCAGGCCAGGTTGGCACAGTGAGTGGCAAGACTTCAAGGTGGCAGAAGACAGCAAAGGCCACAAAAGTACAGCAGTGGTGGTTGGAGAGGAGGAAGCCTCTTTTCCTCCTTTAGGTTGGAAGAGGGCTTCCCCGCTCCCAGAGCAGAGGCAGCACTCAAGACATCCCATTGCACTTCTCTTGCACAGGGTGAGGATGTTTACAGGGTGAGTGCCCTGAGCCCTGCTGAGCAGCACAGTTAAACTTCTCAGTTTCTGAAGCTGACACAATATATCAGCCATTACAGACACAAGACATCTAGGGAGGAAACCTAGGGAGGTGAAAATCACAGGAATGTTTACACCAAAGAGATGACGTTATAGAAATGAACAGCACCAACAACCTCGCAAGGGTCACATCCTAAGCCGAGGCACGGGAAAGAGAAAGAAGGAACACGAGATTCGAGCAGAGATGGCGGATAGATGACAACTGGCTACAGATGCCCCCTGAGATAGCCAACTTAGAATTCAACATAATACACTGTGGGGGAGTCCCAAATAGACGGAGATGAATTCTCTCATCCCAAGAAGAACCAATCAAATATACAGTCCTCGTGCTGCTACTGGAACAGCTAAATGTTCAGTGCTCCTGCTAAGTGGGCGACTTGCCTAAACCTCCGAGGTCCCGGCACTTGGACTCACTTGAGGTGCAGTCACATTGAGGTCGGTGGTCGACCAGCGAAACGGAGAGGTGAGCTGGCAGGGAGCCTGCATCAACCTGTGGTGAGTGATGGGAATGGAGCCATTCCACAGAAAGGGGGGCTTTGGCAGACGACATTCAGGGACCAGGCAGGACTAGCAATTATAAGGGGCAGCAGTGACTTCAGTCAGTTGTTCCCTTCCGGAACGGGATTGGTGGAGCGAGCAAGGCCTGGGTTGCACGACCTGGCTGAGACCTAATATGTTATCCAAAATCAGTTCCCTACAGTGGCAGTACACACTAGCCACACTAACACAGTGAAGCCTCAGAAGTTTGACTGACCTGGAAGGGACGTGGTGCGGAGTAATACAGTACAGGCCACAGCAGCTTGATGATCTAGAGGTGAGGGCCCAGCCTTAAGCTGCCCCTGTTTGCAACTCACTAGCACAGTGCAGTGGGGAGGGTCACTTGGCTAGTGTGCTTCAGAAGAATTGAAACCAATAAGGAAAGAAACTGGGGCCTCCTGGAAGAAACAAAGTAGATAGGAAGAGAAAGCAACAACAAAAAGTCCCCAACGCTGAGAAGATTGACCCAGCACAGGTACATACAAAGGAGAATGAGAACAGTAAACATGCAATATCAGACATGGCTCCAGTGAGCATGAAGAGATATCTTCGGGACCTAATAGACGAGTTCAAAAGTGAAATATTTAGCCCAGTAAAGGAAGATATAAGAAAGTTAATAAAAGAGATGCAAAAACCCCTCAAAAAGACACAGACAGAAAAATGGAGAAACTCAAACGAAGGAGAGAACCATTTGATGAAGAATATAAAAAATATAGAATACATGAAGCAGATTCAAAGAGATTAGCAGGAAATTAATAACTCTATGGAAGGATGGCAAATGTGTTTGAAAGAAACTAAGGATAGATTATCTAAAGTGGAGGACATTATTACAATGTGGGATTATGAAAGGGAAACTTTTTAAAACTAACACGGAAACAAGTAGTAACAATACACAGGCTCTAGCCTTTGTAGAAGACGACAAGAGGGTCTATAACTTGAGAATAAAGAATGTGAATGAAGAAGCAGGGGTACCAACAAAGGATCTACAAAGTCTATTCACAGAAATAATTAAGGAAAACTTCCCAAGCATGGGAAAGGTAAATGATATTCTGATGTATGAGGCATTCAGAACTCCAGCCACCTACAACCAAAACAGAGCCACACCCAGGCATATAATAATCAAGATCCTGCAATTCAATATAAGAACCAAATATTAAAAGTTGTTAGAGAAAAGAAACGGATAATCTATAAAGGAAGGCCCATCAGAATAACGGCAGACTTCTAAACACAAACCATCGAGTCAAGAAGAGTCTGGATGGAAATATTCCAAGCCCTGAAAGAAAATACCCTGCATCCCAGATTGATATACCTGCTAAACTGTCTCTAGAAATTAATAGAGAAACAAGATGCTTCCAAGACAAAGAGGAATTTGCGAAATTGGCAGCTACCAATCCAAGTCTACAGAGAATACTGCAGGGCATTCTAGAGAGAGAGAAAAGTACTAGGACTCCAGGAACAGTGGCAGAGAGGCCTCAATGAATGGAGCAGAATACAGAATGAAGAAGATAAGCAGACAACTGAAGGCAAAAAGAGAGCATAACAGAAATGAGGTAGAGAAGGTTGGTTATCATCTGTAATATAGATGTCCTTGATACACTAAATTTAAAAAAAAGAACCATATGTGGAGTAGATCAGGAGGGAGGGTCCTCGAAATGCTATTTATAGGAAATATAATTAACATGAAAAAGAGTACATGGATTGAAAATCAAATATGAGAAAACAATGCTCTATTTGACATAGAACCCGAGAGTAATATGGGCAACTAGATCAGTATTTGTGCATAAGTTGGAAACACAGGCTTTAATAGGTAAAAGAATACAATTAGAGATCAAGTCTAGGAGAGAGAAGGTTCACTTAGGTAAATAGCAGGTCCGCCCCCCCCCCCCGCCCCCCCGCCCCCCCGCCCACCGCCATTTAAAACCAAGGGTCTTGGTCAGTCCCAAAAGTGCACAGTGTATGCTGGGAAAGGGAAAGGTGAGGGAGAGTCTTACAAAAGATTGCAGAAGATACTGTTAATAGTATATCAGGATTTAAAACCCACATTACTCGCACCACTCTGCTTAGATAGATTTTATTCTGTTCCAGTTTGTCTACTTCCATTAGATTTGAGGGCACAGACAGCTATCCCCAAAACATCAGGATATAGCACAGTAATCATCTTTAATTTCCTATTATCTTAATCTGGAGCCCTGTGTGACTTATACTGTTTTATCATGACGGATCTTATTAAATCTGGTTTGTTTGTTTGATTGCTGTTTGGTATTGACAGATTTTATTCAAAGCTGTTATGATCGATCGTATCAAGTCTGAGAGTATAGGCAACTACACTGAAGACAAGACTCCATGGTACACATTCCGTGTGATAAATGCCTGTTTTTGAACTTTTATACTATATACAAAGCTGTGTTATTATTAATATCATTATGAACTGATATATTTAATTATGCTATGTCTGATGATATAGGCAATTCTATTGAGGATAACAAGAGACATCACAGGAACTATGGTAGAACTCCTTGTACAATGGTCTTATATGTCTTTTTCATTTCACGTGTTTATTGGAATATGTTTTGTTTTGTCTCACTTTGTATTTTTTCTCCCTCTAATATAGAAAGGATAGAAATACATGTTAAGACCCATGACTGTGTAGAATCTATAAACAGTTTATGAGAACTGATCTTATGACACATGATGGAATGAACAGATACTTTGAAGAAAAAGAGATGCAAAATGCTGATCCTGGAGTGTCAGCATGTGAAATGTAGTAATAGTATTATTGTTTGTTCTCAGTGGTATTAGCCTGCTTGAGTTTGTTGAATGTCAACATAATTGAAGATATGGATAACTGCATGTAGGTTTAAGTGTATAGGATTGATAACAATATGTCTAAGTTTTAGTTGGATAGTGGAACCGAACTGGTTGGAGTCTCAGTGTTTGAATCCCCACTTTATTATGCTGAATAGCTATTTGTAAGAGGACAATCTGTAATCATCAGCTAGTGATTTCTTACTGTTTATTTTTTCTTTGAAAGTACGTATTATTTCTACCCGTTTTCTATTTTGTTTAGTCTTTCTTTAAATAAAATTTTTAAAAAAGAAGCAACACACTAGGGAGCTTCAGGGTGCCCAGGCCCTGCCCTCTGCGTGGCCCGACGTCCTGCCATAGGGCGAGAGGGCACAGTCATAGGCCGGGTCCTCGAGACAAAATTCCAACCATCCTGCAAGAAGAGCGCTTTTACACACAACAGCAAAGAGAGAGAAAGTGTTTAAAGTGGACAAATAAGACTCCAGCCACCCCTGTCAGGCATGAGGTGTGAAGTATAAAGCGTAGGCAGATAATAGGGACAAACAGTGACAATGGGACAGCCAAGGAAAGCAGCACTCATTCTGCAGAAGATGAACTTCGTTAATGTCTGCGGCCTGTGGAAGATGGGGAAGACATGGCCCTGGACATCGGGGCCTGGGGTAGGAGGGACCACGACGCTATGTCTGTGCAGAGGGTGGACAGCGAGAGGCTGTGGGCTCCTCATGGAGACGCAAACACCAAGATCACAGAACAACACCCAGGCGGCCTTCACGACCTGCATCCGTTTTTAACAGACTTCACCTTCAGAGCAAGCTCAGTCCATGGCCAAATACGTGGGTGTCCCTCTGCCTCGGGCCAGGCCCCGTCACCATCACCCTCAGGAGGTGGACATTTTCTTTCACCCCAATCCCCTTCACTGTCATGGGTGATTCCCTTGTTGCTGTGGTTTGTGTGACTCTGGACCTGACCTGCGTCCGTCAGATCCCTGCAGGCGCCCCTTCCATCCATGACCCCCTCTGGGCTCCATCTTAGCTCTCTGTTCCCAAGCTACTCAGTCCTGACCTCTACCTGTCCTCAAACCTTGCCCTTTCCCAGTGCCATGTCCTGGGAGTCCCACAGAACACAGCTTGGAGACCCAGCTCCTCTCCCTGCCTCCTGGGCACTGAGCCCCTCTAGGATGGTTAATCTCTTGATAATTCTTCCTAGAACTCAATAATACTCTTTACCTGCTCTCTGGTACTGCTGCCATCTTTCCACTCCTTCACTTGGTGCCTCCCAGCTTGGAGCAGCTGTGAATAATTCTGCTGTGTGCATCTGTGTGGATTTCCATGTAGACGTGAGTCTTCAGCTGCTTTGGGTACATAGGAAGAGAGCCACTGTTGGACCATAAGAGTGTGTTTGGTGCTGTTCGGAACCACAGAACCACCTCGCGACGTGACTGCACTGCTCTGCATTTCCGCAGTGCTGAGGGAGAGCTCCTGCTGCTCCATTCCCCTGACACCGTGACCCGGGCCTTTTCAGCAGGTGCGCTGTGGGGCTGAGACTTAGTGTGACACTTCTGGGTTCTTAATGATGTTTGAGCCGAGCACCTGGTCAAAGGCTTGGACACCAGTGTGTCTTCTGGGGGGAGCCTCTGCTCACTTGTTTGCCCCTTCTCAGCTGCCCCTTCTCTTTGTTATCCTGTTGAGTTCTCAGATTTCATTGCATGTTTTGGTGTCAGCGCTTATCAGACACAGTGTCCCAGGACTCTCCCGCTCCATGGCTCTCTGCCCACTTCCTCCATGTCCTCTCTCAGTTTAAATTATTCTGATAAAGAAGCCTTTAGGTCTCAATTGTTCACTGATGTGCTCTGCCAAGACATTTAAAGAAGGTACCCGTGACAGGTCTGTACCATCTCTCGTAGAACAGAGAAGGCAGAACACACGGCCACGACTTCTAAAGGGTCGGCCACACTGTGATATCCAGGACTAACACACCACATGGAGAGAAAATAAAATGAGTTAGACCCCAAAATCCATAATAAAATATTAGTAAACCATACACAATTAATCGTCAAAAGGACAAGACATCTCAGGTTCATCTCAGGGACATAATACTACCTAGTGATAAAAATCCAACTGACTTGGTGATCATCAGCATGATTCACTATGTGAACAGAGTGAGGCAGAAATGTTACGATTATATCTATAGATACACAGGACATGTATAAAATCCATGAGGTCAGATTTTTACAAATGCTCTCTAGGAATTAGAGATAGGTCAGCCTCAGTTTTTAGCCTGGTATCAGATGTTCAGGGAAACAACCCACTTCCCTGTCAGTGGTCCAGGACTGAACACTTCCTCTCTGGCCAGCACAGGTGCAGGCATCCACTGCAGCAACCCTTTGTCACCCCACAGTGGCAGTCACCCTGGCGAGACCAGGGGGGACACATGCTGGCACACATGTTGCAGAGGGAAACACAGCGTCATCCCTGCCGTCTCTTAGTACATTTGCCATGCTGCACAGAAGATGGCCTCATGCACAGGGGACCCTGGAAGTCAGCAGGAAGACTCTCGGCACTGTAAGGCTGTGCAGCCAGGATGGGAGAGGCCAACTCCAAGTAACAAAAGCAGCAAAACCTCGCTGTGTCCCATGCACTGCGATAAACACTGAGTACTCAACAATGTTCATTAGGAGGATGATTTACACCAGAATTAAATGACAGTGTACAGTCTAATGGAATATGCAGCTTAGGAGAACAGCATGAAGGAAATAAAATAAGACTTAAACAAGCAGGGCCTCGGACTCGGGCCCCTGTGTGGTGCACACAGCTGCTGCCACGTTCAGCTCCTTCAGTCCATCTGCAGTTCTGAGAAGGCCCGGTTAAAACTTCAGCAGAGATTTATTGTGTAGGGGTTGAAGGGGCTGAGGAGTATTTTCACAGTAAGGTCCCCAAAGAAAGCACACAGGCAGAGATCAGCGACAACAGCAGGCAGCAGGGGGCAGAGCAGAGCAAGCCAGGCTGCAGCTTCGCTGCTTCATTTTTACGCCTGTTGTTGTCACATGTTTGCATTCCTGCATGCCGGCTTCCCTGGCGCGTGTGTGATGGTTTAACGCTGAGCCATGTTCACGGGAGTTCATCCCACTCTGTGCCTGTGCTCAACAGCAGGTTCCATCTTTAAGAAGCCCTCAGGCCCCCCAAGCATGGAGGTGACATGCTGTGCTCCCTCCTTCTGGATATCAACACGCTGATACTAAAATGTCCCTCCTAGCCTAGCCTTCCTAGCAGGTGGAACATGCTTGTTATCCCAATATTCAGGAGGCTGAGGCAGCTGGGCTGCTGCAAGTTCAAGGCCGGCCTGGAAAACAAAGTGAATTCAAGGCCAGTCTGATTAGAATGGTGAGATCCTGTCTCAAAAACACCAAAATAACAAAAATAAAATAAAATGCCCTTCCTGAGACAAGTGAATTTAAACTGTGTAAAAGCATCAAAGGTGAGGACATGACTTCTTGATTTCAAGGTTTTCTAGAATCCACAGGCATCAAGACAATGTAATGCAGGCAAAAATAGTGGCACAAATCTGAGAGAGAGAAGAGAGAAGCAGACAGATTCAGAAAAGGTGGCTGACTCTGACCAAAGAACAAAGGAAACTGAAGGAAAGAAAGAAATATTTGAAACAATTGCACATTTCTGAAAAAAAGACAGCTGAATTTCAAATAATGTCCCATGAAACGTGCAAAATAATAATTGAGCATAGCCATCAAAACATAATAGATGCTAGACATGGAAGTAAAATTTTAAGATGTTTATGTCTGGGACACTAAAAGTCTGATGTGTAAAACAAAGCAGTTGATAAAGCGGCCTTCATCAATAGTAAGCATTTTTATTCCTTAAAATGCACTGTTGCAGGAATGAGAAGACAGGGCAAAGGTACGTAGAAAATATTTGCAAATCTGACCAGAGCGTGTGTGCCCAAAAGACACAGAGAACTTTGAAATACAACAGGAAGAAAATCTAATTTTTAAAATTTTATTTAAAGAAAAAAAAGTAAAAGTGTACAAATAATAGAGAATTTCAAAAAAAAAATAACCAGTAAGAAATCGCTGTTTGATATATTACATATTGTCATCTTAGAAATAGATGTTCAAGTTAGAAATTTAAAGCATACGAAGTGGACATTCAAACAGTTAGACAGCAAAATGTTATGTTCAAGGATCCAACAAAAACCTAGTAATATAGTCATCTGTCTTACACACCTAAACATACTTGCATTTATATTCTTTAGAGCACTTTATTTCGTCGCTTTTTCATAATAACATTTATGCATTTTGGCTTTGAGTACTCCCACAATTCTTATTGCCTTTTTTTTTTTGGCAGAGAACAAAACCAAATGTGACAAAACAAAGCAGAGTCAGTCAAAACAAAGGATGGATATAGTACATGATGCAAAAACAGAAAACGAGGTGATCAACAATGGTTACCATAATGCCTCTTGCTACCTTAAAAAGAATTGCCTATGTCATCAGGTATAATAAAATGGAACAAAACAGTACAGAACAGAACGAATAAAACCGAAACATTGAAGACATTACAGGAATTCCAAAGAAGAGAATAGTCAAACCAGAATGGGCATCATAGTGAATCTTATTGCTTTCAAAGTAGTTGCCTATACCCTCAAACTTGATACTACCAAACAGACAAGAATAGAGTAAAATCTGTCAAAACAAGATGCTGAGAGCAATGAAAATCTAACTTAAAAAGGGGCCTAGACACAAAGGAAAAGACCACCAGGAAAGAGGCGTGGATGGCTAGTCCGCAGGCAGGAGGCGCTCTATCTCCTCAGCACCAGAGAAGCTCAGATTAGGACCCCACGCCAAGGTGACCACCACAGGAGACCCGGAACTCCACACCGCGGGGAAGCGTGGGTGCTCTGACCCTCTGGACAATAGCCCAGTAACAGGCAGGTTAAATGAGTGAGGCGACCCCTCCTTGGTCCTGGGCACAAGGCAACCTGAAACTACAGCAGACGCCACTCTGGTCTCCAGGATGGCGAAGACCAGCTCAGCAGCAGTCCCGAGTGCGGGCAGCACAGGGCACGAGCTCCCGTACGGCTGCGGTGCGAGAGACGCTGCCGCTCTGCCAACCCTGAGACCACACGGAGGCTGACCCGTGGCCCAGCAGGACCACTCCAGGGTGTCCACTACAGGAGGTGAAAGCTCAGCATCCTCCGAAACAGAGCGCATTGACTGCACGTCACAGCCGCCTGGCTCAAATCCTCACGGTGGGCACCACGAGCCCACTCGCTTCCCCTGCAGGACACGCGGACTGTGGCGTCCACGCTGCGGACCCTCCCCCGCCACATGGAATAGGCGATCTGACGCTTGCAGCACCTTGCATGAACCTTGTGGGCGAGTCCAAGTGAACAAGCAGGTTCTAGGGTGGGGTGCAGCCGGCCCTGTGGGGACCTGCGCCCCGAATGCCAGCGTCCGTGATTTCTAGGAGAGGCACAGCGGAGGGGCCCTGCTCACAGACCATGGCACGGGAACCTGTTCCTCTCACAGGAGGGCAGCAGTGAGGGGTAGGGATTCTGGGCTGAGGTGGCTGACACAGGACTTTCACAACTGACTGTCAGAGTCACAGCCCGCCAAGGGTGGCCTGGGGTCGCTCCACCGCCAGTTCCCGGGAGGTCAACCTCAGCAGCTGCCTCTGCTTCTCCTGAAGAAGCTCAGAGCCTTCGCCTGACTTCCCTGAGTTTTGTGCTTCTCCTTGTTTTCTCTCCTCTGCTGCCCCTGGGATCAGATTTCTGTTTTGCTTTCAGAGAAGCTTTCAGGGTTTTATCTTTGCAGTCAGACAGACACCAGCTTCCATTCATTTGTCCCAGATGTGGCTGAAATTTCCAGTCCCAAGATCAACATTTGCCTGGGACTCCGGGGAGCCTTGGTCTCGCCCCTGGGGATCTGTGTATCCAACTTTCTGTCACAGGCCACCTCCATGGTGGCATGTGGGTCTGGTGCCACCTCCTGCCCCACTGTCCCCCATGGTGCTGCTCTGTCACCTCCCTCATGCTCCACAGCAGCTCCGTGGCAGCACAGACTGGGCTCTGTCCCCCACCTCCTGGGCAGCAAGTGCAGCCAGACAGGTTCTCCATCCCCAAGATGTCTGCATGGAGGACCAAGCACAGATGAGGGCATCACCCAGCCCTTTGCTAGCACCTCGAATCCACAGGCTGAGCTCTCTTTGCATAAAACAGAGTGAACAAGGCACCAGTACTAGGCTCAAAACACCAACAAGGAAAAGAACGACAAGGAGAGGATGGCAACAAGGACAGGGACAGAAACAAGGACAGGGACAGAAACAAGGAAAGGGAAGGCTGCTGGAGCCTCAAGCAGGAATAACACAGCCTGACCTGATATAAAAGGCTGCGGCCCTGAGCACCTCACACACTCACACTCACACACTCACTCACACTCACACCCTCCCACAACCCAACCCAGCCATGGCCGCCTCCACCATGTCCCTCTGCTCCAGTGCTTGCACCGAGCCCTGGCAGGTAGACGACTGCCCAGAGAGCTGCTGCGAGCCCCCCTGCTGCACCTCCAGCTGCTGCCAGCCCAGCTGCTGCGCCCCAGCCCCCTGCCTGAGCCTGGTCTGCACCCCATGCTGCCAGTCAGGCTGCACCAGCTCCTGCACACCCACGTGCTGCCAGCAGTCGAGCTGCCAGCCGGCCTGCTGCTCCTCCTCCTGTGAGCCTTGCTGCTGCGTGCCCACCTGCTGCACACCTGCCTGCTGCACACCTGCCTGCTGCACACCTGTCTGCTGCACACCTGTCTGCTGCAAGACTGCCTGTTGCATACCCACATGCTGTAAACCTGTCTGTTGCAAACCTGTGTGTTGCACACCTGCCTGCTGCACACCTGTCTGTTGCACGCCTGTGTGCTGTAAGCCTGTGTGCTGCACACCTGTCTGTTCCGGTGCCTCCTCCTCCTGCTGCCAGCCTGCCTGCTGCTCTTGCTCCCCCTGCCAGCTGGCCTGCTGCGTGCCCAGCTGCTGCACGCCCTCCTGCTCCTCCGTGTCCCTGCTCTGCCGCCCTGTGTGCAGACCCACCTGCTGCCTGCCCTCCTCCTGCTGCACCTCGTCCTGCCAGCCCAGCTGCTGCTGCCCATCCTCCAGCGTGTCCCTGCTCTGCCGCCCCGCCTGCCCCCGCCCTGCCTGCTGTGGCCTCTCCTTGGGCCAGAAGTCCTGCTGCTGAAGGCCTTGTCCCACAATAGGCTTAGGTCACCCTATGGCCAGGCACCTCATTGACCCTCTCAGCCTCGTCGTGACCCAGGACTGCAGGCTGCTGCCTCCCCCTGAGGTCAGGGCCCCCACTCTGTCCACTATTGGGCTCTGACCCCTCCCTCCTGGGTTCTCAGCTCTGTCACCTGCCCTGAACCTCACCCTGTCAGCTCCTCACAGAATCAATAAACTTCCCATCACCTGATTCTCTGCCTCTCGTGTTCATAGAGACACACGGTCTGGGCGGACTTGGGTCTCTTCCGGCCATGGATATTCCTGGGAGCTAGGGACTTACCTGAGGAGTCACAAGGGACAGTGGCTAACTCTTCTGGAGTCACTGGGTCAGAGTGAGGCCCATGTCCAGGACAGAGCACCAGGGAGCAGTGGAGTCCTGGAGCCTCAGGGCTGAGGCAGAGGGAAGAACTTGTCACTTGGGACTTGGGCAGTCAAAGCGCTGGGGAGCTTGGGCCTGGTGAACTATGACCTGGCCCAAAATGTCCCTAAGCCTCAGAACACACTGCCTGAGCCACTCAGCACAGAATGTAGTGCCTAGTGCGGCAGTAAAGATCACTTGAAAGTCAGCGGGCACACGGACAGGTGGGAAGATGTCACCATATCGGGATGAGCAGATGGAAGGGGAGCTGCCAGCCTCCCGGGGTATGGGATCACTCTGGAGTCATCACTGGTTCCCTGTATTCAAGGCAGGAAAGGCAGCACATTCATTAAGGATAAGGAGGAAAAGGACATTGTGTTAGTTTGTCTTCTCTGATTGCTGAGACAAAATACCAGATATCCAAAATAAAGGAAGGAAAGGTTTATTTAGCTCATACTGTGTGGAGGCTTCAGTCTGTAATCAGCTGGCTCCGGGGCAGGTTGGCACGGTGAGTGGCACGACTTCAAGTTGGCAGAAGACAGCAAAGGCCACAAAAGTACAGGAGTGGTGGTGGGAGAGGAGGAAGCCTCTTTTCCTCCTTTAGGTTGGAAGAGGGCTTCCCGGCTTCCAGAGCAGAGGCAGCACTCAAGACATCCCATTGCACTTCTCTTGCACAGGGTGAGGATGTTTACAGGGTGAGTGCCCTGAGCCCTGCTGAGCAGCACAGTTAAACTTCTCAGTTTCTGAAGCTGACACAAAATATCAGCCATTACAGACACAAGACATCTAGGGAGGAAACCTAGGGAGGTGAAAATCACAGGAATGTTTACACCAAAGAGATGACGTTATAGAAATGAACAGCACCAACAACCTCGCAAGGGTCACATCCTAAGCCGAGGCACGGGAAAGAGAAAGAAGGAACACGAGATTCGAGCAGAGATGGCGGATAGATGACAACTGGCTACAGATGCCCCCTGAGATAGCCAACTTAGAATTCAACATAATACACTGTGGGGAGTCCCAAATAGACGGAGATGAATTCTCTCATCCCAAGAAGAACCAATCAAATATACAGTCCTCGTGCTGCTACTGGAACAGCTAAATGTTCAGTGCTCCTGCTAAGCGGGCGACTTGCCAAAACCTCCGAGGTCCCGGCATGTGGACTCACTTGAGGTGCAGTCACATTGAGGTCGGTGGTCGACCAGCGAAACGGAGAGGTGAGCTGGCAGGGAGCCTGCATCAACCTTTGGTGAGTGACGGGAATGGAGCCATTCCACAGAAAGGGGGGCTTTGGCAGACAATATTCAGGGACCAGGCAGGACTGGGAAATATAAGGGGCCGCAGTGACTTCAGTCAGTTGTTCCCTTCCCGAATGGGATTGGTGGAGTGAGCAAGGCCTGGGTCACACGACCTGCCTGAGACCTAATATGTTATCCAAAATGAGTTCCCTACAGTGGCAGTACACACTAGCCACACTAACACAGTGAAGCCTCAGAAGTTTGACTGACCTGGAAGGGACGTGGTGCAGGCCACAGCAGCATTGTGATGTAGAGGTGAGGGCCCAGCCATAAGCTGCCCCTGTTTGCAACTCACTAGCACACTGCAGTGGGAAGGGCCACTAGGCTAGCATGCTTCAGAAGAATTGAAACCAATAAAGAAAGAAACTGGGGCCTCCTGGAAGAAACAAAAAAGATAGAAAGAGGAAGCAACAACAAACAGTCCCCAGACCCCAGCGCTGAGAACATTGATCCAGCACAGGTAAATATGAAGAAGAATGAGAACAGCAAACATGGAATATCAGACATTGCACCAGTGAACATAAAGGCTCATACTGTTTTATCATGACGGATCTTATTAAATCTGGTTTGTTTGTTTGATTGCTGTTTGGTATTGACAGATTTTATTCAAAACTGGATGGATCATATCAAGTCTGAGAGTATAGGCAACTACAGTGAAGACAGGACTCTATGATACACATTCTGGTGTGACAAATGACTGTTTTTGAAGTTTTATACTATATACAAATTTGTGTTATTATTAATACCGTTATGTACTGATATATTTAATTATGTTATGTCTGATGATATAGGCAATTCTATTGAAGATAACAAGAGACATCACAGAAACTATGGTAGAACTCCTTATACAATGGTCTTATATGTCTTTTTCATTTCATGTGTTTATAGGAATATGTTTTGTTTTGTCGCACTTTGTATTTTTTCTCCCTCTAATATAGAAAGGATAGAAATGCATGTTAAGGCTCATGCATGTGTAGAATCTATAAACAGTTTATGAGAACTGATCTTATAACACATGATGGAATGAGCAGATACTTTGAAGAGACGCAAAATGCTGATCCTGGAGTGTCATAATGTTAAATGTAGTAATATTATTATTCTTTGTTCTCAGTGATATTAGCCTGCTTGAGTTTGTTGAATGTCAACATAATTGAAGATATGGATAACTGCATGTAGGTTTAAATGTATAGGATTGAGAACAATATTTCTAAGTGTTAGTTGGATAGTTGAACAGAACTGGTTGGAGTCTCACTGTTTGAATCCCCACTTTATTATGTTGAATAACTATTTGTAAGAGGACAATCTGTAATCATCAACTAGTGATTTCTTACCGTTTATTTTTTCTTTGAAAGTACGTATTATTTCTACCCGTTTTCTATTTTGTTTAGTCTTTCTTTCAACAAAATTTTAAAAAAGAAGCAACACAGCAGGGAGCTTCAGGGTGCCCAGGCGCTGCCCTCTGCGTGGCCGGAAGTCCTGCCATAGGGTGAGAGGGCACAGTCATAGGCCGGGTCCTCGAGACAAAATTCCGACCATCCTGCAAGAAGAGCGCTTTTACACACAAAGGCAAAGAGAGGGCAAGTGTTTAAAGTGGACAAATAAGACTCCAGTCATCCCCGTCAGGCATCAGATGTGAAATATAAATCCTAGGCAGATAATAGGGACAAATAGTGACAACGGGGCCTCCAAGGACCATAGTGCTAATTCTCCAGAAGACGAAGTTGGTGATTGTCTTTGGCCATGGAAGATGGGCAAGACACGGCCCTGGACATCGGGGCCTGGAGTGGGAGTGACCACGATGCTATGTCTGCATACAAGGTGGACAGCGAGAGGCTGTGGGCTCCTCATGGAGACGCAAACACCAAGATCACAGAACAACACCCAGGCGGCCTTCACGACCTGCATCCGTTTTTAACAGACTTCACCTTCAGAGCAAGCTCAGTCCATGGCCAAATACGTGGGTGTCCCTCTGCCTCGGGCCAGGCCCCGTCACCATCACCCTCAGGAGGTGGACATTTTCTTTCACCCCAATCCCCTTCACTGTCATGGGTGATTCCCTTGTTGCTGTGGTTTGTGTGACTCTGGACCTGACCTGCGTCCGTCAGATCCCTGCAGGCGCCCCTTCCATCCATGACCCCCTCTGGGCTCCATCTTAGCTCTCTGTTCCCAAGCTACTCAGTCCTGACCTCTACCTGTCCTCAAACCTTGCCCTTTCCCAGTGCCATGTCCTGGGAGTCCCACAGAACACAGCTTGGAGACCCAGCTCCTCTCCCTGCCTCCTGGGCACTGAGCCCCTCTAGGATGGTTAATCTCTTGATAATTCTTCCTAGAACTCAATAATACTCTTTACCTGCTCTCTGGTACTGCTGCCATCTTTCCACTCCTTCACTTGGTGCCTCCCAGCTTGGAGCAGCTGTGAATAAATCTGCTGTGTGCATCTGTGTGCATTTCCATGTAGATGTGAGTCTTCAGCTGCTTTGGGTACATAGGAAGAGAGCCACTGTTGGACCATAAGAGTGTGTTTGGTGCTGTTCGGAACCACAGAACCACCTCGCGACGTGACTGCACTGCTCTGCATTTCCGCAGTGCTGAGGGAGAGCTCCTGCTGCTCCATTCCCCTGACACCGTGACCCGGGCCTTTTCAGCAGGTGCGCTGTGGGGCTGAGACTTAGTGTGACACTTCTGGGTTCTTAATGATGTTTGAGCCGAGCACCTGGTCAAAGGCTTGGACACCAGTGTGTCTTCTGGGGGGAGCCTCTGCTCACTTGTTTGCCCCTTCTCAGCTGCCCCTTCTCTTTGTTATCCTGTTGAGTTCTCAGATTTCATTGCATGTTTTGGTGTCAGCGCTTATCAGACACAGTGTCCCAGGACTCTCCCACTCCAGGCGTCTCGTAGGTAGCCGTGTGACAGCCCCATTGCTGCCTCCCTGCCTCCCTCTCTCTTATGGGCACAATGCATCTGCCTACATTAACCATAATCCTCTCCTGCTTATGTCACATTCCCGGATGTGACGATGACCCTGTTGTATTCATCCCCATAGCCTCTTCCTGTCCCACCAGCCAGCCCTTGGCCTATAAAAGATGTAATCACTTCCAGAATAAACGGGGCTTGATTGGACTCTCTCAACTTGACTCAGTCTCTCTCTGTCTCCCCCATGTTTTTATTTAATCCCTGTTCCCCCTCCAGGTACACCCCACGGATTGATCCACGGGCTGGATCAGCCTCTCTGCCAATTCCTCCACGTCCTTTCTCAGTTTTAAATCACTCTGATAAGGAAGCCTTTAGATCTAGATTGCTCACTGATGTGCTCTGCCAAGGGATGTAAAGAAGGGATCTGTGACAGTCCTGTACCATCTCTCCCAGAACACGGATGGCAGAGCACATGGCCATGCCTTCTAAGGGTCGGCCACACTTTGATATCCAGGACTAACCCATTGCATGGAGAGAAAATAACAGAGCAACATTCCCAATAACCTAGACTCCAAATCCACAGCAAAATTAGCAAACCAAACACAATAATCATCAAAAGGACAAGGTCAGGTTCATCTCAGGAATATAAGACTACCTCGCGATAGAAACCCAACCAACTTGGTGACCGTCAGTATGATTCACTATGTAAACAGACTGAGGAGAAAACAGTATGTTATATCAACAGATACACAGGTCATTAACAAAATCCATGAAGTCCGATTTTTACAAATGTTCTCTAGGAACTAGAGATAGGTCAGGCTCAGTTTTTAGCCTGGTGTCTGATGGTCAGGGAAACAGCCTTCTTCCCTGTCAGTGGTCCAGAACTTATCACTTCCCCTCTGGCCAGCAGAGATGCAGGCATCCGCTGCAGCAACCCTTTGTCACCCCACACTAGCAGTCACCCTGGCGAGAGCAGGGGGAACACACACGGCACACGTATTGGAGAGGGAGAGACAACGTCATCTCTGTCGTCTCTGAGCACATTTAATGTGCTGTTTCATGCGGAGGACAGGCTCATCTGCCTGGAAATCCCAGAAATTGGAGGGAAGGTTCTTGGAACTGTAGGACTGTGTGGCCAGCCTAGGGTGCCGTGTGAAAATAATAAAAGCAGCAAACCCCCCCTGTGTCCTACACAGTGCAATGAACCCTGAGAACTCAACAATGTTCATAAAACATACAATAGTTAAATGACAATTTAACTGTCTAACAGAATATGTAGCTCAGGAAGACACAATGAAAGAAATCAGACGAGACCTAACAAGCAGAGACTCATGCCACACACTGTGTGGGAGGCACAACACTGCTGCCATATTTGGCTCCTGCAGATCCTCAAGGTTCTAGGCAGCCCCAGTTTTTTTTTTTTTTTTTTTTATTTAAGAGGAAAAAGAGAAAAACACAAAACAAACCAAAGCGGCGTAAGGGTACACGCAATACAGAACTACAAAACAAAACAAAACAAAACAAAACAAAAAACCATAACAGTAAGAAATTACCTGCTAGTAGATTACGCAGCCCCAGTTTAAACTTCAACAGCATTTTCATTGTGTTTGGGTCGAGGGAGCTGAAGGAATATTTTCACACGTGTGATCCCCAGGGAAAGCATGCAGAGGCAGACACAACAGCACACAGCAGGGAGCAGAGCAGAGCAAGAGAAGCTGCATCTTCGTTTTTGAATTTTTTGCTGTTACACTGCATATTGTTATCTTCAAAATAGTTGCTCAGGTTACCAGATACAGGAATAAGACAAAACAGTAAAATAGAACAAAACTTTGGATTTCAAAAACAAGACAGAAGGAATCCCCCAGAGCTGCCACAACGCACACTGCAATCCCCCAAATAGGTGCCCAGACCTCCAGCCCAGGGCCTGCAAAGTGGGTCAAATAATAGAGCTATTAAGCTGTTCCTTTCATCTCAGTTGCCATATCTCACCCTGAGTCCTCTGAGTCAGTCCATGCTTACCAGAGGATGGGGGGGGGGTGTTCTTCTGGTTTTCCAGTCTAACGTTAAGCCATGGGTACCTATGAGTACCCTGCGCTCTGCAGCAGGTCCACATCCTCAAATGCCCTGAGCTTTGACAAGCTTTACTGTGGCTCCCCACTTGTTATATTAACAAACTGATTCACAAATGTCTTTCCTAAGGTACATGAATTAATAATTTGTAGAAGAGTCAAAGGTGAGGGCTTGACTTTCTGATTTCAAAGCTTCCTAGAAATCCACAGGAATCAAAGCAACGTAGTGTTGGCAAAAATAAAGACACAAAGCCATAATAGAGGAGAGAAGCAGACAGACCCAGGGAAAGCTTCAGAACTCTAACCAAAGGACAGAGGAAACTAGCAGAAAGAGGACTGTTTGAAACCACTGAACATCCACGAAAAAAACAAAGTTGAACTTCAGCTAATGTCTCATAACTCTGTAAAATTAAATCATAATTTATCATAGGCATAAAAGTAACATTTTAAAAGTTTGTGTTTGAGAAAACAGAGGAAAATCTCTGCATGTGATCTTGTGTTAGGCCGAGTTTTAGAACAGATACCAAAAGCCTGATGTGTAAAACAAAGTAGTTGATCAAGTGGCCTTCACCAATACTAAGCTCTTTTGTTCTTTAAAATGCAGGAATGAGAAGACAAGGGTCAGGTGGGTAGAAAATATTTGCAAATCTGACCAGAGCATGTGTATCCAAAAGACAATTTTGGATATCCAACATCAAGAAAATCTAATTTAAAAAGGGGCCTAGACACGAAGGAAAACACCACCAGGGAAGAGGTGTGGATGGCCAGTCGCAGGCAGGAGGCGCTCCGCGTCCTCAGTCACCAGAGAAGCTCGGGTTAGGACCCCACGCCGAGTGTGATCAGGACAGGAGGACCTGGAACTCCACGTCACAGTGGGGAAGCATGGGTGCTCTGACGCTCTGGACAACAGCCCAGTAACAGGCAAGTTAAATGAGTGAGGTACCCCTCATTAGTCCTGGGCATGAGGCAACCCGAAACTACAGCAGATGCCACTCCTGTCTCCAGGATGGCAAAGACCAACACACCAGCAGTCCCGAGTCCGGGTAGGTTAGGGCACGAGCTCCTGCACGGCTGCAGTGCGAGAGGCAATGTCACTCTGCCAACCATGAGGCCACACGGATGCTGACCCATGGCCCAGCAGGGCCACTCCTGGGTGTCCACTCCAGGAGGTAAAAACTCAGTGTCCTCCAAAACAGCGCATGTACTGCACGTCACAGTCTCCTGGCTCAGAATCCTCACAGTGGGGACCCCAAGCCCACCCTCTGCCCCTGCAAGACTTGCGGACTGTGGCTCCACGCTGTAGACCCTCCCACGCCACACAGAATAAGCGATCTGACATTTGTGGCACCTTACATAAACCCTGTGGGCACGTCTAAGTGAACAAGCAGGTTCTAGGTTGGGGTGCAGCTGGCCCTGTGGAGACCTGCGCCCCGAATGCCAGCGTCCATGATTTCTAGGAGAGGCACAGCGGAGGGGCCCTGCTCACAGACCATGGCACGGGAACCTGTTCCTCTCACACGAGGACAGCGGTAAGGGGCGGGGTTCCTGGGCTGAGGTGGCTGACACAGGACTTTCACAATTGACTGTCAGAGTCACACCCCACCAAGGGTGGCCTGGGGTCACTTCACCACCAGTTCCCAGGAGGTCAACCTCAGCAGCTGCATCTGCTACTCCTGAAGAAGCTCAGAGCCTTTGCCCGACTTTGGCTGATTTTTGTGCTCCTCCTTGTTTTTCCTCCTCTGCTTCCGCTGGGATCAGATTTCTGTTTTGCAGGAAGCTTTCAGGGTTTTATCTTTGCAGTTAGATGGGCACCAGCTTCCATTCATTTGTCCCAGATGTGGTTAAGATGTCCAGTCCCAAGATCAACATTTCCCTAGGACTCTGGGGAGCCTTGGTCTCACCCTAGTGGCCGCCTGTTCTGCAGAGCCTGTCTTCCTGGGAATCTGTGTCTCAAACTTTCTGTCACAGGCCACCTCCAGGGTGGCATGTGGGTCTGGTGCCACCTCCTGCCCCACTGTCCCCCTTGGTGCTCTCTGTCACCTCCCTCATGCTCCACAGCAGCTCTGTGGCCAGCACAGTCTGGGCTCTGTCCCCTCACCTCCTGGGCAGCAAGTGCAGCAAGACAGGTCCTCCGTCCCCAAGATGTCTGCCTGGAGGACCAAGCACAGATGGGGACATCACCCAGCCCTTTGCTAGCACCTCGAATCCACAGGCTGATCGGCTCTTTGCATAAACACAGTGAACAAGACACCAGTACTAGGCTCAAAACACCAACAAGGAAATGGACGACAAGGAGAGGACAGCAAAGGACACAGACAGAAACAAGGACAGAGACAGAAACAAGGAAAGGGACAGAAACAACAAGGAAAGGGAAGGCCACTGGAGCCTCAAGCAGGAATAACACACAGCCTGCCCTGGTATAAAGGCCTGGAGCCCAGAGCACCTCACACACTCACACTCACACTCACACTCACACTCACACTCACACTCACTCACACTCACACCCTCCTATAGCCCAACCCAGCCATGGCCGCCTCCACCATGTCCGTCTGCTCCAGCACTTGCACCGAACCCTGGCAGCTGGACGACTGCCCAGAGAGCTGCTGCAAGCCCCCCTGCTGCACCTCCAGCTGCTGCCAGCCCAGCTGCTGCGCCCCGGCCCCCTGCCTGAGCCTGGTCTGCACCCCATGCTGCCAGTCAGGCTGCACCAGCTCGTGCACACCCACGTGCTGCCAGCAGTCGAGCTGCCAGCCGGCCTGTTGCTCCTCCTCCTGCGAGCCGTCCTGCTGCGTGCCCACCTGCTGCACACCTGCCTGCTGCACACCTGCCTGCTGCACACCTGTCTGTTGCACACCTGTGTGCTGTAAGCCTGTCTGCTGCACACCTGTCTGCTCTGGTGCCTCTTCCTCCTGCTGCCAGCCTGCCTGCTGCTCCTGCTCCCCCTGCCAGTCGGCCTGCTGCACACCCCTCTGTTGTACACCTGTGTGCTGTACACCTGTCTGCTCTGGTGCCTCTTCCTCCTGCTGCCAGCCTGCCTGCTGCTCCTGCTCTCCCTGCCAGCCGGCCTGCTGCGTGCCCAGCTGCTGCACGCCCTCCTGCTCCTCCGTGTCCCTGCTCTGCCGCCCTGTGTGCAGACCCACCTGCTGCCTGCCCTCCTCCTCCTGCTGCTGCACCTCGTCCTGCCAGCCCAGCTGCTGCCGCCCATCCTCCTGTGTGTCCCTGCTCTGCCGTCCTTCCTGCCCCCGCCCCGCCTGCTGTGGCCTCTCCTTGGGCCAGAAGTCCTGCTGCTGATGGGCCTTCCCCAGCTCCCTGGGCCCTGCAGACAGCTCCATGCCCCACACCCCTGTGTGTTCTACCCACACACAATAACCACAGAGGCCACTTCATTAATTAGGCTCATGAAAAGACCAACAGCAATAACTAACATAAAACAGAGCAGTGGCAATAATATGCTCTAATAAAAATGTGAAAACTTCTGAATTGCTTATTTCTGGAATTTTCCATTTGATATTTCAAACTGCTGCTGATGGCAGGTAACTGAAGATGTGGGGTTTGGTGAGCTCGTGGGCTCTCTTGCAAGAAGAAAGACACTGTGAAAGGGACAGGGGAGGAGGAGGAGCGACACAGAGATGGGGAAGGAGGGAGGGAAGAAGGGAGGCAGCACTGGGTCCTAGAGGCTAAAAAGCAGGCAGCTCCAGGTGAAAATGGGACTCAGTGGCCTTGGCCTGGGGCTTGGGGGTGGGTAGCCCAGCGGCTCCAAGGTGCAGCAAAAGACCTGAAGTGGAATCCGAAGAGCTGAGATGTTACCCAGAGCTCCAGGAGGAGGGAACAGTCAACACACCTCAAAGTCACCGTTCCTAAGCCCATGGAAGGTGCCAGCGAGGAGACCCCAGGGGCCACCGAAAGCATCGCAGTAACGGGGAGGGAGCACCTGTCCAAGGCTCCAGAAGAATTTCTCCATCTCTTTTGGTCAGTTAGGCAGGAATCAGACTTAAAACCTGGGGCCAAGGACGCCTTCCTCTGCCCCTATCCCAGTGGTCATCGTTAGAGGCCAGGCAGCTGTCCCCTGCCGAGGTGTGACCCAGCAAGGACTGCAGTGGGCAGCTGATGGACTTGGCCATGAGCAGCCAGGAAACGTCCATTTTCCTTCTCTTGGGTGCAGGACTGAATGGCATCCCACGGCTGACTGTGAGGACGGGACATGCAGCCTCTGGCCCCCACCATCCAGGACACTCATCACTTCCACCAGAGTGGCTTCCAGCAGGACGGGCCTTGCGACACTGTCCTCCATCTCTGTGTCCAGCTTTTGGACTGAGTGGCCTTCCTTCCCTTGGTAGCTTATCCTTCCACTTTGCTGGCCCATGGTATGGTCAGTAGCTGGACCTGTGTCCTGGAAAGTCACACAAACACGACCTGCCCAGGCCAAGGGAAATCCTCCTGCCGCCCTCCCACACCAGGACAACTTCAGATGGGGGCCTGGCACTCACTGCCCATGAGTCCCCAAACTGTCTTCTTCAAGGAATGAGAGAGACAGTGCTCTGTCCCGCACCTCAGGAATGCACAGCTTTTGCCCTACACTGGCTGTGGAAGAGACGCTATAATCAGATGGCAGGGATCACAGGGTTTCCCAGTGTTACCATCACCGGCTGAGACTGTTATTCTGGGGACACCTGCTCACTTAGAAACCTGAGGTTTGTTTCCACAAGCAAGTTAAAACACATGCCACAGAAAGCTTAGCACATGGCCAACAGGATATACCAAAATCCAGATGACCACACAGATAAGTTCACTAACAAATATTTACATCTTCAAATGCACTGGCTAGAAAGCAAAATTTAATTATCCAACTCAATAAGCTAGATAATAATCCAAAATTCAATTTAACAGAGTCAGGATGAAGAATAGGTTTAAAACATAAATAAATGAAGTATAAAAAGATCCATAGAATTTTAAAGCTCTGGCAAATATAATAAATACACACATTAGAAATGGAAAAAGGAATATGCTCACAGATTTAGAGATTTTTGTTTCAAGAAGAAGAAAGTAGTATACATGTTTATTCTAAAATTTAAAAATGTAAACAAACTGTCCCATGTTTTAAAAATATAAATTACAGAAATGGGGATCAGCTCAGTGGAAGAACACTTGCCTAGCTCATGTGAAGCCCTAGGTTCAAGTCACTGAGAAAATATATATTCTATGCTGATTAATAAGTGGAAATTTTAATACATTGACATATAAGGAAACATTGAAAGGGTATTTAAAAATCTGAATCTTCAAAAGATACAGATTCAGATGGTTTAAAGGTACATGCCACGAGTCTTCATAGGTAGACATTTCCTGTGCTATTTAAAATATTCCACAGTTCGGAATAAGACAGATGGCCTTTGGGTTTACCTCCAAGACCAGCAAAACCCTCTGCGCAAAGCCGACAGGCAGGGTGGTGGTATAGACTGCACTGCAACATGCGAAGTAGCAGATTCTGATTGAACTTCGGGAAACAGTTCGGAGGTTCCTCAAACACTAAACACAGTACAGCCAGCACCCCGAGTGTGCAGATGCCCAAAGGAAGTCAGAGTCCCAGAGTCCCAGACAGAGATGTCTGCCCTTCACTGTCCCTGCAGCAGGGATTTGACTGCCAAGACCCCGGCTCTTCTCCAGAGCCCCCCAGCACATGGCTGGATGAGGAAGATGCAGTGTGGGTACGCAGCAGAGCCTGTTCTGCCTTTAAAAGAAGGAAACTCTGACATTGGGAGCATGGAAGGACCCAGAAGACATCACAAGTGAAAGAAGCCAGGGGCAACACTGATGGTCTCATTTTCTGTGGAATGTAAAAGTGGCAAATTCACAGAGGTAGAGAGTGATGCAGAGGCTACCAGAGGCTGGGTGGAAGGAAGAGCAGGATGAGGGAGGTTGAGGCAGGGTTCAGAACTATATGTTCTGGAAGTCCTCTGTACTGTGCAGCACCTCCAAGGGCCATGTTGCTCCAAGTCCTTGACCTCTGCTGAGAGGAGACCTTAGCTGTCTTAACATGTGCAAGAGGTCACTAGGGGAGGGATGAGGTGTGCGGGTTGGCCTGGCGGGCTTCCTGTTACCCAGTGCTGCACATGTGTGAGATCATCCTGCTGCATTGGACACGTTCAGCACTTTAATTTCCATTACACCTCAGCGAAGCTTGAGTGGAAGGAATGATGTGCCAATCCCAGGCAGAGCTCAGACTGCAAGTGAGAGTAGACATGATTAAGGGCACCTGTACAGTAGCAGAGAAGCCAGTGGACTTCTGAGTCCCAACTTGCTCTGTTCAGCAGCTCCGGGCTCTTGGTTGTAGGGAGCGGTGTAGCCACCCCATGGCCGCCACCACATCCTGCCCTCCTGAGGGCTTCCAGTGTGTCAGCCTACATTTCCCATGATCCTCCTTTACTTATGTCATCCTGTGCACCCCTTCCCCCGGTCCTGGCTCTTCCGCCTATCAACGTATATACAATGTAGCTCTCTTCCACTTTTGCTTCATGATCATTCACATATTTCCTGATAGTTCAATAGGTCCGTGGCATATGAGGAAATCCAAGCTCGCCTATCCAACAGTGCCACATCCCCTCAGAGTCTATATAGGCTTTAAACACTTCTTTAATAAACGAGACTTGATTGGAACTGCTCAACTTGTCTCCATCTCTCTCTCCTCTTGTCCAGCCCCCCAGCCCTGTTCTCTCTCCAGGCGAGGCCCACAGATTGATCCGCGGGCCGGATCAAGTGGCGCCCAACATCGGGGCTCGACCTGGCATGAGAGATTTCAATGTGGGACCGTTCATGGGAGTAAATTGCCAGCTGGCATGACTGTTTCGGGACTTCGTCCCTGTGATCCATGCGGACGGCCACCTTATGTTTTGCCTGAATCACGGTAGGTGAATGGATCTAATTTCCCTACTGGCATGGAGCAAGTACTTAGTGAGCACGAATTGTTCATGAATGGCCTCAGGGAGGCACTCAAGGTTAGAGGGATTAAGGTTAAAACTAAAGATTTACTACAGTACTTTCAGTTTGTACATTCTGTGTGTCCACTGATTCTAAAAAATGGGAAAGAGTAGGAGATGCTCTCAAAGACTATTATAGGGTTTTTGGTCTGGAAAAGGTTCCGGTAACTCCTTTTGCATATTGGACTTTAATCTCTGAGCTGCTGATACAACGTCACGCAGATCCTCAGATTGCAGAGATGCTTGCTCAGGGTGAGGCTACATTATCTGCTTCCCACAATTGTACCCCACAACTGCCAGACCTGTCTCAAGCACCCAGCTCTCCTGGCTCTGTGGTTCTTGATATTCCAGAGCCTCCTCACGATAGTGACTCCTCCCCCTCTGGAAACACTCAAAATGGTGACTTGCCACCATTTCCCCTTTCTGGAGCACATGGGGATACTCAAAATGGCACCACCATTCAAAATGGCTCTCAGCGCTCCCTGGAGCTCGGTGCCGTTACACTCCCTCCCCCATATAGGCTTATATATCCTGACCTTTCTAAGCTCCAAGGGGTTGATTGGTCACAGCTGGCAGAAGAGGCTGCTCAATATCAGGGTGAGGAACCCCCTTTTGCAGCCCTTGTGCTATCTATCAATCCCAAATTAATGACAAAAATAATGACAAAAAAAAAAAACAGATAACCCCCAGTCCACCCAGTCTGGCTTTCAAAAGCCGCCTGGTCCACTTCCTGATCTCCTTGATTTAGAAACAGAAGTTCATTATTTACAACAGTGGCTTCAATTAAAACAAGAGACAGAGACTCATTTTGCAACTCCAGTCATTAGATGTGGGCTCTCATCTCTTCTCAGACACACCAGCAATGATGTTACTAGTAACAGAAACAACTCACCCTCCAAAAATGGATGCCTTAAAAATGGCACCTCACTTAATGTTTCCAGTAACAGAGATCGCCCAAACTGCCACAGCTGGTGTTAGCCCACAAAATGGCAGGGAGGCAACTCGACCCTCCCAAGCTGACATTGGTCCACAAAATGGCGAGAATGAAACAGTTAGAGAAAGAGGGAGACAAAAGGGACGAACTAGACGCGAGGATCGGTCCCAAGCCAGGAACACAAAAGGGATAAAACACAGGCCACTACAACAACTAGGGGAGATAGAAAAAGACAGCCACCATGTCTACAGAGATGGGAAATAGAAATTGATAATAGCGAAGAAGAGAATGACTCTGACCCACATGATAGTGACACAGAGACAGACACTCCACCCCCGGGGCCATGGGCTAATAGGGCTCTTACACCATTCCCTGTAACTGCCCTGAAAGAATTAAAAACAGCAGTATCCCAATATGGCCCCATGGCAGCCTTCACCCTTGCGGTTTTAGACTCCTTAACCCAAGGTTGGATTACACCTAATGATTGGAGAGATCTAACTAGAGCTACACTCTCAGGGGGCAATTATCTGCTTTGGAAGGCTGAATTCCAAGACCAGTGTGAACTTTTAGCCAAAGACAATGCTAACCGGAGAGATCACTATACCCTTCCCATGCTAACAGGAACAGGCTGATATGCAATGCAACAAGCCCAAATGTGATATGAGGCAGGCCTTTTTGCTCAGATCACCTTGGCGGCAACTAAAGCATGGAAAAAACTCCCTTCTGGTGGAGTTGCTTCTTCTCTTACTAAAATTAAGCAAAAATCCGAGGAGCCCTAACTGAGCGTCTTTTTGGCACCTCTGAGGACAACCCTGACCTAGTTAAACAATTGGCTTATGAAAATGCAAATTCTGCCTGCCAGGCTGCAATCAAACCACATAGAAAAAGAGAAGATCTCTCAGGTTATATTCGCTTGTGCGCTGATATAGGCCCTGCTCATCATCAAGCTCAGGTCACAGCTGCAAGTACGGCTGCAGCTGTAAAAGAGATCCTCCTTGCATACAAGCAAGGAGGAGAAGCCAATAATGGCAAATGTTTTAAATGTGATCAGATGGGCCATTTTGCCAGAGACTGCCCAACAGCCCCAAAGTCTCAACATAATAACTCAAGATCAAAACCTACAAGCTTATGCCCAAAATGCAGAAGGGGATATCATTGGGGTAATAAATGTAAGTCAAAAACAGATGCAGATGGCAACCCCCTCCCCCAGCAGGGAAATGGGACTCAGGGTCAGCCTCAGACCCCCAACCTAGGACAAGCCCCCAGGGCTATAAGGTTTGTCCTGAAACAAAACAACCCAACACAAAACAATCCATTTCAAACCTCCTCCACGCTACACCAGGAAGTGCAGGACTGGACCTCTGTTCCACCTCCAACACAGTATTGACTCCTGACATGGGTGTACAAGCCATCCCTACTGGGATTTTTGGCCCCCTTTCCAAAGACACATGTGGGTTAGTTCTTGGATGTGGCAGCACAACGTTAAAAGGATTACAAATTGTCCCAGGAGTCATAGATAATGACTATACTGGTGAAATTACTGTTATGGCATCCTCTATCTCTGGCCTGGTTTCCATTAGTCAAGGGCAACGTATTGCTCAATTGGTGCTATTGCCTTTGGTTCAAACTCCTAACACAGCTGTGGTTTCCTATAGAGGGAATTTTTCCCTTGGGTCTTCAGATATATATTGGGCTCAATTCATTTCCAAAGATAAACCTCTTATGGCTTTATTGCTTGATGGGAAAAGTTTCTCAGGGCTCATAGTTATAGGTGCTGATGTGACCGTCATTAGAAAAGAATACTGGCCTCCCACATGACCCTTAGAGACCACTATGACTCATCTGCAAGGGATTGGAATCTAAAAATCCACAGCGTAGTGCCAGTCTACTTACCTGGAAAGATAAAGAAAACAATCAAGGGCATATACAGCCCTATATTGTGGGGGGGGCTACCCCTTAATTTGTGGGGCAGAGATTTGCTAACCCAAATGGGAATGACGATGGGCAGCCTAATACAATAGTCACCAAACAAATGCTCACTCAGGGATTTCTTCCCAATCAAGGTTTAGGCAAACAGAGCTCAGGCATTAAAGTTCCTATCTCCCCAACCCCAAACCCTTCAAGAGCAGGCGTAGGCCATTTTCAATAGGGGTCATTGACGTTCCTGCGGGCCCATGCCAAAGAAATTACGTGGTTATCAGATACCCCTGTTTGGGTTGATCGGTGGCCCCTTACATCTAAAAAGCTTGCAGCTGCTCAACAGCTCGTGCAGGACCAGCTAAATGCAGGCCACATTGTACCAAGTGATTCCCCCTGGAATACGCCCATTTTTGTAATTAAAAAGAAGTCAGGAAAATGGAGGTTGTTACAGGACCTCAGGGTAATAAACAAAACCATGGTTATAATGGGACCATTACAGCCAGGACTCCCTTCGCCCAGTGCCATCCCCTTAGGATTTTTCATAATTGTCATAGATCTCAAAGACTGTTTCTTCTCAATTCCCCTACATCCACAAGATCAAAAACGTTTTGCCTTTAGTCTCCCATCCACTAATTTTCAGGCCCCTATGCAGAGGTTTCAATGGCATGTTCTCCCTCAAGGAATGGCCAACTCTCCTACTTTATGCCAGGCTTTCGTGGCCACTGCCATACAGCCAGTTAGAGATCATTGGCCAAACATATACATCCTTCATTATATGGATGACATCCTCTTGGCAAGGGATAATAAAGACCAGACCTTACAATGCTATCAGGCACTACAGGTCACCTTACAGGAGGCTGGACTTCAAATAGCGCCAGATAAAGTCCAGCTTACAGATTCATACACATATTTGCGTTTTCAGCTACAGGGCCTCAAATATATTCACCAAAGCCCCAACTAAGACTTGATAACCTTAAGACACTTAATGATTTTCAAAAGCTTCTAGGTGATATTAATTGGCTTTTACCCTATTTAAAATTGACCAAACATGATCTATAACCCCTCTATGAGGTCCTCCAAGGAGACGGTGACCCAACCTCCCCCCGAGAGCTCACACCCAATGCTAGAAAAACACTCCATACAGTAGAAGAGGCTATCGCTCAACAAACTGTCTCCTTCATAGATTATAATAAGCCATTACAATTTCTCATTTTTAACACAAAACTTTCTCCCACAGCAGTTTTTTGGCAACAAGCTCCCCTTATGTGACTTCATCTGCCAGTCTCCCCAAAGAGAGTATTATTGCCTTACTACAGTAGTCTCTGACCTGATAATTCAAGGCAGAAAGCTAGGAAAATGTTATTTTGGAAAGGAACCAGATGTCATCATTCAACCCTTCACCAAAGATCAAGTGGACTGGCTACTCCAGACCACTGAGGCATGGCCTATTGCTATAGCCTCCTTTTCAGGGACCATTGATAATCATTACCCTCCAAATAAATTGATTGATTTTGCTAACTGTCACCCGTTCGTATTCCCCAAGATTACAGCTCCACAACCTCTTCCTGATGCCCCAGTGTTATTCACTGATGGCTCCTCCTCCAGCAGGGCTGCTTATATAGCACAAAACAGTGTTTTTACCCTACAGACAGATACAACATTCACGCAGCTGGCAGAACTACAGGCTATTCTTGCAGTTTTTACCACTTATTCTGACCAATCCTTCAATTTGTTTACTGATAGTGCCTACCTCGCTCAGTCTGTTCCATTATTAGAAACTGTTGCCACTATAAGTCATGCCTCCCCAGCTTCAAACCTATTCAAGCAATTGCAGGACATGATTCGGCTTCGCAGTCATAAGTTTTCCATTGGCCATTTGCGAGCTCATTCTGGCCTCCTGGGTCCCCTTGCTCAGGGAAATCATTTGGCTGATATTGCCACACGGGCACAGGTCTTCATGACCCATTCTGAGCCCACAGAAGACTCTAAGGTATCCGAGGCCCAATGGGCTCATCAGTTGCACCACCTCAATGCTCAAACCCTTTGCCTCCTCCACAAATTACTCGGGAACAAGCTCGACAAATTGTAAAAAATTGCCCCTCTTGTGCTATTCATTTACCCATTCAGCATCTAGGGGTCAATCCAAAAGGTCTAATCCCTAATGCCCTATGGCAAATGGATGTTACACATTTCAATGAATTTGGAAACTTAAAATATATACATGTAATTGTTGATACATACAGTGGTTTCATTTTTGCCACCCTTCAGACAGGAGAGGCTACCAAACATGTCATAGCCCACATGCTGCTGGCCCTCTCCATCCTGGGATGTCCCCAACAGCTCAAAACTGACAATAGCCCTGGCTATACCAGCACCTCTTTTGCTCGCTTTTGCAAATGCCTCAGTATTCTCCATACTACAGGTATACCTTATAATCCCCAAGGACAGGACATTGTTGAATGGGCACACCATTCTCTTAAGTCCACCATAGACAAAATAAAAGAGGGAAAATGGTACCCTACCCGAGGGCCCCCCAGAAATATCCTTTCACATGCCCTCTTCATTTTAAATTTTTTATCTTTGGATGCTTCAGGCTGCTCCACAGCATCTCGCTTCTGGCATACACAGACAACAACACAATTTGTATCTGTGCTATGGCGAGACCCAATGACCAATACTTGGAATGGCCCTGACCCTGTTCTCATCTGGGGGGGAGGCTCAGTCTGTGTTTACTCTAAGCAAGAAAAAGGAGCTAGATGGCTGCCTGAACGACTTGTAAAACAAGTGGACAGTCCTTCACCCATGATTTCAGATGATGCCCAGGAATGATATCTTCTCCTGAGGCACCACTCTCTGTGTTCTCTTACAGATGCCTTCGTTGCCATTGTCTACTCTCGGCCTTCTAGCCCTAGCCTCTCTGACCTCACCTTCCCAGGTTAGCAACCCACACGCACAACTGACTTGGTGACTGGTGACCTTCCCTGGCGACAAAGAGCTTGCATCCTGGAGAGGAACAGGAAGACCCTATTTTGATGTCCGTCCTTGCCAAATCATCTCAGAGTCAAGCTGCCAAGATGACTCTCATGTGTATTTCTGCCCTTCTGAAACTGGTTTTCAGCCTTATTGTGCTTCCCCTTCCGAGTTCTATTGCCCCTATTGGGGCTGCAATACAATTGCCTCGGTGTGGACCCCTTCACACAGGGGTAATCACCTCTCTGTTTCATGGCATGCATGTAACATTATGCGCATTACAGTCTCAAACCCTGAGCATTCAGGTTGGTCACTCGGACGCCAATGGGGGATCCAAGCATATGTTTCAGGATCAGATCCCGGAGGCACCTTCATCATAACTAAGGGGCCACTCCAACAATTAGTCCCTCACTTTTGGGCAGCCAGTTATCCATAAAGTAGATATCATACCTAAAAATACCAAATCTGTCCCTAGAGTAAATAACGTACCTAAAACTACCAAATCTTCCAGGGTTGCTTCCATGGCTGAGACTACTAAGTTGCCCACAGCAAATCCCAATACCATTATCCCAATGACCAACCCAATCTTAAATGCCTCCCCTGCCCTTTCATCCACTGCAATCCCTCCACACCCACATTCTAATCTCTTTAACTTGATTGAAGGGGCATACATTGTCTTAAACCATACACAGCCCAACCTAACTCAGTCTTGTTGGTTATGTCTAAGTGCCTCACCTCCATACTATGAAGGGAGAGCACTCAATGCATCCTTTCATACTTCCTATGATTCAAGCCAATGTCCATGGGGCCAATCCTATAAAATAACCCTTCCCAATGTCTCCAGAACAGGAACCTGCCTTGGTGAACACAAAAATTGGCCCCCTGTATACAGGTCCCTATGTGCCAATTTCCATAAAAATTTTGAAAAAGGTAAATATCTCATTCCACCCCATGGGACATTTTGGGCCTGTAATACTGGTCTCACTCCCTGTATGGTGGCCGATGTCTTTAATGTTTCTGCTGATTATTATATCCTTGTAAATGTTTTTCCCCACATTGTATATCACCCAGATTATTATCCTTTTCAGACCTCCCAAACAGGCTATAGGTTTAAGTGAGAACCAGCATCATTAACCTTAGCCATACTTTTGGGGGTTGGCATTACAGCAGGTGTGGGGACAGGAACTGTGGCACTGGTCACAGGACAGCAACACTTTCATCAGTTACAGGCTGCAGTAAATAAAGACTTAAAAGAAATAGAAGCTTCTATAACAGCTTTACAGGAGTCCTTAACCTCCTTGTCTGAAGTGGTTTTACAAAACAGATGGGGATTAGATCTTTTATTTTTAAAGGATGGAGGACTATGTGCTGTTTCTACACTGATCATTCGGGCATCATCAAAGACTCCATGGCAAAGTTGAGAGAACACATCAAAAATAGAGAAAAACAAAACTATCCACAAGAACCCCCTTTTTCATCTACGTGGGGAGGCTTTTCCCCCTATATTGCCCCCCTCTTGGGACCCCTTGCTGCCTTATTGCTACTCCTAACTGTAGGTCCTTGCATTTTCCAGAGGATCATGACGCTCGTTAACAATAGGCTAGACAAATTTATGGCAAAGCCCATTCAGGTACACTATCATCAACTGGAAATGGCAGATCGACAAACTTATCAGGAAATGATCCCCACAAATGGCCCACATGATGATGACGGCCAGATTCCCTGAGGCACTGGACAGGTAGCCAGAGACGGGCAACTAGGACACATATGTTACTCCACCAGCCACCTAAGACAGGCACAGGACCAACTGCTGTCCTGCGGGCCCATGATGGGTAAGGCCTGGTTGAGTTCATATGAAGAGTCCTTGACCTAAGACAGGCGCTGTCCTCACAGGGCCTGCCATATATATATATATATATATATATATATATATATATAAAGGGAGGAGATGTAGGGAGTGGCATAGCCACCCCACGGCTTCTACCACATCCCGCCCTCCTGAGGGCTTCCAGTGTGTCAGCCTACATTTCCCATGATCCTCCTTTACTTATGTCACATCCTGTGCACCCCTTCCCCTGGCCCCGGCTCTTCTGCCCATCAACGTATATACAACGTAGCTCTCTACTGCTTTTGCTTCATGATCATTCACGTATTTCCTGATAGTTCGATAGGTCCGTGGCATATGAGGAAATCCAAGCTCACCTATCCAACAGTGCCACGTCCCCTCAGAGTCTATATAGGCTTTAAACACTTCTTTAATAAACGAGACTTGATTGGAACTGCTCAACTTGTCTCCATCTCTCTCTCCTCTTGCCCAGACCCCTATCCCCATTCTCTCTCCAGACGAGGCCCACAGATTGATCCGCGGGTTGGATCACTTGGTCAGGTGGAGGCAGACCCTGTGAGAATAAGACCATGCCTGCATCCAGCCAGTTGGTGCCTGCTTGGTGGCCAGTGATCACCATGAAAGTGCCTTCCCTGGCCTCAGAAACAAGCCTATCTTGAGCTTGGGCACATGGCTGGGGATGTGGGAGTGAAATACAGAGGAAATCTACCTGTTCACGTCCTGTGTGGTAACATGGTGTCTGCCTTACAGTGTCCAGTCTCTGCCATTGTGACCTGGGCTATGGCACCTGCCCAGCCAGTGCCAGCTAGTTGCTAAGTCTCCCCTCACTCAGATGCCCAGCTAGTGACATCTAGTGATGATCCCCTGCATCTCCACAGGCCCTGCCCACTGGCCCCAAAAAGTCCCCATGCAGAAGCCTGTCCCCAGAAAGGTGAGCCAGGTGTGGTCAATGAGCTGAACCTCAAAGGGCTGTGGGTCAAGAGAAGGGGACAGGAGGACACTTTGGACAGTGACCAACAGACCACATCCAAGGAGACAGAAGTACAGAGAAATGGAAAGGTAGATGAGGAGTGGGAGGCCCTGGAGGTGGGCAGCCTTGGACTGAATGGATCTAGAGACCTCAGTGTGCTCCAGAGCTTGATCTAGAAACCAAGAGGCTTCCAAGTGGCTTGCACCCCGTGCAAGGCCTTCCCAGGAGACTGCTTAGGGGAATTAGGTAAAAATAGGGTGAAGTGAGCATGGCCACAGGAGAAACCAGCCAGCCTCTGTGGGTTCTCGGGTTTCACGGATTATCTGTCCCTCAGTGTTGCCCACCTTGCATGATTGGGCTGATTTAAGAAGAGGCCACACTGGGCTGACAGGGCTGAGCAACAAGAGAGCAACTGACAGTGTGCATCCGGGATCTCTGGCTTTCCTCAAGGTGACACTGAATTCCTCAGTTCCAGAAGGTGGACTCAGCTCCTGGTTCACCACTAACGTCCATGGAGAGGATGTTTAAAGGGTTAGAAGAAAGATAAAATTGAAATTGTATACAGACAAGCCCAGCAGGACCCTTTCTGTGTCATAGAATAGAGAAATAGATGAAGAGACTGGGGGAGGAGGACCCCAAGACACAAGAACAAAATAATACATCTTTTGTTCAGAAAAATGGCAAGCTGCCCTTATCTAATGTCCCGTGGAACAAAATGGCTTAAAAAATGGGGAAGAACTTTTAAAACATCAAGAAATATCATTGGCATTAGTGGAGAACATACACCATCCTATCACAAGGCCAACTCAAGCTGTTATAAGAAATCGGAAATAATTTAGGAAAATTAAAAGATTACCAACAAATATGTCAAGGTATGGGCCAAATAACAGCGTGAAAATGACTAATGATCGGGAGACGGTCTTAAAAATAAGATCAAGACAACCTCCTGGAGAGCAGAGCAAAGGATAAACATGAGGAAAACAAGGGAAGAATTAAAAAGTATGAAAACCAGGTCCCCCTCCCCCCCACCTGGAAACCAGTGCCATGCAAGGGCCGCTGTGCAGTGGGAACAGCCAGACCCAACCCCCTCCTGGTGAGTCAGGACCGTTCCCAGGCTGCAGAGAGAGAGAGAGAGAGAGAGAGAACCAGGCCTCACAAGGAGGTGGTCCCCGCCTGGAAACCAGATCATTTCATTGTTTTCTTGGGTTGGGTTTTATTCTCTTTTGTTTTGTTCAATTATGTTAAATCTGACGGCATGAACAGCTATTTAAAAGATAGCAAGACATATTATAGTACCCATTTTGTATTTACTATTAGCTTATTTTGAAATCCTTTACTGCAACTCATTGTTTTGTTTGTATTTTTTCTACTTTACTCTGTTCAATTTTTACTACGTCTACAGGTAGCTGCAGCTATTTTGAAAACAACAAAAAGAATTATGGTAACCAGATGATAACAGGTTTTGAAGTCCCTTATCACTTATACTAGTTTATTTTGATTGGTTTTATTCTGTTTTATTTCCTTGGTTTTATCTTATTTAAGAGAAAAAAAAAAAAAGGAAAAAGAAAACTAGATCCAGAAGCTCTGGTGTCTAGAGTCACAAGAAGAGCCAGGAAAAAGGAAGTTATTTGTAGTGCACCATAAGGTATTTCCTGAGATGCGTCTCCATATGGAAAGGTCCAATTAGGTCTAAACAAGGAACAGTATTAATAACACACAATTCTTTGTTTTTCTCTTTTATCTTTTGGTACCAGGGATAGATCTCATGACCTTGTACTTGCTCGGCAGGCACTTATGCTGCTGAGCTAATTCCCCAGCCCAATAACACACAATTCTAGAAACAAATAAATGATACTTTTGAACAAGGATGAAGAAAGAAAGCCAAATATTCCCCAAAGAGTTGAAAAACAGGCACAAAGAAATGACAAATACTGAACTGTCACTGAAAACATAAGATACTAGATAAACACACACAGATACCACAGAGAGAGAGAGAGAGAGAGAGAGAGAGAGAGAGAGAGAGATACAGAGAGAGACACACAGAGAGAGAAGATCTATATCTTCACTGTTTTGAGGAAATGTCTAAAACTAGACTTCTATACCCAGGCTAACTGTCACCCAAACGTGAGAGTGGCATCCATATTTTCATACATAAGGGCACCTTGAAATGTAAAACACACCACCATGTACACAAAAATTCCTTGAGCTCTCAGGATGGCAAAATGAAAATAGGAAATATTAAAGGGAGTCCCTGACCACCTCACGGGGGAATGGAGAGCTGAAAAAGAGAAACCACTGCTCCTCCAGGAGTTGGATCCCTGACCCCTCCTTCACCAGGCCCAGCTGACATGGATCAGAGACCTTGTTATCCAGTCCTTGGTGCCAGTAATATTGGGAATTTTTCTCCACATTTAGATTTTAAAATGTTTAAAGCAATAAAAATGTAATCCAAACACAGGATTGGTAGAGAGAGAATTGTTCGCCTCTAACATTTCAACTCAGCAGAAGTGTGCCCCACAAAATTCACTGTAACTTTTCCAGAGCCAAGATAAAAGCAGAGAAAACAAAACAACAGCAGAATCAAAATAAGAGGAAAGAGAGCCCTACACCACACATACAACACTAATACCCAGCACTAACGAGGGACCTCAGCGGTCAGCTCTGCACATCAACAGGAAGGGGCGGATTGGTCAGCCTTTTCTTGGGACAACACAGGGCAGGAGGAATATAAAAGCCTGAGAGCCCCACAGCTGTCACACACACTCACACCCTCCTGCAGCACAACACCAACATGACTGCCTCCACAATGTCCATCTGTTCCAGTGACCTGAGCTATGACAGCCGGGTCTGCCTGCCTGGCTCCTGTGAGTCTTGCTCTGATTCCTGGCAGGTGGACGACTGCCCAGAGAGCTGCTGTGAGCCCTCCTGCTGCACCTCCAGCTGCTGCCAGCCCAGTTGTTGTGAGACCAATTGCTGTGCCCCAGACCCCTGCCTGACACTCATCTGCACCCCAGTGAGCTGTGTGTCCAGACCATGCTGCCAGTCAGGCTGCACCACCTCCTGCACACCTGTGTGCTGCCAGCAGTCGAGCTGCCAGCCAGCCTGCTGCTCCTCGTCCTGCCAGCCATCCTCCTGTGTACCCACCTGCTGCACACCTGTCTGTTGCAAGCCTGTGTGTTGCACACCTGTGTGCTATAAGCCTGTCTGTTGCACACCCGTCTGCTCTGGTGCCTCCTCCTCCTGCTGCCAGCCTACCTGCTTCTCCTGCTCCCCCTGCCAGCCAGCCTGCTGCGTGCCCAGCTGCTGCACGCCCTCCTGCTCCTCTGTGTCCCTGCTCTGCCGCCCCGTGTGCAGACCCACCTGCTGCCTGCCCTCCTCCTCCTGCTGCACCTCGTCCTGCCAGCCCAGCTGCTGCCACCCATCCTCCTGCGTGTCCCTGCTGTGCCGTTCCGCCTGCCCCCGCCCCTCCTGCTGTGGCCTCTCCTTGGGCCAGAAGTCCTGCTGCTGATGGGATCAGTGCCCTGTTCCTATGGGCCTGCTCCTGAGCAGGACTGCCAACTCTTGACAGCCAACTCTTGACAGCTAACTCTTGACAGCACTGCATGCTGCTTTGGGCCATCATGTTGCTTTGGGTCCACATAGCTGCTACTTGAAAGGAGTCTGAATGTATCACCCATTCCCTTCTTTTTCTGAGAAAAGCTAACTTGTCCACAGTGTGGACTGTGGATCTCTGGGTCACTTTCTCAGAAAGTTTGTTGAGTTGGATGTAACAAAGATCAATGACTATAACCATTAAAGTGTTGTGTCAGGAAATATGGGCTACTGTGCTTTTTTTGCCTCTCTGATTCCCCTTGAGCATTCCAAATTTTGGCTTTGGGTCCACTATCCCGTAAAAGACAGACAAGGTCAATACATTTCCAAATTCCAATTCTAAGCACTTCAAAACTCCTTACACAAAAGCATCTTCACCATCCCCTTCTTCCTGAAGGGTGGACATTCAAACATCTCTTGTCCTGCTCGGGATCTGAAGAGGCACAGTGTAATGTACACCTCATGAACAAACCACTGAGGTGGGGAAAGATGAGGCTGTGGTCTCAGTGGACTACAAGCCCTGGAAGCATCCAAGGGAACCAGTCTAGATTCCCAGGTCAGATCAACACTGTACTAGCCCTGTACTATGAGATGACCAGATAAGAAGAGTGGAGCTGGATGAAGAACCAGGCACAAAGTTTCCTTCTAAGAACTATGGTCCACAAGTCCCATCCCAAGGAAGAGAGGGTGAGCAGAACCTGAGAGGTCCTCCAAACATGTAGTGGTTGAAATCCAAGAAGATGGCTGCCCAGGGGTGACTTTAGGGGTGAGTGTCTTTGAATTGGCACTGGGGAAAAGCAGGTATTATGAGGTGATAGAAAAACATAAAGTCTGCTATGGGAGGATAAATGAAAAGAGCACCTAGCTAGACCAAAACTCATTGTGTGGAGGATGTGTGATTCTGGATTGTAGCACCCTGCTCCCACCTAGACTTGTATACACCATCTTGGGAGAGGATGGTTGTCTTAGTCATTTTCCTCATCACTGTTAACCTGGCACCTGTGACTCAAAGGAGAGGAGATTTATTTTGGCTCATCCTTTATAGCAGTTTCAGTGCATGGTCAGCTGACTTCAAGGCAGGTGTCATGAGAGAAGACAAATAAAGGAATCAACAGCAGAAAAAGAACACAATGACAGAAATAAGTCAGTATCTTTTGTAGTAGCACTTTCTATAAATTGCTTCAGTTTCCCAGTTGAAAGACATAGATTGGCAAACTGGATAAAAAGCCAAAACTCAATTGTCTGTAGCATTCAAGAGACTCATTAATGCAAAAAGAAATTTAGAGACTAAAAATCAAAGGATGGAAAACAGTATCTGATTTACCAAGGTGCTGAAAGCAAGCAGGGGGAGCAATTTTATTCTTAGCCTAAGTAAATTTAAAGCTAAAACTGATTAGAAGAGGCAAATAAGGTCACTGCATGTTGGTTAAAAGTATAATTCAACAGGAAGAGATAACAATTGAAGATAAACATGCACTGAATACTGGCATACCAAGGTCATAAAAATGAATACAGAAAGATCAAGTAAACACTGATGCAATCAGAGTGAGTAACCTCAATATTTCACTTTCACAAATAGACAGGTAAAAAAACCCAAAAAAAAAGAGCTGAACCATACCTTCAAACAAATGGACTCAATAGATATCTACAGAGGGTTCTCCCCTATTACAACAGAATAATATTCGTCTCAACACTAAATGGAACTTTCTCAAAAACAGGCCACATATTAATTCATAAAGCCTGGTTATAGAAATATGAAAGAATTTAAATCAGCCTATGTATACTATCAAATCACAACAAAATGAAACTAAGAATCAACTGCAAAAGAAATTACAGAAATTATACAAACACCTAAACATTAAATAACACACTCCTGAACACTGAATAAATGACAGAAGAAATCAAGCAGAAATGGAACAATTTCTAGAATCAAATAATGATGCCAGCACAATGTATCAGAAGGGACATAATAAAATCAGTCCAGAGAAGGAAGTTCACGTTAGAAAAACAGAGCAGTAAATAACTTAATGGTGCACCTCAAGATACTAGGAAAACAAGAGCAGCACAAATCCAAACAAAAGAAGGAAATTATAAGGATCAGAGCATAAATGAACAAATCAAGACCAAAGACAAAAACATAAAGCACCAATGAATTAAAGAACTGCTTCTTTCAAAAAATAAAGTAGACAAAACCTTATCTAAACTTACTGAAAGGTGAAACAAAAAGACCTGTTTCAATGTAATTAGAAATAAAGGGGAAATTACAACTGATGCCTCTGAAATCCAGAAGATCATTAGCAATTATAAAAAATTGTACTCCAAAAAAATTGGAGAATTTTGAAGATCTCTAGATGCATATGAATTACCAAGATTGAATCATAAAGCCATAAAAACTTAGACTAATCCAATAACAAGCAATGAAATTGAGGCAGTAAAAATGATAATAATAAGAGAATCTCAAGACCTGATGGATTCACCACTGATTTCCATAAGAGCTTTAGGAAGGATATAAAGCCAATATTCTTCAAATACTTTAATGAACATGAAAGGGAAGGAATATTTGCAAACTTTTCTTGGAAGCTAGCATTAGCCTGGTTCTAAAGCCAGACCAAAAACAAAAACAAAAAAACAAACTAAAGAAGAGGATGGAAATCTATTCAATGAACATAGATGCAAAAATCCTCAAAAGATACTGGCAGGCAGAATGCAACACATCATCAAAAAGATCTTACTTCATGATCAAGGAGGCTTTATCCCAGGAATGCAAAGACAGTTCCACATGTTCAAACCAATAATGCAATACATCACATAAACAGAAGCAGGGAAAGAAGTCACATGATCACCTCAGTAGAGGCAGAAAAAGCCTTTGATAAAAAGCCAACATTCTTTCATGATAAAAGCACTGAAGAAAATAGGTATAGAAGAATTTTATCTCAATCTGATAAAAGCCATTTATGATACATTTACAAAATCATATTAAATGGGAAAAGAATGAAAGATTTCCCTTAAAATCAGGAATAAGACAAAGATGTCTACTATCACCACACCCAATCAATGATTCTTCAAATATCAGCCGGAACAATCAGGCAAGAGAAAGATATAAAAAAGATGCATATAGGAAAAGAAGAAATTGACTTACTATTTGAAGATGACATGATCCTTTACACAGGAGGGGCAGAAATTTCTACCAAAAAACTTCTAGAATTAACAACCAAATTCAGCAATGAAACAGGATACAAAAACCGACACAAAAAAATCACTAGCATTCTTGTACAGCAATAATGAACCCCTTGGAAAACAAATTAAGAAAGCAATACAATTTACAACAGTATCAGAAAAAATTAAGTATTTAGGAATTAATCTAAACAGGGAAGCGAAAGACCTCTACATTGAAAACTACAGTACTCTGAAAAAGGAAATTGAGGAGGTCATCAGAAAATAGACATCTGTGTTCCTGGATGGGCAGAACCAAGATTGTCCAAATGGCCATACTTCTATAACTGATATATAGATTTAATGCCACTCCAATCAAAATACTAACAGGGTTCCTCACAGAACTAGAGAAAATAATTCTAAAATTCATGTGGAACCAGAAGGGACTCAGAATACAAAAAGCAATCCTGGGCAAGAAGAGCAAAGCAGGAGACATCACAACCCCAGATTCCAAGTTGTATCACAAAGCTACAGTGATAAAAACAGGATGGCACTGGCACAAAAACAGACATTTGGGCCAGAGAAACAGAACTGAAGTTGCAGAAACAGCCTCACACACTCAGTTATCTGATCTTTGATAAGGGGCCAAAGCACACACTGGAAGGAAGATGTCTTCCTGAGCAGATGGTGTTTTGGAAACTATGCTCATGCAGAAGACTGAAGCTAGACTCATAAATATCACCATGTACTGAGTTAAAATAAAAGTGGATCAAAGACTTAAATATCATGACTGATATAGTTAATCTGCTGGAAGAAAAAGAAGGCAAAACTGTTGACATCATAAGCGTCAGCAAGGACTTTCTGAACAGGACCTCAATTGTACAACAAATGGGATCATACAAAATTAAAAGGAAAGGAAACAGCTGGTAGAGGGAAGAGACAGCTTACAGAGAAAAGAGACAGCTTACAGCTTACAGGGAAAGAATTTTACCAGCTACTCCTCAGACAGAGGACTAGTATCAAGGATGTATAAATAACTCAAGAGGATTAAATGCTCCAAAATAAAATAACTCAATAAAAGAGGGCAACTGAGATGATGACAGATTTATCAGAAGATGTACAAATGACTAGCAAATACATGAGAAATATTCAGTATCACTGGTTATTAGAAAAATGCAAATTAAATCAACACAGAGACTATCTTATCTTGGAAGAATGAGTATCATCAAGAAATCAAATAATCACAAATGGTGGAGAGGGTCTGAGGAAAAGGACTCTCTTACACTGCTGCTGGGAGTGTAAGCTGCTGCAGTCACTATGGAAATCAGTATGGAGATTCCTCCAAAAACTAGAACTAGAACTTCCATCTGATCCAGGTGCTCCCCTGGCAGGTGTTTTTCTGAGCTAAAGACACCATGTTACGTGATCCACACACATCCGTTTACAGCAGCACAACACATAACAACTAAGTCTTGGAAGTGGACCATACGTCCATCAATGGATGGACCAACAAAGAAAATGTGCTATTTTCACACTGTGGAGCACTACTCTGCCATAAGGAAGGTCACGTGAGTCATTTGTGGGAAAATGAGTGCACTTCGAGACTGTAATGGTAAGTGAAATAAATCAGAATCACACGTTTTAAATATCTCATCGTTTCTCTTATAGGACAAACCCAAAGTATAATAAAGAGTACGGTAAAAATCAGATAATATGAAAAAGAGAGGCAGATCTTTTTCAAATGGGAAGAGGACCAGGAGATGCAGGAGATGAGAGAGGGGAAAAGACAGGGAGGTGACGTGAAAAGAGTCAAGGTGTGTTATGTGCAGGTGGCAGCTCCCATGTGGAACGCAGTCATTATGTGCTGCGAACATGTACTGATAGGACAGAAACTACAAACAGGAAAACTCGAATGAGCTTATTCGGAAGGAGGACCTAACACCAACCTGCGTGGGTACTAGCTGCCAGGTTTATTCAGACTGGAGTTCATCATTCCTGACTTTCATTCCATCTCCACGATGACACGGATGGAGGCCTGTTGGGCTCTCTGAGACAGTGAAGCTGCCCCTCACTGCTGACCAGAGCAGGACGGCTCAAGATTGTGACATGGGGAGACACACCCTGGGCCTGGAGGAGGGCAGAGCTGACCTGCCTGGTGGACCTTGTGCCCATGCCACGCCCCTGCAGCCGGAACCAAAGCAGTTCAGACACCACCCATGAGAATGAGCAGTCTGATGTGGCCTATTGTCCCTGTGTCCAGGGCCACATAATCCTGCCATCAGCACCTGGCACAGAGAAAGGGGCTAAGCCAGAGCGCAGAGGTCTCACACATCCATGGCCAAGGTGCTAAATGCAAGACCCCAGGTGTCAGGTGTGCAGACATGTGGCTTCCTGCCACAATATCATTGACCTGGGACAGTCGCTGCCCCCAGAGGAAACCGCTAGGCTACTTGTTAGCCCTGGGGCCCAGAGCTGACTGTCCTGGGTGTCCATAGGCCAGGCAGGACATGAAGGGTCATGGCTGGTTACGTCGGGCAAGACAGCCCCTCAGAGGCCACTCACATGTGTCCTTGTACCTTGTACATGAGGCACCTCAGTGAGTCTCCTGCAGTGCGGTGTGCTCACTACTATCCTGAGGCTCCTCGGTCCCCAGCAGTCCCCAGCCCTAGCTCACAGCCCACCTGCTCCGAGGAGGGTGATGCCCACTGGGCTCAGGAGCCACATGAGTCACCCTGGCGCTTTTCATGTGTGACCATGTTGCCACTACAGGGCAGCCCTCGAGGGGTGCAGCAGTTCATTCCACACAGGCCTCTCTACTCCTCACTCCGTGTGGCTCCCCAACTGCACCCTGCGAGGCTCCCCCTTCCTCACTACTGGAGTGGGTGGCCAGGCTCGAGCTTCTTGTGGGCAGTGGTTCTGGCCTAAGCCCCTTGAGATGGGGTTCTCTGGGTGCTTCTCCCTCTCCTGTGACCCCACATGGGTGTACAGGGAGCCAGACAGCCTCCCCGTCCTGAGCAGAAAAAGGCAGGCTGGAGTCCTAGCTGCTACCACCTCCCACTGTGAGCTTATTTGGAAAGAGGCTCTAACACTATCCAGGGTCATCTGATTAAAATGAAGCTGTGGGGCTGGGCTCTAAGCCATTCTCACTGCAGACTTGGACACAGACACACACCAGGTGATGCAGGGACACCATCAATGGCTGTGACATCAGGGGCCTGGGAGGCCGGGACTGTTCTCCTTGGTGGCCCAGCAAGAAGCAGCTCTGATTCTATCCTAGTCCTGGGCTTTTGACTCCAGGCTGGCAGTGATTCTGTTGCCCTCAGTGGCCCAGGTGCCGTGTCTGCTGCAGCTGCACCAGGACACTGCTGTCCCCTCCAGCTCTACCCCAGGAGAGCAGGGAGCCAGAGATGGGCAACTGGAGGGTAGCAGGAGCTTAGGCAGTGCTGTCCTGTCCCACACCCTGAGGGAGCTCCAAGGAGACCAGGAGCAGGACACTGTGCCCCAGGGCTCTCTCCCTGCCATCTTCTTCTTGTCCTTCTAACCACCCCAGGGCCATCCCAGCTCTGGCAGAGGCCAGAAACACTGGGCTGGAACACACCTGTAAGCATCCTGTGGCTGCTGTAACTGAGAACCCAGACTTAGAGAAGCAGCACAGTCAGAGTGGCACAGTGGTGGCCAGAGCCTGATCCAGTGTCTCTAGTAAGGGAAAGGGGGTCCTGCAGCTCCAGGGCAGAATCATTTCCTGGTTTCTCTCAGCTTCTGGGAAGGTGGTGTCCACAGCTAACCTCCCTCCTCGCATGTCCCCCTGAGGACATGTGGCAGTATTGGGCCACTTTATGACCAGGGATCCCACCCACCTTAATCTGTCCCATTGGTGAAGTCCTTTTGCCACCTTCAGTGACACAGCCCCAGGTTCTGGAGTTGAGGATCTGGAATTGTTGGGGACAATTGTTCAGCTGCAGATTGTGGTTTAGCCACAAGCCTCCTTGGCATCTGTGGGGTGTCAGAGGAGGGGAAAACGGAAATTTCCTTGGGCTAAGAAGGAAACTTTTATCCCAGGGGACTGAGGTGGAGAGTGGGTGACCTGCCTGCAACCTCAACACAGCAGCATAAGAGCTGCCCTCACATGAGGTGTCATCCAACAATATGGTGAAGGTTTAGGTAAAAAGAAGTACATTACAGTAAAAGGCACATCGTCACAAATCCCCTCAACATCGTACCAGCTTCCAACATGCTCATCCTATAAGGGAAGCTGGAAATGTAAAGGAAATACTAAAACTTCTAAATTATCACTGTATTCAAAGCTGAGAAAAGGCAGACAGCTAGTTCCCACAGTTAGAGCGGTAAACTCAGCGGCTTGGCATTCCAACACCAGCTGCAGTGTGCAAGATAAGAGAACTCAGACAGAAGTGCACCTGGTTATGCTGACCCATCCCATGGTTTCAGGGAGATTCACCCACAGATGGATGAGCTCAGTGTAACACGGTGATTGATTCCTCTGCTCACCCCAGCTTTGACCTTCCTACTATAGAATAGAAAGCCCCCAATTCACTGGTGTAAACCAAATCTGCCCAGCAACATACAACATGTAACCAACTATAGAAAGTCCTGTTTCAGCCTTCATAGTACTTCCTGCTAGTTTTTCATATTTCCTGTCAACAACATATACAAACATCCTATTAACCCCAAGGCGGGGCTGACATCTGGAACTGAGGGTCCATCATGTGCCAGCATACACAGAGCTGTCTGCCTTCCAAGGTCCTCGGCACTGTGTCTTCCATCTGGCTTGGTCCTGATTTTCCACAGTGACCTACAACCTTGCCACTTTCTGCAGCAGTTCTGGAGTCCTTTTTCCTGGCGTCCTTTGCTCTGGGTATCCTCTTGCCAGGATTAGTTGTTCTCGATACCTCTCAACTCAAAACGTTTCATTTTGACCCTGAGGAAGAGGCAAGAGGCACGAAGTGTCAGATCCAGTGAATAAGGTGAACGAGGGCACAGCGTCGGGTTTTTATGAGCCGTCTTTCCACTGGATGGCATGGGGAGCAGTGTTCACTGTAATTTTGATCATACCTCCTAAAGATGCTCAGGAAAGAGGACTTTAGAACAGCTACAGAAAGTGGCGGGACTATTCTCTCTGGTGGCCCTGCAGGATGATGGGATGAATGTGTTCAAAGTGACAGGGAAGAGTTTGAAAGAGGTTGTTATGGTTTGTGTCTGGATGTCCCTCAAAGCCTCACGCAGCCATAGTGAGGGGCAGGCTTTTTCAGAGGGAGCTGAATCTAGGGTTTGTGATTGGTTCATGGTTCGATGCTGGGTTTAAGGGTGCTGGGTGGTTGCTGGATCTGTCCACTGACTAGATTGGCACTGCCCTAATCCCAGCAACCTGGATAAGATAAAATGGCAGAAAGGGGCTTGTTCCTCTCTGCTCTACTGTTGTTGCTTTTGTTATCTTCCACCACCATGAATGGTTTCTCCTGCCTTAGAGTTGACCAATTATGGATTGAAACCTCTACAAACGGTGAACCAAATAAACTTTTCCCTTTAGCTTTGGGTGTTGAGTATTTCGTCTTAGCAATGAGAGAAGAGTAGGACAGGACAAAGGGTTTTGAATGTAGTGAGTTTAAAAAATGTAACAACTTGCCACATAGTTCAATCACCCTTGTAAGTTTAAGGGACAGAGTGGGACAAAAGTAAGCCCCCTGCAGTCCACAAGGCTGCCCATAAGGGACAGTCACCAGCTGGTGACCAACCGGTGGCCTGAGCCTTCTTCTAGAGAAGGAGCTGTGGGGTCCTTCAAGAAGTGACTCCCAGGGGCAGTCTAGGAAAGATGTTGACAAGGCATCATACTCGCTTGGTCATCTGCCTCCGCCATGTATTAGGCCTCTGCTGCTGCAGGCTCTAAGGGCTGGGTCTGGTTTAGTGTGCAAAGTGGTATGGATGAATCAGCCCGGAGGATACAGAGCGCAGGGTCCTGCCACCCTGGTCAGGATGGAGCAGCCTTGCTGCAGAGGAGGGTTCACCAGGCCCAGAGGTGTGTGTGGTCCAGGTGGGGCTGGCCAGGGGTGAGGGGTCAGAAGGGACCATTTTCAGCCACACCTAGGAGGGGCCTCAGTAGCCACATCTCAGCCACAAGTGGGGGCGCCACAGGGAAGTGAGTAGGGCTGGGCAGCAGAGCCAGCAGCCCCACTGGACAGCAGCCCACAGGCATGCTGTGATCGCTTCCTGGTCTCTGCTGCTATCCCCTTGGGCTTCCTGCTGAGTCACTCTGGTCTCCCTGCCCCCTTAGGCTTCCTGCTGAGTCATTCTGTTCCCAAAGCCTTTCTCAGCGGGGGGCTCCCTGTATCTCAGCAGGCCATGTGCCCCATGTGCCCCATGTGCCTCATCTGGTAGCCGACGGGGCCACGTGAAGGGCAGGGCATCAACTTCATGGGTTAATCGGCCCCACTGTCTGTGTCCCCGATTTTTCTGTGGAGAGGTCTAGGGTCTCACTGCCTTGTCCTTTTGCACAGGAAGTGTCTTTTTCTCCTCCGCTTCCAAGATTTTTCTCTGTAATTTTGGTTTTTATTGATTTTTTGAGTGTCTGGATATATTCCCTTATATTTATCCTGCTATGGTTTTCTGGGACTCTTGAATCTGTAATTCGGTAATAAAAAATTCTAATGTGAGGATTCTGTCCATTGTCTCCTCGAGCTTTGTTTGTGGTTCAGAATCCTTCTCTGCTCCTCTGCGGCTGAAGTCACAGCATGCTGGACTATTTGATCTTGATGGCTGTGTTTTTCGCTCAGTTCTTTCTCCCCTCTCTTCAGACTGGATCAATCCCTGGGATTCTCTTCAAATCCAGCCACTCCTTCTGCGTCCTGAGGCCCCCAGCTCTGCCCCGCAGATCTCTTAGGGTTCAGATGTCTTGGCGTCTAGGAGCCCCACTGTGCTTAGTGCTCTACCTCCTCCCAGCACCCCATTGCTCACACCCTCAGCCCCTCTGCTGGTCTTCACAAGCCCCCAGTCCTCTGCACCCCCAGATTCTTTCTGGGTCTTGGGAAGACCCTAGCCTCCCATACTTCCATTTTCAATTGTGTGTGTCCTCCTTGCTCACTGGGGAGGCTCCCAGAGCTAGGGCTGGTCTGCTGCTGACCTAGTGCAGGAGGAATGACCACAGCACCAGTGAATGTTAATTACCATTACAGTAAAGGACACACTGCCGTGAGCGCCCCTCAGAAGCCTCAGCCCACTTCACACACACTCCTCCCAGCGTCCTGGCCACTGTGCGCAGCAGCTCTGGAGTCCTCTTTCCAGAGTTTCTTTAGCTGTGCTGCCCTAGCTGCCTCCATGTCCTGAGCTGATTGAGAACTTTTCCTGTCCATGGTGACCTTGACATTGGGGAAGAGCAAGAAGATCCAGGTCCAGGTGCCAGACCCAGTGACTCAGGTGAACGAGGACAGTGTATGTTTTTAGGAGCTGCCTTTCTGTTGGATGGCGCTCAGCAGCAGCATTCACTGTATTTTTGATCTCTCAGGAAAGATTTCCAAGCTGCTTCAGAAAGTGGGAAGCATGATGGGCTGAGCGAGCGGGAGGGTTTGGAGAGAGTCACAGCACTGCGTCTTCTACTGTAACACATATTTTGAAATTAAAACACTCACGGGTTTTGATCCCCTCTTATATTTTTGATTCATAAGCAAATACCTTTTATATCAACTAGCCCATGGCAGAGTGAGCTTAATTTCTGTAAAGGGCAGGACTAAAGTGTTCATCTTTCACGTCACACTGTCTCTCAGACCGACTCAGTTCTACACTGTGGTGGAAAAGCAGCACAAGAGGGCTCCTGCACTCCAGCAAAACTCACTGACAAACACAGACCAGCTCACAGGCCATGATTTGCCAACCTATGCATTAAAGTTTCCCGGTACAAAATAAGAGGTCAGAATACATTGTTGCCTCACAGTCGTCCTCACTGCAGCATGAGACAGGGAAGAAGGAGGCTAAGAGGACTTTAGTCAGCCTGGGAAGACCACAGAACCCTTGTGAGGTCAAACCAGAATATCCGGCTTGCTGGAGAAGGCAGCCTGGAAGTCATGGTGTTTACAGTGGAACAGAGCAATGAATGCTCGTCCCAGGCTGACAAGTCCAGGTGAATAGGGAGGAAGAGCCACATGGAAGACAGCAGAGCCGAGCGTGTGGCGGGCCTGCCGGGAACCGGGTATAAATGCAGCTCGGGGTGGAGGCCCAGACATCACCAGCACCTCCTGCCAGCCACAGCCACCTCCTCTCCCTCGTCCGCCATGTGCCACACCAGCTGTTCCCCGTGCTGCCAGCCGGCCTGCTGCGGGTCCAACCCCTGCCAGGATGCCTGCTGCGTGCCCGTGAGCTGCAAGCCTGTCCTGTGCCTGACCCCACCTGCCAGTCCTCGGGGTGCTGCCAGCCCTCATTCCAGGCCTCCATGTGTGTCCCCGTGAGCTGCAGGCCAGCAGTGTGTGTGGTGCCCTCCTGCCAGTCCTCGGGGTGCTGCCAGCCCTCCTGCCCCACCCTCCTCTGCAACCCTGTCTCCTGAGGCACCTCCTCCTCCTGCTGCTGCTGACCTCCCGCTGCTACTGCTGACCTCCAGTATCCAAGTCAGCTGCTCAGGAAGAGGGGATGCTCTGCCCTTTCCAGAATCAGGCTCCTGTGGCCCAGACCAACCTTGAGGCAGACAGAAAGCCTGCTCAGCAAGTCTTGAACTCTGGGGCAAGCAAGTGATGATGCTCGGAATAATGATTAGGATTCCCTGCTCGTGCCTATCTCTTGGCTCCCAAACTTTTACCTAATCCCATGGGAGCCAAAAAAAAATCAGCACTGCCAGTGTACCTCACCTGTCTCTTTATCTTCATGTTATTCTGAAGTTCTCTCCCCAAGGTCTAGCTAGTGGGGGCAGCAGCCCCTCCTGGGGAGCCCTTCTGTCATGTCACCTCTCATTGTACTATCTCCTCAACATTTGCCTGGGTGGGATGGTGAGGGGAGAAACCTCTGCCGTGGGGCTGGGGGACAGGCCTGGACCCACTGCGGTACCATGCTGCAGTGACAGGGTGGGCAGGGACCGACATCCCTCACAGCCCCTCCCCAGGCACTCAGCAGTCTATGGTGGGGAGCAGAAGTGTCCAGAAAGGGTCAGCCTGAGACTATGTGGGACTAGAAGCACCCCAACTGCAACATAAGCGACACCCCACTTCCAGGGAAAACAATGTCATATCTATTTTCATTGGGTCATATGTGATATGTGACAGCCAGTCAACAATTATAATCATATGCAAATTGGCAATGAAAAATGAATATATCATCAAGAGACAAAGCAACCTGTAAAACTGGACCAAAAAATGACCCAGATGTTGGAGCCAGCACCCAGACTAGGCAGTGTCCGCCCCAGGAAACAATCTCCAGGCATGCTGGTCAGGCATGGCAGGCACACTGTACCCCACACAGGGGATGGCAGTGTCAGCTGTCTCAGGAAAAGCCCCACAGTCCCGAGCCCCATTGAGTTAGGCATTCATAACCCATAAAATACCAAAAGATCCACAAGCCTTGTAAAACACAGGCCTTTCTAAAGCGAAGGTGACAAATACCTTTTCTGATAAACAGGACGGAGAAGCATCGCTAGCACAGACGTGTGCCACAAGAAGCAGCAGGAAACTTCTTCAAGCCGAGTACTTGATGGAGAGGAGGCTTGGGCCACGCAAGAAAGCACGGAGCTCTTGGGAGGGTTTTCCAGAGAACAGGAGCTTGCAAGACAGGCAAGGTGACGTCCGCTAAACATGCTTGTCATGGAGACCAGACTGAGCAGGTTCAAAAAGACAGAGAATTGTTACCCAGGCACAGAGAAGGAATGGAGTCAGCAAAGCACTAAGCTGGAGTCATAAAAAGCTGAGTCCAACTGTGTGCTGTCCACTAGGAATCCTGCTTTAAGTAGAAAAACTCAGATTAAAAGTAAACAGATGGAAAATATACCATCTGAAACTTGTCAGGCTGCATTAGGTAGATTTGAGAACAAGAAACATTACCAGGATAAAGAGGGTTGCTGCATTCTTCCAGGGAGCTGATTCACCCAGAAAACTGAACAGTCTAAGTGTGTAAGCACCTCAACACATAGGTTCAAAAGCACATAGTTTTGTTTTTGTTTTTTTTTTTTTTGGTCTTTTTTTTCCTTTTTATTGGTACCAGGGATCGAACTCTCAACTGCCTGCTTGCAAGGCAGCTGCTTATGCCGCTTAGCTAAATCCCCAGCCCCAAAAGCACATAGTTTTTAACCCATAGAATAGAAAAGAGAAGCAGGAAAATCACCATCATCATTGGATTTCAGCTTCAGTAACACAGACAGAGGGAAAGTGCAGACACAGAAGATTTGAACAAGGCTTTCGACCACCTGAACTAGCTGGTACTTAGCAAATGCTCCCCAATAGGAACAGCACCCACACTCTTGGAGAGCACAAGGGACACCCCTCACAAGACTGCATTATAAAGCAAACCTTCGCAAACTTAAAGGACTTTGATAATGAATGTTCTCTTCTGACAATGACATTGACTTAGGCAATCATAACAAAAGCATGCCTTGGAGCCTCCTGCAAAGTTGGAACTAAATGTACATGCTTCTAAATAATTCACAGTCAAAGAACTCATAAGAGGGAGGAGGAAATATTTTGAATTAAATACAAATGAAAAAGGTAACACCAAAATACATGGATAAAAACAGGTTAGAGCCCAATCATTATGCTTATATTTGTAAAGAAAGTTCTGAAAACACTTATGCAGGTTTGCATCTTAATCTAGAAATGCAAATTACACTCAAATAAGTAAAACAAATGAGATAAGGAAAAATATCAGGAAATCATCAATGATGCCAATAATAAAGAATAAGAGAGGGAAACACAATAAAACCAAAAGCTAATTCTTCAAGAAGAGCAATAAAATTGATAAACCTCTGATATGGTTTGTGTCTGGAAAGTCTCCTCAAAGCCTCATGCAGTCATAGGGGCTTTTTGGAAGCAGCTGAACCTAGAGTTTGTGACTGATTCGTTGCTGGTGCTGTTATTGGGGCTGTGAGTGGCATACCAGCCCTAGGACGGGTGTCCTGCATACGGTGTAGAGGAGGAGAAGAGGCTTGCTCCTCCCTTTCACTCTGGTTCCTTTTGCCAATTTCCACCACCATGAACTGCTGTCCGTTTGCCATGCCACCTTGATTTGGAGCTAGCTGATTATGGACTAAAACCTCTACAAACTGTGAGCTAAATAAACATTTCCCTTTTAAATTTGAATGTTGGGTATTTTGTACCAGCAACAAAAGAAAAGTAACTAAGAAAACTTCCAGCCAGGATAATTAAAAAGAAAGAGAAAATACAAATGCCAATATTAAGAAAGGAAAAAGTGCATCATTACAGATCTTATACTTATTTAAAAGATTACAAGGGAATTTCATAGATAAAGCTATACCCATAATTTGATAATTTATGTGAAATATTCTAATTATTTAAGACAAAATTATGAACACTCATTCAAGAGAAATAGATAACCTCAATAGTTCCACGTTTATTTTTAAAATGAATTTGTAATTAAAATTCTCAACAAAGCAAACTTTAGGACAAAATGCTTACGCAAATAAATTTTACCAAACATAAAGAGGAAATATTGTCAATTCTACGTGAATTCTTCCAGAAAACAGAAGAAAAAACTCTTCCCAATCCATCTCATAAGGCCAATATAACACTGATTCCAAGTTGAACAAAAACATCACAACAATATATACTAATGTCTTTCATGAATGTAGATATAAAAATGTTTGACAAAATATTAAAAATCAAATCAAGAAATATATAAAGGAAGTAAAAGTTTATGGGCATGTGGAATTCATCCCAGGAATACAAGGTTGGTTCAATGCTTGAAAATCAACTTACATAATTCACATCAACAGACTAAAGAGGAATATCCAACAATCATTTCAATAGATTCGGAAAAAACACTGGAAACAATCCAACATCTCTTCAGAATAAAATTCCACATCTACATTGAGACAGTTATCAAAAGGAGCTTTGGTCCACAGCCATGTGGCTCTGCCTTGACTCGGCCCATGGTGAGGGGAGACATCATTGGGGGTACACGGCAGAGCACAGCTGCTGACCTCAGGTGGCCAGAAACCAGAGAGAACAGGGAAGGGGCCAGGGACACTTCACGCCCTCTGGACACATCCTCTACCTCTGTCCTGCCTCCAACCACATGCAGCACCACCCAACAGTTCACACAGGGATGACCATCAGTAGATTAAACCATTGACGATGCCAGAGTCCTGATGACCCACACACTCCCCAGAGTCTTACCTCTAAACACCACTGCACTGATGACCAAGCTATTGACCCATGAGCCTTTGCAGGACCATTTAGATGCAACCTACAACACTCATGCTCTGAAACAGTCTCCTGAGATCTGCCTGCGTGGATGACCGGGACACAAAGCTGGGACTGAGCAAGACAGTGACCTTCGGTCCCTACACAGCACCAGGAATTAGAGAAGCTCTCCCTCTCTTCTACTGATTCCAGGTTCATCCCAGCCCCAGTCAGTGTGTGCATGAGTGTGTGAGAGAATGCCTGGGTTGCATGAGTGTGCCTGGATGTGCACATTGTACGTGCTCATATGTAGAGGGAGTACATGTGGGTGTGCGTGCACATTCAGTGTTGTGTACATCCAGAAAGATTCCATTTCCAGCACTGGTTCATAGAAAGTCACTTTCAAACAGCATAATCAATCACAGACAACCTTGGAGAAAGGGTTATAAAATTAACTTTGCAAGTAAATTCTCGCCATCAGGCATGAATGAAGGACTGGAGTCCCAGGAACCAGTTGTAACTTGAGTGAGAGGCACATGGCTGCACTGTCTATGAGAGCAGAGCCAGGGACTCCAGGCCTGGCACCTCCCAGGACCTCAACCCAGATATCATAACCAGGGGCACAGAGGGCCGAAGTGCACCACGGACTGATCAGAGTTCCACCCACACAGCACAGAGGACAAAGCTCCATCTCAGGGATCAGCCACTGGAAGTCACCAAGGTCAAAATTTCACACATCAGACACACAGAGGAATGTGATTCAACAGGTTCTTTAGAAGACACAGAATGATGAGTGTTGGGCGCAGGCGCTCAACATACCATACCCCAGCCGGGACTAAGGACCACGCCAGCTTCCGCAATGCGCTACGTCCCTCTTTAAATTAGCCAACCCGTGCACACCCCGCGCTCTACTCCGTACTCTGTGGCAACTCCTGATTGGCCACAGCTGGATATAGTAGCCAGAGCCTACATCCTATTCCCGCCCTGCTTCCTTGTGGCAGCCTGTGATTGGTCACGGCCAAATATATAAACCAGAGCCCGCGTAAATAAACGAGCAGTTAACTGTCGTCCACAAAAGCGTCTCTTGTCTCCTGTTTCGTTGGAGCTGCGCCGGTCAACTGGTGGCCCGTACGGGGAGCCCGGAACGCTGAGACCCTCTCTCTCCAACAGTACGGGAACGAACTTCTCTCTCCGACAGAACAGAGACGTCAACAGGTAAAATCGTCAAGTGCCAATAGCGGGGGCTACTTGGCGGGCGAGGGCTGACAGGTTAAACTGCTCAATGTTGGTAGCGGGTGCTACGCAACAGGGCCGGATAGCGGGGGCTATTGGGCAACCTTGGGCGGACGCGTCGCAAGGGTCAGGAACTCGTAAAGAGAGTTCCGGGGGCCGTAAAGAGGCCGGTTTTGGGGGCGCCGTAAAGGGGTGCGGGGACTAAGCTGTCCCTGTATAAAAAAAAAAAAAAAAAAGAAAAAAAGAAAAAAAATATAAGAAAAAGAAACTCTTGAAATTCCGGTTAACATGGGCAACACCGCTACTCAGCCGCTGTCGGTCGATTTGGGCGACTTACTGAGAGAAAAGGGATTACAAATAAAACGAGAACAAATTCAAAACTTCCTCGATCAGGTCGATAAGGTAGCACCTTGGTTTGGTCCCACAGGGTCCGTTACCATCCCCAGCTGGGATAAATTAGGGAGAGATCTTGACTTTGCAGCAGAAAATGGCCTCCTGGAGCCAGGAGTCAGACCCCTTTGGGCCATAGTGAGAAGCTGCCTCGCAGACACCTCTTGTCATGATCATATAAGGGCTGGCGCCATGGCGCTTGATTACCATCAGGCAGAATCCTCCCGCGAGCAATCTCGCGAGTCCAGTGCCGCAGGCAAGGTGACCCCACCCAACCCAGACTCCTCAGATAATGAGGGGGAGGAAGGAGAAGTATACAAAATGGCGGATGCAGACACCACCGAAAGAGGGGAAGTCACACACACGCAGTCGAGAGGGCCCTACTCTGAGGCCATAAATGAGCTGCAACGCAGGATTTCTCAGAGTAAATGGGTCAATGAAAGCGAGTTCGGGATCCCAGGGCCGCCCCGTATAAGACCTACGGCTCTACCTCCCGACCCGCCAGATTATCATGCCCACCAGAGACCCTGCCATCAGCTATGTAGCTGTCCACAACGGGTCCAGATGTCCCCTGGGACATTCCAGGAAGACCTTTGGCATCAAGTCAAAAGAGAGGACCCAGGAGGCCTGGGCCGTTTTCTCCAGGCTTTTCCGGTTGCTGTAGATGCTCAGGGAAACAGAGCCCACCTGCCTATAGATATAAAGGCGATAAAGCATCTTAAGGAGGCCAGCACCATGTACGGTGTTAACGGGGAGTATACCCTGTCCCTAGTAGAAGCCCTGGCAGGAAATGCCATGACATCTGCTGATTGGGCCAGTTTGTGCAAGGCAGTGCTCAGCCCAGGCCAATATCTTGATTGGAAAGCTTGGAATGTTGAACTTGCCACAGAACAGGCCCAAGCTAATGCCCAGAACAATCAGGCCGCTTGGAACGCGGATATGTTATTAGGACAAGGGCAGTATCTCAATAACCAGCTGATATTTCCACAAGAGGTGTATGCACAGATAAATAGAATAGCCATACAAGCATGGAAACTGGTCTCGGCTAGGGGAGAAGTCTCAGGCCACTTGACAAAAATTTTGCAGGGCCCGAGCGAGCCTTTTTCAGATTTTGTGGCCCGCATGATGGAGGCAGCAGGGAGAGTTTTTGGAGACGCAGAGACAGCCATGCCGCTCATTAAGCAGCTCACAGCTGCTCTGGGTCAGCACCAGGTGTAGTTCGTTAACTTGGCAGGAGTCGGGGCTTGCCATTGTTGACGGCCCCTACCACGAGACAAAGCAGAAGCCGCATCCAAACTTCTTCAAGAGCAATTAAAGTTAGGCCATATCAAACCCTCAAGTCTATTCTGTTTAAACAAAAGGAGGGTATTGCCCAGGGCATGACACCTAGGGCCAGACTAAATCTCGCCCTCTTCACTTACAATTTTGTAAACATCAACCCACAAGGATCCACGCCAGCACAGCTACATGCCAACCCTGTCGCACCCAAACATGGTTGGGTACGCTGGAAAGACCTCCTGCATGGGGTGTGGAGAAGCCCCAGCCCAGTACTTAGTTGGGCGAGAGGGGCGGTCTGTGTCTTCCCGCAGGAAGAAGGCAGCGAACCTGTCTGGGTCCCGGAACGCCTGATACGTCCCTGCAAACCACCAGACCCCGACCCAGAGGAAACGTCAACCACAGAACAGGGGAACCAACAGGAGCCTCACAAGCCAGACCAAGCAAGTACACCCACAACTCCCATTAACCATGGCACCTTGGCCAACTCCCCTGGTTAGTAGCCTCCTTTTCCCTTCCTTCTTGCATCTCGTACGGTCCTTGCAGCCAATGACTTTTCCAAATTGCTCCACCGCAACCTGTTATATGTTACAATGTTGGGATAACAGTACACTTTCAGCTGTTGTTATGCAGGTACTCCAGTTCACACCGGTTCCAGTTATGGCGGACTCAGACGAGTTTCCTGTGATCCAGCTCGGGCCAACTCTCCAATTGGCTTTCATAAAGGAATGGGCAGGAATAGGGGCTCTGGCTACCATAACTACACTTGCGGCATTCGGCAGTCTACTTCTGTTCTCTACTTCTGCTCTGTCGGATTCGCAGACAAAGGAATAGGGACAAAGTATCAAACAAGCATTGCTGATCATAAAATCTGGTCAAAGCCCGGCAGCATGGCTCGCCATGCTGTGACGCAGGTGTGGAGCAAAGCATCGCAGGGGGTGTCGTCCTTGGCCAGGAGACACCCCGGTCTCCATGTTGGTGAGCATGCGGGTTGGGCTCATAAAACAATACTCCCGCCCCCTCCAAAAGAGCACCAACAAGTAATGAGGCATTGTCATGACTGCGCAGCATGATGCCTCACGAGGGGCACCGACCTCTGGAGACCCTGCGTCAGTTATAAAGAAAGGGGGAGATGTTGGGCGCAGGCGCTCAACATACCATACCCCAGCCGGGACTAAGGACCACGCCAGCTTCCGCAATGCGCTACGTCCCTCTTTAAATTAGCCAACCCGTGCACACCCCGCGCTCTACTCCGTACTCTGTGGCAACTCCTGATTGGCCACAGCTGGATATAGTAGCCAGAGCCTACATCCTATTCCCGCCCTGCTTCCTTGTGGCAGCCTGTGATTGGTCACGGCCAAATGTATAAACCAGAGCCCGCCCCGCGTAAATAAACGAGCAGTTAACTGTCGTCCACAAAAGCGTCTCCTGTCTCCTGTTTCGTTGGAGCTGCGCCGGTCAGATGAGCACAAAACAGGCAGCAGATGGCCTGAGACATGAGTGGCAAATAGTCATTGAGTTCCGGTTTCCGTGTTAGGAGGTGAATACACACATGGTTTGTGTGTGCTGGTAATTAGTCTTCAGCCACAAAACAATGGATGCTGTGTACATGTGAAGAGCAGTGATAGAAGCCAATCCTGTCCAGTGAGTCTAAGAACCCAAGAGTCAAAGTCACACCATGGGACAAAAACCACGAGCCCAGACAACAGGACACCAGAGGAGACAGAAATTCCAAAGCTTGGTGCTCTCAGCTCTGTCTGTGCTCAGAAACTGCCCCCAGGACACTGGACAGACACACAGGTGCAGAAAACACAATGAGTACACTTCACAAGGAGGTAATATGGACATAAAGAGGAAGCCCAGAAACACAGAGCTCCCAGGGAAAGTATATTTATTGGGCTTCCATGAGGTACAGGAGGATGCTGGGAGAATCAGCACTCACTGGAGAAGGACATCAAGGGGAGGCTATGGGCTTTCTTCTATATTTAAGACCTAAGTCCAGCAGCGGAGATTAAGAGGCATCAGATCACCATAAGGGTGGATCTAGGCACCGAGGCATGGTGCACATGGTACACATGGTCTCCAAAGTGTCACATCAGCATTGGACAACTAGCATGCAGAATGGAGGTCAGCAGCAGGAAGAGGTCAGCAGCAACAGGAGGAGGAGGTGCCACAGGAGACAGGGTTGCAGAGGAGGGCGGGGCAGGAGGGCTGGCAGCACCCCGAGGACTGGCAGGAGGGCCCACAGCTCACGGGGAAGCACACGGAGCTCTGGCAGCATGGCTCGCAGCACCCCGAGGACTGGCAGGAGGGCACCACGCACACGGCTGGCCTGCAGCTCACGGGCACACACACGGAGGCCTGGCACGACGGCTGGCAGCACCCCGAGGACTGGCACGATGGGGTCAGGCACAGGACAGGCTTGCAGCTCACGGGCACGCAGCAGGCAGCCTGGCAGGGGCTGGACCCGCAGCAGGCCGGCTGGCAGCACGGAGAACAGCTGGTGTGGCACATGGCGGACGAGGGAGAGGAGGTGGCTGTGGCTGGCAGGAGGTGCTGGTGAGGTCTGGGCCTCCACCCCGAGCTGCATTTATACCCGGTTCCCGGCAGGCCAGCCACACGCACGGCTCTGCTGTCTTCCTGCTCTGACTTCCTACTTTCCTACTCTGCTTGTTCCTTTGTTCCTGGAGCCTCAGCTTCTCCCCTAATTGCACCCTCTCTGGGCTGCAGGGACACAACAATCCCGCCCAGCACTGCACAGCCTCCACCTGGATGCTGGCTGCCTCCCTCCCCTTCCCCTGTCACTTCTGCCAGATCCCCCACCCCAAGATGCTGCTGTGAGCTCTCCCTCCAGGTGGGACGATGCCTTTGCAAATGCCACCCAGCTGACCCTTGTCCCGGGAGGCTGTGCGGGTCCAGAGAAGATGGGAGGCTGGACACGCCCTGGGCGCCAACCAGATATGGTGAGAGCTGGGCACAGTCATGCGGGAGGGAGGGCTGGGCACTGTCTGTCTCGTGTCTTTTCTATCCCATTGTTTTTCTTTGGTTTTCATTTATTTTTCCCTCCTTCTTACTGTCTTGCTCTCTTTTTGCTGTTTGATGTTTGTTTTGCCTAAGGAAGAGGGATAAAGCCTGAGCCCCAAAGAGAAACACACGCTAAGAAACTGCAAAGCTCTTTGTGGAAATGGCACCAAAAGGAAGCTTTTTCCTTGACACACTGCACCTTAGGGTGTCTATGACAAAACCACACTCCAGAAACACTCAGGGACATCCTAGACAGAGACAGCCAGCCAAGGGAGCCCACAGACGAATGGAGTAACGAGGCCAAACCAGGTGAGTGGTGACAAACTACCGTGGAAATGGAGGCAACAGGGAAGTCAGGAACCAGAGGACCCGTGTCAGCGAGGACTGCGCACGGGGGTCAGCCCACGTCCTCCGGAGCCTCTTCTCAGGTCAGACTGCAGCTGCGGTGCTTTCAACAGACTCACTGTGTGCAAAAGAAATTCATGGACTATAAATCAAGGGGAAAATGAGCATGACATGCACCGGTCACCCAAAATCAACAAGGGAGAACCATCTCGTTCTCAAAGAATCCTTCAAGGCACAAAGGAAGCAGAACAGGGAAAGAAAGGCTCTCTAGACACGTGAAGGAGCCGCTGCACAGGAAGAAGGCAGGAGGTGGTGACGTCATGAAAATGAGCAGGCACCAAACCTCACTGCAGCACCACGGAAACAAACAGAACCGCTTGTAAAAGTTCAGGCACACAGAGACGTGGTACAGGGCTGAACCTCAAGGCCCACTTTCAAAACACCAACTACCTAACTGACAAAATAACTAAATGAATAAAGGCAATTAGAGAAACAGAAGATAACTCAGCTTCACAGCGAAATCAGACCTTTCCATAAGATAGATCAAACACTGTCTGCTGAGGTTTCCACCCAAATGCTAAAGAACACGTGTTCTTCTCAGCAAGACCCAGGAATTCCTCCCAAGGGACCTGCAGAGCAGCCCCTTCTGGTCCTTTCCACAAGCACACAGTGTCTTGGGCTTCGCGGAGCACTGCTCCTAGATATCAAGCACACAAATAGCACAGAGAGCTTTATAAACATCGGGACATAGAGGAACACAGCCCTGAACACACAATGGTGACACAAGTGGTCAAGCAAAGAAGGAAACATTTCCTGGAAGCAAATGGGAGGGCAGGTCCCGGTTGCCAGCGCCTATGGGACACAATGTAACCAGTCCCAGGAGGGACACGGGAGGACCACGTCTCGATCTGGTATCACTCATCCTTCACAACTCAACTGCCAACAACCCAGCAAGTGGAAAACACTGTTTTGTCCCTCAAATTGGGAATGAGAACATTTCTCTTATCTATATTGCTGTTCAATATAGTACTTAAAAATTCAGCCAGAACAAGCACCCAAGGAGAAAAAGGAAAACGATATTAAAATAGGATAAGAAGAGGTCAAAGTTTACTTACTTGATGACAGGGTGCTCTCCAGAGCAGACACACAAGCACCACCAAAAGACGCCTACAATAAATACTCAACCTGACAGAATGCGTAATACACGAGCACGACTCCTCCAGCCCAGTCATGAACCTGCTGAAAAACCTGAAATGGAAGAGACTCTGTACGCAACAGCATCGAGAATGACTGCTGGACGGGCGGGGACACTTATGGTCACAGTGGCCGTGATTCCAAGGGGGATCCACACAGCCGACGTAACCGCAATCCAGCTACCAACATGCGGTCTTCACAGCATGGAGAACACAGCCCTCCAAAGCACCAGGGTCCATGAGAGACCGAGAATACCCAAAGCCCTCCAGGGCATGAAGAGCAGAGGACAGCTGTCCAAGTCCTGGGCTTCAAGTGTATTGCAAAGATGCGGGGCGCAACACACAAAGCAGAGCAAAATAAAGGAAGCCAGAACTATAGGAAACAAAATGAAACAACGAAAGGAAACAGCATGCTTGGCACCAGCATTTCAAAAGATATGAGAATGCACAGCACTGAAGACAGGATGCAAAACCACTGCTGGGACAGAGAGCCAGCAGATCTGCGTCTGCCTGCTGGGCAGCACCACTGGAAGGCCCTTTCCTTAGGAATGCCAGTGGGGACAGACAGAGCCAGACAGATCCACCTCTGGCTGCAGGGAGCAGCCACCAGAAGGCTCCTTCTTGTACGTAGCCTGCAGGAACAGGGACAAGCACCCAGATAAGCCCTGTGCACCTGTAGGCCCCCACTGGAGGCCCTTGGTTCCTTTTGGCAGTCATCACCCAATAGTGGAATCAGACCAACACAGCCCTGTGTGTCTGCCACCATCACGGCAGTCCCAGTGTAGACACAGGCTGAGAGAAGCAGCCCCACCCCCATGCAGAGAATCCCCACTGTAGCTGTACATCTGAGGAGATGCCCCCCTGCTACCTCCCTGTAAATCTGGGGTCAGAGGAACTGGGTGCCTGTCCCATGCCCCCTGCACCATGGAAGGGTACGCAACGTGGGAAGTACCTGGGAACCTACAGGAAGCCAAGAGAATATCCAGATGATGGAGGAAAAGGCATCCTCAGACCTCTACCCCACACAGAACCACTCTGGAAGATACAGTCATGGAATCAAATGCAAGTCGCGTACCTCTAATCTCTTGAGAGTGTAGCAACAGAAATAAAGAAACAACTTCATGAGATTGCAAAAGCAGTCAAATCAGATATAACGTCTCAGGTAAAAAAGAAATCACAAAGACACTGGAAGGATTGTTCAGCAGATCTAAAGAAGACAGACAAAAAAGAGGAGCACAGGAAAATGACAGAAACTTTGAAAGGATATAGAAAGGAATTACAATGCATGAAGCAGGTTCTGAGAGATCCGGAAAATTAAACATTAACTTGAAAGTTCCTGAAACAGCTTGAGAGAGACTGAAGATAGACTTTCAAGCATGGAAGACAGGATTGCAGCTTTGACCGTGAAACAAAAGGTCCCTTAAAAACACCATGGAATCCGGAAATAACAACTCATCGGCTGCAAGATGATGCAAAGAAGCATAATTGAAGAGTGATCAGTGTCGCTGAAGAAGCAGGGGTCAACACAAATGAAATTCATAGGACATTCACAGAAGTAGGAGAACGCAACTTCCCGAACATGGGAAATGGATCTGGCATGCGGGTAAGTGAAGCATTATAGGACTCCAACTACCGTAACCAAAGTCAGTGTACACCCAGACATGGAATAATCAAGATCCCAGAAATTCAGCACAAGAACAGAATATTAAAAGCTGTTAGAGAAAAGAAACAGAGCACTTATCAAAGAAAACGAATCAAAATCAATGCAGACTTATCAACACAAACCATCCAGTCAAGAAGAGTTTGGAGGGAAGTGTTTCAAACCCTGAAAGAAAACAATGTCCAAACCAGAGTTGACTACCCTACAAACTATAGTTTGAAATTGATGGAAAAATAAGATACGACCATGATAAGGAACAACTGAAGGAATTCGTGACTACAACCAACCTTACAGAGAGTTCAAAGGCATATTCTACAGAGAGAGATGACCATGGTGCCAGGAACAGCAGCAGAGGAAGATCGCCAAACAGGACAGGCAATGGAATGAAGGGAAGTGTGGAGGGCCAACAGCAGGAGGACAGCAGGGCAGAGGCAAACCAATGTGTGCTGCTTTGAACCAGTAGTGTAGATCGGCTCAGGTCAGCAACACAAAGGAACATAGGGACAGTGGGTCAAGAAACAAGATACATCGACACACTGTATACAAGAAACACATCTGACTGGAAAAGAAATTCATGGACTGAACAGCAAAGGAGAGAAAACAAGTGTCCCCTGCGACAGAAAACCAGAAAACAAAGCAAGGGTAAGTTGCCCATCAACCGCACAATGGACAAGGAATATATGGTATTTTCCTACAGTGGAGAGCTACCCAGCTACAGGTAGAATAATTTCAGGGCTGCTGTAGGTAAATTGACCAAACTGGAGATCATGTTCAGGGGTGAAACCGTGCGACTTATACACGTGAACCCCAGCATCAGGAACAGAAGGAGTTAATGGGACCCAAAAGCAAGAGTTACTGTAAGAGTGACGGGGGAGGAAACACCTGGCGGGGGGAAAGGCAGTAACTACTGTTAAATTCTTATTGCCTTTGACTCTTGGGGTTTTTTAAAACAATTTTGTTAGGTTAGGCTTTGTTCTGTCTTGTGTTGTTCTATTTTACCCACATGACGATAGGGGCAGCTATTTTGAATATAATGGGATCTATGATGGTCACCCAGGTTTCCTAACGTATTACTTTGAAGTCTTATGATGCTCTCATTCATTGATATAATCGGTTTTATTGATTTCTTTCATTCTATTGAGTGTGATGGTATGAACATGTATTCTGAAACAAATGAGAAATTACGGTAGCCAATGCTGACTTTCTATCACCTTGTTTTGAGGTCCTATGAGGCTTCTGTTCTTCGGATTTGATTAGTTCTATCCTGTTGTGTTTAATTTGGGTTCATTATGTTGGGGGTATAGACAGCTTTTCTGAGGACAATGAGATAGGAAAGTCTTGCTTGGACAAAGGAGTCAGGCGTAGACAACGCAAAGAGCTTTAACAAAGTCAGACTCGCTGCCTCCAAAACAAACAGCACAGCAGGGAGACCCTGGGCAACTAACATGAATAGACACTTCTTGGAGAAGATCTCGGGACCCAAAGCACAGACAAAACCATCCACAGCACAGGCCACCAGAGATCTACAATCTAACAGCACCTGGATTGCACGCCATCCCATCATGAAGACATCAAGAAACAGAGAGCGCTGGAGAGGCTGTGGGTTGGCGGGCTGGGGAAGGGAGACTCGTGTGCCTTAGATTTCAACATCAACTACTTAACCAGCGTAGAAATCTGTACACACTTTCCTCAAAACTCTAAGAGGAGAAATTTGATGCATTCCAGCGATTCCAGCTCTGCATATCTTCCCCAAGTACCCACAGGGGTGAGGTTACAGGGATCCAAGTGGGGCCAGGCTTAGGACCACACCATGCATAATAGCTCCACCTTGGAAGCAGCCTACAGGCCATGACAGACCAATGGGTCCAGGCAACGAACGTGCGGGTTGCTAGGGGTCACCAACTTGTGCTGGAGGTGCAAGACAAAACAGCACCTAAGGAAACCTCGGCCCTGGGCAGGCTGGCCAGCTTTCCCGACACACTCGACACCCCACCGGGCTGGCTCCTGCCACCTCCCGGAGTTCGTGTGCTCTGCCCTGGACACACACTTCCAGTCCAAGAGTCGACCAGCAGGGCCACCTTGCCCCTGACTCTCTTGCTTTCCCAGGTGCTTTTGTCCCTCAACACCGGGCCCTCCTGCATGAGCACGGGCTCTCCTGTACACACAACCCTGCCCTTCGCACAACATCCCAGCCTGTCCTGCCTGGCTCACTCTCAACTCTGCACACACGGCCAGGGTGACCCCGTACAACCTTTCCTGCTTGCAGCTTAGAACTTGTGTGATTTCTGCAGGAGGCTAGAGCACAGGCTCAGCCACTCCCAGAAAGCTGTATCCTGAGCAGCAACAGCAGTGTGCCCATGTGCGTGTCTTGGTGCTCAGCGGGCTTGGGCCTAAAGTTTCGTGTGAGGGGAGAGTGGAATCTGGGCTGGAACCATGGCACCCAGCGCACAGAGAGAGCCAGGACCCACGGGTATCGAAAGCAAGGCAGAAACACAGAGACGGGCACTGGCAAAGTGGATTTATTTGGCTCCCATGGGGCAGTGGTCGGATACTAAGGAGAGGAGCATCCTTTGCGTTGGGAGAGGGAAAGGGAGGCTCTGGAGCCCCTTGCTGGGTTCTAGCTCAGAGTCCAGCAGCTCAGTCCAGTAGGATTCCTGTCTGCCACAATGCGGGACCACATGGGCCCGGGAGGTACATAGTGGCGGTCCCCTGTCCCATGTCCCGGAGAGTGGACACGGAGATGGGAGTTCAGCAGCCGCAGCAGGAGGAGGTCAGCAGCAGCAGGAGGAGGAGGTGCCACAGCAGACAGGGTTGCAGAGGAGGGCGGGGCAAGAGGGCTGGCAGCACCCCGAGGACTGGCAGGAGGGCACCACGCACGCGGCTGGCCTGCAGCATACGGGCACACACACGGAGGCCTGGCACGACGGCTGGCAGCACCCCGAGGACTGGCACGATGGGGTCAGGCACAGGACAGGCTTGCAGCTCACGGGCACGCAGCAGGCAGCCTGGCAGGGGCTGGACCCGCAGCAGGCCGGCTGGCAGCACGGGGAACAGCTGGTGTGGCACATGGCGGACGAGGGAGAGGAGGTGGCTGTGGCTGGCAGGAGGTGCTGGTGAGGTCTGGGCCTCCACCCCGAGCTGCATTTATACCCGGTTCCCGGCAGGCCCGCCACACGCACGGCTCTGCTGTCTTCCTGCTCTGACTTCCTACTTTCCCACTCTGCTTGTTCCTTTGTTCCTGGAGCCTCAGCTTCTCCCCTAATTGCACCCTCTCTGGGCTGCAGGGACACAACAATCCCGCCCAGCACTGCACAGCCTCCACCTGGATGCTGGCTGCCTCCCTCCCCTTCCCCTGTCACTTCTGCCAGATCCCCCACCCCAAGATGCTGCTGTGAGCTCTCCCTCCAGGTGGGACGATGCCTTTGCAAATGCCACCCAGCTGACCCTTGTCCCGGGAGGCTGTGCGGGTCCAGAGAAGATGGGAGGCTAGACACGCCCTGCGCACCAACCAGATATGGTGAGAGCTCGGCGCAGTCACGCGGGAGGGAGGGCTGGACAACTGTCTGTCTCGTGTCTTTTCCATCCCATTGATTTTTTTTTTGTTTTTCATTTATTTTTCCCTCCTTCTTACTGTCTTGCTCTCTTTTTGCTGTTTGATGTTTGTTTTGCCTAAGGAAGAGGGATAAAGCCTGAGCCCCAAAGAGAAACACACGCTAAGAAACTCTGCAAAGCTGTTTGTGGAAATGGCACCAAAAGGAAGCTTTTTCCTTGACACACTGCACCTTAGGGTGTCTGTGACCAAACCACACTCCAGAAACACTCAGGGACGTCCTAGACAGAGACAGCCAGCCAAGGGAGCCCACAGACGAATGGAGTGACGAGGCTGAACCAGGTGAGTGGTGACAAACTACCGCGGAAATGGAGGCAACAGGGAAGTCAGGAACCAGAGGACCCGTGTCAGCGAGGACTGCGCACGGGGGTCAGCCCACGTCCTCCGGAGCCTCTTCTCAGGTCAGACTGCAGCTGCGGTGCTTTCAACAGACTCACTGTGTGCAAAAGAAATTCATGGACTATAAATCAAGGGGAAAATGAGCATGACATGCACCGGTCACCCAAAATCAACAAGGGAGAACCATCTCGTTCTCAAAGAATCCTTCAAGGCACAAAGGAAGCAGAACAGGGAAAGAAAGGCTCTCTAGACACGTGAAGGAGCCGCTGCACAGGAAGAAGGCAGGAGGTGGTGGCGTCATGAAAATGAGCAGGCACCAAACCTCACTGCAGCACCACGGAAACAAACAGAACCGCTTGTAAAAGTTCAGGCACACAGAGACGTGGTACAGGGCTGAACCTCAAGGCCCACTTTCAAAACACCAACTACCTAACTGACAAAATAACTAAATGAATAAAGGCAATTAGAGAAACAGAAGATAACTCAGCTTCACAGCGAAACCAGACCTTTCCGTAAGACAAATCAAACACTGTCTGCTGAGGTTTCTACCCAAATGCTAAAGAACACATGTTCTTCTCAGCAAGACCCAGGAATTCCTCCCAAGGGACCTGCAGAGCAGCCCCTTCTGGTCCTTTCCACAAGCACACAGTGTCTTGGGCGTCCCGGAGCACTGCTCCTAGATATCAAGCACACAAATAGCACAGAGAGCTTTATAAACATCGGGACATAGAGTCACACGGCCCTGAACACACAATGGTGACACAAGTGGTCAAGCAAAGAAGGAAACATTTCCTGGAAGCAAATGGGAGGGCAGGTCCCGGTTGCCAGCACCTATGGGACACAATGAAACCAGTCCCAGGAGGGACACGGGAGGACCACGTCTCGATCTGGTATCACTCATCCTTCACAACTCAACTGCCAACAATCCAGCAAGTGGAAAACACTGTTTTGTCCCTCAAATTGGGAATGAGAACATTTCTCTTATCTATATTGCTGTTCAATATAGTACTTAAAAATTCAGCCAGAACAAGCACCCAAGGAGAAAAAGGAAAACGATATTAAAATAGGATAAGAAGAGGTCAAAGTTTACTTACTTGATGACAGGATGCTCTCCAGAGCAGACACACAAGCACCACCAAAAGACGCCTACAATAAATACTCAACCTGACAGAATGCGTAATACACGAGCACGACTCCTCCAGCCCAGTAATGAACCTGCTGAAAAACCTGAAACGGAAGAGACTCTGTACACAGCAGCATCGAGAATGACTGCTGGACGGGCAGGGACACTTATGGTCACAGTGGCCGTGATTCCAAGGGGGATCCACACAGCCGACGTAACCGCAATCCAGCTACCAACATGCGGTCTTCACAGCATGGAGAACACAGCCCTGCAAAGCACCAGGGTCCATGAGAGACCGAGAATACCCAAAGCCCTCCAGGGCATGAAGAGCAGAGGACAGGTGTCCAAGACCTGGGCTTCAAGTGTATTGCAAAGATGCGGGGCGCCACACACAAAGCAGAGCAAAATAAAGGAAGCTAGAACTATAGGAAACAAAATGAAACACCGAAAGGAAACAGCATGTTTTGCACCAGCATTTCAAAAGACATGAGAATGCACAGCACTGAAGACAGGATGCAAAACCACTGCTGGCACAGAGAGCCAGCAGATCTGTGTCTGCCTGCTGGGCAGCACCACTGGAAGGCCCTTTCCTTAGGAATGCCAGTGGGGACAGACAGAGCCAGACAGATCCACCTCTGGCTGCAGGGAGCAGCCATCAGAAGGCTCCTTCTTGTACATAGCCTGCAGGAACAGGGAAAAACAGCCAGATAAGCCCTGTGCACCTGTAGGCCCCCACTGCAGGCCCTTGGTTCCTTCTGGAAGTCATCACTCAATAGTGGAATCAGACAAACACAGCCCTGTGTGTCTGCCACCATCACGGCAGTCCCAGTGTAGACACAGGCTGAGAGAAGCAGCCCCACCCCCATGCAGAGAATCCCCACTGTAGCTGTACATCTGAGGAGATGCCCCCCTGCTACCTCCCTGTAAATCTGGGGTCAGAGGAACTGGGTGCCTGTCCCATGCCCCCTGCACCATGGAAGGGTACGCAACGTGGGAAGTACCTGGGAACCTACAGGAAGCCAAGAGAATATCAAGATGATGGAGGAAAAGGCATCCTCAGACCTCTACCCCACACAGAACAACTCTGCAAGATACAGTCATGGAATCAAATGCAAGTCGCGCACCTCTAATCTCTTGAGAGTGTAGCAACAGAAATAAAGAAACAACTTCATGAGATTGCAAAAGCAGTCAAATCAGATATAACGTCTCAGGTCACAGAAGAAATCACAAACACACTGGAAGGATTGTTCAGCAGATCTAAAGAAGACAGACAAAAAAGAGGAGCACAGGAAAATGACAGAAACTTTGAAAGGATATAGAAAGGAATTACATTGAATGAAGCAGGTGCTGAGAGATCCGGAAAATTAAACATTAACTTGAAAGTTCCTGAAACAGCTTGAGAGAGACTGAAGATAGACTTTCAAGCATGGAAGACAGGATTGCAGCTTGTGACCGAGAAACAAAAGGTCTCTTAAAAACACCATGGAATCCGGAAATAACAACTCATCGGCTGAAAGATGATGCAAAGAAGCATAATTGAAGAGTGATCAGTGTCGCTGAAGAAGCAGGGGTCAACACAAATGAAATTCAAAGGACATTCACAGAAGTAGGAGAACGCAACTTCCCGAACATGGGAAATGGATCTGGCATGCGGGTAAGCGAAGCATTATAGGACTCCAACTACCGTAACCAAAGTCAGTGTACACCCAGACATGGAATAATCAAGATCCCAGAAATTCAGCACAAGAACAGAATATTAAAAGCTGTTAGAGAAAAGAAACAGAGCACTTATAACAGAAAACGAATCAAAATCAATGCAGACTTATCAACACAAACCATCCAGTCAAGAAGAGGGAAGTGTTTCAAACCCTGAAAGAAAACAACGTGCAAACCAGAGTTGACTACCCTACAAACTATAGTTTGAAATTGATGGAAAAATAAGATACGACCATGATAAGGAACAACTGAAGGAATTTGTGACTACAACCAACCTTACAGAGAGTTCAAAGGCATATTCTACAGAGAGATAGAGATGACCATGGTTCCAGGAACAGCAGCAGAGGAGGATCGCCAAACAGGACAGGCAATGGAATGAAGGGAAGTGTGGAGGGCCAACAGCAGGAGGACAGCAGGGCAGAGGCAAACCAATGTGTGCTGCTTTGAACCAGTAGTGTAGATTGGCTCAGGTCAGCAAAAAAAAAGAAACATAGGGACAGTGGATCAAGAAACAAGATCCATCGACACACTGTATACAAGAAACACATCTGACTGGAAAAGAAATTCATGGACTGAACAGCAAAGGAGAGAAAACAAGTGTCCCATGCGACAGAAAACCAGAAAACAAAGCAAGGGTAAGTTGCCCATCAACCGCACAATGGACAAGGATCATATGGTATTTTCCTGCACTGGAGAGCTACCCAACTGCAGGTAGAATAATTTCAGGGCTGCTGTAGGTAAATGGACCGAACTGGAGATCATGTTCAGGGGTGAAACCGTGCGACTTATACACGTGAACCCCAGCATCAGGAACAGAAGGAGTTCATGGGACCCAAAAGCAAGAGTTACTGTAAGAGTGACGGGGGAGGAAACACCTGGCGGGGGGAAAGGCAGTAACTACTGTTAAATTCTTATTGCCTTTGACTCTTGGGGTTTTTTAAAACAATTTTGTTAGGTTAGGCTTTGTTCTGTCTTGTGTTGTTCTATTTTACCCACATGACGATAGGGGCAGCTATTTTGAATATAATGGGATCTACGATGGTCACCCAGGTTTCCTAACGTATTACTTTGAAGTCTTATGATGCTCTCATTCATTGATATAATCGGTTTTATTGATTTCTTTCATTCTATTGTGTGTGATAGTATGAACATGTATTCTGAAACAAATGAGATATTACGGTAGCCAATGCTGACTTTCTATCACCTTGTTTTGAGGTCCTATGAGGCTTCTGTTCTTCGGATTTGATTAGTTCTATCCTGTTGTGTTTAATTTGGGTTCATTATGTTGGGGGTATAGACAGCTTTTCTGAGGACAATGAGATAGGAAAGTCTTGCTTGGACAAAGGAGTCAGGCGTAGACAACGCAAAGAGCTTTAACAAAGTCAGACTCGCCGCCTCCAAAACAAACAGCACAGCAGGGAGACCCTGGGCAACTAACATGAATAGACACTTCTTGGAGAAGATCTCGGGACCCAAAGCACAGACAAAACCATCCACAGCACAGGCCACCAGAGATCTACAATCTGACAGCACCTGGATTGCACGCCATCCCATCATGAAGACATCAAGAAACAGAGAGCGCTGGAGAGGCTGTGGGTTGGCGGGCTGGGGAAGGGAGACTCGTGTGCCTTAGATTTCAACATCAACTACTTAACCAGCGTAGAAATCTGTACACACTTTCCTCAAAACTCTAAGAGGAGAAATTCGATGCATTCCAGCGATTCCAGCTCTGCATATCTTCCCCAAGTACCCACAGGGGTGAGGTTACAGGGATCCAAGTGGGGCCAGGCTTAGGACCACACCATGCATAATAGCTCCACCTTGGAAGCAGCCTACAGGCCATGACAGACCAATGGGTCCAGGCAACGAACGTGCGGGTTGCTAGGGGTCACCAACTTGTGCTGGAGGTGCAAGACAAAACAGCACCTCAGGAAACCTCGGCCCTGGGCAGGCTGGCCAGCTTTCCCGACACACTCGACACCCCACCGGGCTGGCTCCTGCCACCTCCCGGAGTTCGTGTGCTCTGCCCTGGACACACACTTCCAGTCCAAGAGTCGACCAGCAGGGCCACCTTGCCCCTGACTCTCTTGCTTTCCCAGGTGCTTTTGTCCCTCAACACCGGGCCCTCCTGCATGAGCACGGGCTCTCCTGTACACACAACCCTGCCCTTCGCACAACATCCCAGCCTGTCCTGCCTGGCTCACTCTCAACTCTGCACACACGGCCAGGGTGACCCCGTACAACCTTTCCTGCTTGCAGCTTAGAACTTGTGTGATTTCTGCAGGAGGCTAGAGCACAGGCTCAGCCACTCCCAGAAAGCTGTATCCTGAGCAGCAACAGCAGTGTGCCCATGTGCGTGTCTTGGTGCTCAGCGGGCTTGGGCCTAAAGTTTCGTGTGAGGGGAGAGTGGAATCTGGGCTGGAACCATGGCACCCAGCGCACAGAGAGAGCCAGGACCCACGGGTATCGAAAGCAAGACAGAAACACAGAGACGGGCACTGGCAAAGTGGATTTATTTGGCTCCCATGGGGCAGTGGTCGGATACTAAGGAGAGGAGCATCCTTTGCGTTGGGAGAGGGAAAGGGAGGCTCTGGAGCCCCTTGCTGGGTTCTAGCTCAGAGTCCAGCAGCTCAGTCCAGTAGGATTCCTGTCTGCCACAATGCGGGACCACATGGGCCCGGGAGGTACATAGTGGCGGTCCCCTGTCCCATGTCCCGGAGAGTGGACACGGAGATGGGAGTTCAGCAGCCGCAGCAGGGGGAGGTCAGCAGCAGCAGGAGGAGGAGGTGCCACAGCAGACAGGGTTGCAGAGGAGGGCGGGGCAGGAGGGCTGGCAGCACCCCGAGGACTGGCAGGAGGGCCCACAGCTCACGGGGAAGCACACGGAGCTCTGGCAGCATGGCTCGCAGCACCCCGAGGACTGGCAGGAGGGCACCACGCACACGGCTGGCCTGCAGCTCACGGGCACACACACGGAGGCCTGGCACGACGGCTGGCAGCACCCCGAGGACTGGCACGATGGGGTCAGGCACAGGACAGGGTTGCAGCTCACGGGCACGCAGCAGGCAGCCTGGCAGGGGCTGGACCCGCAGCAGGCCGGCTGGCAGCACGGGGAACAGCTGGTGTGGCACATGGCGGACGAGGGAGAGGAGGTGGCTGTGGCTGGCAGGAGGTGCTGGTGAGGTCTGGGCCTCCACCCCGAGCTGCATTTATACCCGGTTCCCGGCAGGCCCGCCACATGCACGGCTCTGCTGTCTTCCTGCTCTGACTTCCTACTTTCCCACTCTGCTTGTTCCTTTGTTCCTGGAGCCTCAGCTTCTCCCCTAATTGCACCCTCTCTGGGCTGCAGGGACACAACAATCCCGCCCAGCACTGCACAGCCTCCACCTGGATGCTGGCTGCCTCCCTCCCCTTCCCCTGTCACTTCTGCCAGATCCCCCACCCCAAGATGCTGCTGTGAGCTCTCCCTCCAGGTGGGACGATGCCTTTGCAAATGCCACCCAGCTGACCCTTGTCCCGGGAGGCTGTGCGGGTCCAGAGAAGATGGGAGGCTAGACACGCCCTGCGCACCAACCAGATATGGTGAGAGCTCGGCGCAGTCACGCGGGAGGGAGGGCTGGACAACTGTCTGTCTCGTGTCTTTTCCATCCCATTGATTTTTTTTTGTTTTTCATTTATTTTTCCCTCCTTCTTACTGTCTTGCTCTCTTTTTGCTGTTTGATGTTTGTTTTGCCTAAGGAAGAGGGATAAAGCCTGAGCCCCAAAGAGAAACACACGCTAAGAAACTCTGCAAAGCTGTTTGTGGAAATGGCACCAAAAGGAAGCTTTTTCCTTGACACACTGCACCTTAGGGTGTCTGTGACCAAATCACACTCCAGAAACACTCAGGGACGTCCTAGACAGAGACAGCCAGCCAAGGGAGCCCACAGACGAATGGAGTGACGAGGCTGAACCAGGTGAGTGGTGACAAACTACCGCGGAAATGGAGGCAACAGGGAAGTCAGGAACCAGAGGACCCGTGTCAGCGAGGACTGCGCACGGGGGTCAGCCCACGTCCTCCGGAGCCTCTTCTCAGGTCAGACTGCAGCTGCGGTGCTTTCAACAGACTCACTGTGTGCAAAAGAAATTCATGGACTATAAATCAAGGGGAAAATGAGCATGACATGCACCGGTCACCCAAAATCAACAAGGGAGAACCATCTCGTTCTCAAAGAATCCTTCAAGGCACAAAGGAAGCAGAACAGGGAAAGAAAGGCTCTCTAGACACGTGAAGGAGCCACTGCACAGGAAGAAGGCAGGAGGTGGTGACGTCATGAAAATGAGCAGGCACCAAACCTCACTGCAGCACCACGGAAACAAACAGAACCGCTTGTAAAAGTTCAGGCACACAGAGACGTGGTACAGGGCTGAACCTCAAGGCCCACTTTCAAAACACCAACTACCTAACTGACAAAATAACTAAATGAATAAAGGCAATTAGAGAAACAGAAGATAACTCAGCTTCACAGCGAAACCAGACCTTTCCGTAAGACAAATCAAACACTGTCTGCTGAGGTTTCTACCCAAATGCTAAAGAACACATGTTCTTCTCAGCAAGACCCAGGAATTCCTCCCAAGGGACCTGCAGAGCAGCCCCTTCTGGTCCTTTCCACAAGCACACAGTGTCTTGGGCGTCCCGGAGCACTGCTCCTAGATATCAAGCACACAAATAGCACAGAGAGCTTTATAAACATCGGGACATAGAGTCACACGGCCCTGAACACACAATGGTGACACAAGTGGTCAAGCAAAGAAGGAAACATTTCCTGGAAGCAAATGGGAGGGCAGGTCCCGGTTGCCAGCGCCTATGGGACACAATGAAACCAGTCCCAGGAGGGACACGGGAGGACCACGTCTCGATCTGGTATCACTCATCCTTCACAACTCAACTGCCAACAACCCAGCAAGTGGAAAACACTGTTTTGTCCCTCAAATTGGGAATGAGAACATTTCTCTTATCTATATTGCTGTTCAATATAGTACTTAAAAATTCAGCCAGAACAAGCACCCAAGGAGAAAAAGGAAAACGATATTAAAATAGGATAAGAAGAGGTCAAAGTTTACTTACTTGATGACAGGATGCTCTCCAGAGCAGACACACAAGCACCACCAAAAGACGCCTACAATAAATACTCAACCTGACAGAATGCGTAATACACGAGCACGACTCCTCCAGCCCAGTAATGAACCTGCTGAAAAACCTGAAACGGAAGAGACTCTGTACACAGCAGCATCGAGAATGACTGCTGGACGGGCAGGGACACTTATGGTCACAGTGGCCGTGATTCCAAGGGGGATCCACACAGCCGACGTAACCGCAATCCAGCTACCAACACGCGGTCTTCACAGCATGGAGAACACAGCCCTGCAAAGCACCAGGGTCCATGAGAGACCGAGAATACCCAAAGCCCTCCAGGGCATGAAGAGCAGAGGACAGGTGTCCAAGACCTGGGCTTCAAGTGCATTGCAAAGATGCGGGGCGCCACACACAAAGCAGAGCAAAATAAAGGAAGCCAGAACTATAGGAAGCAAAATGAAACAACGAAAGGAAACAGCATGCTTTGCACCAGCATTTCAAAAGACATGAGAATGCACAGCACTGAAGACAGGATGCAAAACCACTGCTGGCACAGAGAGCCAGCAGATCTGTGTCTGCCTGCTGGGCAGCACCACTGGAAGGCCCTTTCCTTAGGAATGCCAGTGGGGACAGACAGAGCCAGACAGATCCACCTCTGGCTGCAGGGAGCAGCCATCAGAAGGCTCCTTCTTGTACATAGCCTGCAGGAACAGGGAAAAACAGCCAGATAAGCCCTGTGCACCTGTAGGCCCCCACTGCAGGCCCTTGGTTCCTTCTGGAAGTCATCACTCAATAGTGGAATCAGACAAACACAGCCCTGTGTGTCTGCCACCATCACGGCAGTCCCAGTGTAGACACAGGCTGAGAGAAGCAGCCCCACCCCCATGCAGAGAATCCCCACTGTAGCTGTACATCTGAGGAGATGCCCCCCTGCTACCTCCCTGTAAATCTGGGGTCAGAGGAACTGGGTGCCTGTCCCATGCCCCCTGCACCATGGAAGGGTACGCAACGTGGGAAGTACCTGGGAACCTACAGGAAGCCAAGAGAATATCAAGATGATGGAGGAAAAGGCATCCTCAGACCTCTACCCCACACAGAACAACTCTGCAAGATACAGTCATGGAATCAAATGCAAGTCGCGCACCTCTAATCTCTTGAGAGTGTAGCAACAGAAATAAAGAAACAACTTCATGAGATTGCAAAAGCAGTCAAATCAGATATAACGTCTCAGGTCACAGAAGAAATCACAAACACACTGGAAGGATTGTTCAGCAGATCTAAAGAAGACAGACAAAAAAGAGGAGCACAGGAAAATGACAGAAACTTTGAAAGGATATAGAAAGGAATTACATTGAATGAAGCAGGTGCTGAGAGATCCGGAAAATTAAACATTAACTTGAAAGTTCCTGAAACAGCTTGAGAGAGACTGAAGATAGACTTTCAAGCATGGAAGACAGGATTGCAGCTTGTGACCGAGAAACAAAAGGTCTCTTAAAAACACCATGGAATCCGGAAACAACAACTCATCGGCTGCAAGATGATGCAAAGAAGCATAATTGAAGAGTGATCAGTGTCGCTGAAGAAGCAGGGGTCAACACAAATGAAATTCAAAGGACATTCACAGAAGTAGGAGAACGCAACTTCCCGAACATGGGAAATGGATCTGGCATGCGGGTAAGCGAAGCATTATAGGACTCCAACTACCGTAACCAAAGTCAGTGTACACCCAGACATGGAATAATCAAGATCCCAGAAATTCAGCACAAGAACAGAATATTAAAAGCTGTTAGAGAAAAGAAACAGAGCACTTATAACAGAAAACGAATCAAAATCAATGCAGACTTATCAACACAAACCATCCAGTCAAGAAGACTTTGGAGGGAAGTGTTTCAAACCCTGAAAGAAAACAACGTGCAAACCAGAGTTGACTACCCTACAAACTATAGTTTGAAATTGATGGAAAAATAAGATACGACCATGATAAGGAACAACTGAAGGAATTTGTGACTACAACCAATCTTACAGAGAGTTCAAAGGCATATTCTACAGAGAGATAGAGATGACCATGGTTCCAGGAACAGCAGCAGAGGAGGATCGCCAAACAGGACAGGCAATGGAATGAAGGGAAGTGTGGAGGGCCAACAGCAGGAGGACAGCAGGGCAGAGACAAACCAATGTGTGCTGCTTTGAACCAGTAGTGTAGATCGGCTCAGGTCAGCAACAAAAAGAAACATAGGGACAGTGGGTCAAGAAACAAGATCCATCGACACACTGTATACAAGAAACACATCTGACTGGAAAAGAAATTCATGGACTGAACAGCAAAGGAGAGAAAACAAGTGTCCCCTGCGACAGAAAACCAGAAAACAAAGCAAGGGTAAGTTGCCCATCAACCGCACAATGGACAAGGAACATATGGTATTTTCCTGCACTGGAGAGCTACCCAACTGCAGGTAGAATAATTTCAGGGCTGCTGTAGGTAAATGGACGGAACTGGAGATCATGTTCATGGGTGAAACCGTGCGACTTATACACGTGACCCCAGTATCAGGAACAGAAGGAGTTCATGGGACCCAAAAGCAAGAGTTACTGTAAGAGTGACGGGGGAGGAAACACCTGGGAGGGAAAGGCAGTAACTACTGTTAAATTCTTATTGCTTTGAACTCTTGGGTTTTTTTAAACAATTTTGTTAGGTTAGGCTTTGTTCTGTCTTGTGTTGTTCTATTTTACCCACATGACGAGAGGGGCAGCTATTTTGAATATAATGGGATCTGTGATGATGACCCAGGATTCCTAACGTATTTCTTTGAAGCCTTATAATGCTCTCATTCATTGATATAATCGGTTTTATTGATTTCTTTCATTCTATTGTGTGTGGTGGTATGAACATGTATTCTGAAACAAATGAGACATTACGGTAGCCAATGCTGACTTTCTATCACCTTGTTTTGAGGTCCTATGAGGCTTCTGTTCATCGGATTTGATTAGTTCTATCCTGTTGTGTTTAATTTGGGTTCATTATGTTGGGGGTATAGACAGCTTTTCTGAGGACAATGAGATAGGAAAGTCTTGCTTGGACAAAGGAGTCAGGCGTAGACAACGCAAAGAGCTTTAACAAAGTCAGACTCGCCGCCTCCAAAACAAACAGCACAGCAGGGAGACCCTGGGCAACTAACATGAATAGACACTTCTTGGAGAAGATCTCGGGACCCAAAGCACAGACAAAACCATCCACAGCACAGGCCACCAGAGATCTACAATCTGACAGCACCTGGATTGCACGCCATCCCATCATGAAGACATCAAGAAACAGAGAGCGCTGGAGAGGCTGTGGGTTGGCGGGCTGGGGAAGGGAGACTCGTGTGCCTTAGATTTCAACATCAACTACTTAACCAGCGTAGAAATCTGTACACACTTTCCTCAAAACTCTAAGAGGAGAAATTCGATGCATTCCAGCGATTCCAGCTCTGCATATCTTCCCCAAGTACCCACAGGGGTGAGGTTACAGGGATCCAAGTGGGGCCAGGCTTAGGACCACACCATGCATAATAGCTCCACCTTGGAAGCAGCCTACAGGCCATGACAGACCAATGGGTCCAGGCAACGAACGTGCGGGTTGCTAGGGGTCACCAACTTGTGCTGGAGGTGCAAGACAAAACAGCACCTCAGGAAACCTCGGCCCTGGGCAGGCTGGCCAGCTTTCCCGACACACTCGACACCCCACCGGGCTGGCTCCTGCCACCTCCCGGAGTTCGTGTGCTCTGCCCTGGACACACACTTCCAGTCCAAGAGTCGACCAGCAGGGCCACCTTGCCCCTGACTCTCTTGCTTTCCCAGGTGCTTTTGTCCCTCAACACCGGGCCCTCCTGCATGAGCACGGGCTCTCCTGTACACACAACCCTGCCCTTCGCACAACATCCCAGCCTGTCCTGCCTGGCTCACTCTCAACTCTGCACACACGGCCAGGGTGACCCCGTACAACCTTTCCTGCTTGCAGCTTAGAACTTGTGTGATTTCTGCAGGAGGCTAGAGCACAGGCTCAGCCACTCCCAGAAAGCTGTATCCTGAGCAGCAACAGCAGTGTGCCCATGTGCGTGTCTTGGTGCTCAGCGGGCTTGGGCCTAAAGTTTCGTGTGAGGGGAGAGTGGAATCTGGGCTGGAACCATGGCACCCAGCGCACAGAGAGAGCCAGGACCCATGGGTATCGAAAGCAAGGCAGAAACACAGAGACGGGCACTGGCAAAGTGGATTTATTTGGCTCCCATGGGGCAGTGGTCGGATACTAAGGAGAGGAGCATCCTTTGCGTTGGGAGAGGGAAAGGGAGGCTCTGGAGCCCCTTGCTGGGTTCTAGCTCAGAGTCCAGCAGCTCAGTCCAGTAGGATTCCTGTCTGCCACAATGCGGGACCACATGGGCCCGGGAGGTACATAGTGGCGGTCCCCTGTCCCATGTCCCGGAGAGTGGACACGGAGATGGGAGTTCAGCAGCCGCAGCAGGAGGAGGTCAGCAGCAGCAGGAGGAGGAGGTGCCACAGCAGACAGGGTTGCAGAGGAGGGTGGGGCAGGAGGGCTGGCAGCACCCCGAGGACTGGCAGGAGGGCCCACAGCTCACGGGGAAGCACACGGAGCTCTGGCAGCATGGCTCGCAGCACCCCGAGGACTGGTAGGAGGGCACCACGCACACGGCTGGCCTGCAGCATACGGGCACACACACGGAGGCCTGGCACGACGGCTGGCAGCACCCCGAGGACTGGCACGATGGGGTCAGGCACAGGACAGGCTTGCAGCTCACGGGCACGCAGCAGGCAGCCTGGCAGGGGCTGGACCCGCAGCAGGCCGGCTGGCAGCACGGGGAACAGCTGGTGTGGCACATGGTGGACGAGGGAGAGGAGGTGGCTGTGGCTGGCAGGAGGTGCTGGTGAGGTCTGGGCCTCCACCCCGAGCTGCATTTATACCCGGTTCCCGGCAGGCCCGCCACACGCACGGCTCTGCTGTCTTCCTGCTCTGACTTCCTACTTTCCCACTCTGCTTGTTCCTTTGTTCCTGGAGCCTCAGCTTCTCCCCTAATTACACCCTCTCTGGGCTGCAGGGACACAACAATCCCGCCCAGCACTGCACAGCCTCCACCTGGATGCTGGCTGCCTCCCTCCCCTTCCCCTGTCACTTCTGCCAGATCCCCCACCCCAAGATGCTGCTGTGAGCTCTCCCTCCAGGTGGGACGATGCCTTTGCAAATGCCACCCAGCTGACCCTTGTCCCGGGAGGCTGTGCGGGTCCAGAGAAGATGGGAGGCTAGACACGCCCTGCGCACCAACCAGATATGGTGAGAGCTCGGCGCAGTCACGCGGGAGGGAGGGCTGGACAACTGTCTGTCTCGTGTCTTTTCCATCCCATTGATTTTTTTTTGTTTTTCATTTATTTTTCCCTCCTTCTTACTGTCTTGCTCTCTTTTTGCTGTTTGATGTTTGTTTTGCCTAAGGAAGAGGGATAAAGCCTGAGCCCCAAAGAGAAACACACGCTAAGAAACTCTGCAAAGCTGTTTGTGGAAATGGCACCAAAAGGAAGCTTTTTCCTTGACACACTGCACCTTAGGGTGTCTGTGACCAAACCACACTCCAGAAACACTCAGGGACGTCCTAGACAGAGACAGCCAGCCAAGGGAGCCCACAGACGAATGGAGTGACGAGGCTGAACCAGGTGAGTGGTGACAAACTACCGCGGAAATGGAGGCAACAGGGAAGTCAGGAACCAGAGGACCCGTGTCAGCGAGGACTGCGCACGGGGGTCAGCCCACGTCCTCCGGAGCCTCTTCTCAGGTCAGACTGCAGCTGCGGTGCTTTCAACAGACTCACTGTGTGCAAAAGAAATTCATGGACTATAAATCAAGGGGAAAATGAGCATGACATGCACCGGTCACCCAAAATCAACAAGGGAGAACCATCTCGTTCTCAAAGAATCCTTCAAGGCACAAAGGAAGCAGAACAGGGAAAGAAAGGCTCTCTAGACACGTGAAGGAGCCGCTGCACAGGAAGAAGGCAGGAGGTGGTGACGTCATGAAAATGAGCAGGCACCAAACCTCACTGCAGCACCACGGAAACAAACAGAACCGCTTGTAAAAGTTCAGGCAAACAGAGACGTGGTACAGGGCTGAACCTCAAGGCCCACTTTCAAAACACCAACTACCTAACTGACAAAATAACTAAATGAATAAAGGCAGTTAGAGAAACAGAAGGTAACTCAGCTTCACAGCGAAACCAGACCTTTCCGTAAGACAAATCAAACACTGTCTGCTGAGGTTTCTACCCAAATGCTAAAGAACACATGTTCTTCTCAGCAAGACCCAGGAATTCCTCCCAAGGGACCTGCAGAGCAGCCCCTTCTGGTCCTTTCCACAAGCACACAGTGTCTTGGGCGTCCCGGAGCACTGCTCCTAGATATCAAGCACACAAATAGCACAGAGAGCTTTATAAACATCGGGACATAGAGTCACACGGCCCTGAACACACAATGGTGACACAAGTGGTCAAGCAAAGAAGGAAACATTTCCTGGAAGCAAATGGGAGGGCAGGTCCCGGTTGCCAGCGCCTATGGGACACAATGAAACCAGTCCCAGGAGGGACACGGGAGGACCACGTCTCGATCTGGTATCACTCATCCTTCACAACTCAACTGCCAACAACCCAGCAAGTGGAAAACACTGTTTTGTCCCTCAAATTGGGAATGAGAACATTTCTCTTATCTATATTGCTGTTCAATATAGTACTTAAAAATTCAGCCAGAACAAGCACCCAAGGAGAAAAAGGAAAACGATATTAAAATAGGATAAGAAGAGGTCAAAGTTTACTTACTTGATGACAGGATGCTCTCCAGAGCAGACACACAAGCACCACCAAAAGACGCCTACAATAAATACTCAACCTGACAGAATGCGTAATACACGAGCACGACTCCTCCAGCCCAGTAATGAACCTGCTGAAAAACCTGAAACGGAAGAGACTCTGTACACAGCAGCATCGAGAATGACTGCTGGACGGGCAGGGACACTTATGGTCACAGTGGCCGTGATTCCAAGGGGGATCCACACAGCCGACGTAACCGCAATCCAGCTACCAACACGCGGTCTTCACAGCATGGAGAACACAGCCCTGCAAAGCACCAGGGTCCATGAGAGACCGAGAATACCCAAAGCCCTCCAGGGCATGAAGAGCAGAGGACAGGTGTCCAAGACCTGGGCTTCAAGTGTATTGCAAAGATGCGGGGCGCCACACACAAAGCAGAGCAAAATAAAGGAAGCCAGAACTATAGGAAACAAAATGAAACACCGAAAGGAAACAGCATGTTTTGCACCAGCATTTCAAAAGACATGAGAATGCACAGCACTGAAGACAGGATGCAAAACCACTGCTGGCACAGAGAGCCAGCAGATCTGTGTCTGCCTGCTGGGCAGCACCACTGGAAGGCCCTTTCCTTAGGAATGCCAGTGGGGACAGACAGAGCCAGACAGATCCACCTCTGGCTGCAGGGAGCAGCCATCAGAAGGCTCCTTCTTGTACATAGCCTGCAGGAACAGGGAAAAACAGCCAGATAAGCCCTGTGCACCTGTAGGCCCCCACTGCAGGCCCTTGGTTCCTTCTGGAAGTCATCACTCAATAGTGGAATCAGACAAACACAGCCCTGTGTGTCTGCCACCATCACGGCAGTCCCAGTGTAGACACAGGCTGAGAGAAGCAGCCCCACCCCCATGCAGAGAATCCCCACTGTAGCTGTACATCTGAGGAGATGCCCCCCTGCTACCTCCCTGTAAATCTGGGGTCAGAGGACCTGGGTGCCTGTCCCATGCCCCCTGCACCATGGAAGGGTACGCAACGTGGGAAGTACCTGGGAACCTACAGGAAGCCAAGAGAATATCAAGATGATGGAGGAAAAGGCATCCTCAGACCTCTACCCCACACAGAACAACTCTGCAAGATACAGTCATGGAATCAAATGCAAGTCGCGCACCTCTAATCTCTTGAGAGTGTAGCAACAGAAATAAAGAAACAACTTCATGAGATTGCAAAAGCAGTCAAATCAGATATAACGTCTCAGGTCACAGAAGAAATCACAAACACACTGGAAGGATTGTTCAGCAGATCTAAAGAAGACAGACAAAAAAGAGGAGCACAGGAAAATGACAGAAACTTTGAAAGGATATAGAAAGGAATTACATTGAATGAAGCAGGTGCTGAGAGATCCGGAAAATTAAACATTAACTTGAAAGTTCGTGAAACAGCTTGAGAGAGACTGAAGATAGACTTTCAAGCATGGAAGACAGGATTGCAGCTTGTGACCGAGAAACAAAAGGTCTCTTAAAAACACCATGGAATCCGGAAACAACAACTCATCGGCTGCAAGATGATGCAAAGAAGCATAATTGAAGAGTGATCAGTGTCGCTGAAGAAGCAGGGGTCAACACAAATGAAATTCAAAGGACATTCACAGAAGTAGGAGAACGCAACTTCCCGAACATGGGAAATGGATCTGGCATGCGGGTAAGCGAAGCATTATAGGACTCCAACTACCGTAACCAAAGTCAGTGTACACCCAGACATGGAATAATCAAGATCCCAGAAATTCAGCACAAGAACAGAATATTAAAAGCTGTTAGAGAAAAGAAACAGAGCACTTATAACAGAAAACGAATCAAAATCAATGCAGACTTATCAACACAAACCATCCAGTCAAGAAGACTTTGGAGGGAAGTGTTTCAAACCCTGAAAGAAAACAACGTGCAAACCAGAGTTGACTACCCTACAAACTATAGTTTGAAATTGATGGAAAAATAAGATACGACCATGATAAGGAACAACTGAAGGAATTTGTGACTACAACCAATCTTACAGAGAGTTCAAAGGCATATTCTACAGAGAGATAGAGATGACCATGGTTCCAGGAACAGCAGCAGAGGAGGATCGCCAAACAGGACAGGCAATGGAATGAAGGGAAGTGTGGAGGGCCAACAGCAGGAGGACAGCAGGGCAGAGACAAACCAATGTGTGCTGCTTTGAACCAGTAGTGTAGATCGGCTCAGGTCAGCAACAAAAAGAAACATAGGGACAGTGGGTCAAGAAACAAGATCCATCGACACACTGTATACAAGAAACACATCTGACTGGAAAAGAAATTCATGGACTGAACAGCAAAGGAGAGAAAACAAGTGTCCCCTGCGACAGAAAACCAGAAAACAAAGCAAGGGTAAGTTGCCCATCAACCGCACAATGGACAAGGAACATATGGTATTTTCCTGCACTGGAGAGCTACCCAACTGCAGGTAGAATAATTTCAGGGCTGCTGTAGGTAAATGGACGGAACTGGAGATCATGTTCATGGGTGAAACCGTGCGACTTATACACGTGACCCCAGTATCAGGAACAGAAGGAGTTCATGGGACCCAAAAGCAAGAGTTACTGTAAGAGTGACGGGGGAGGAAACACCTGGGAGGGAAAGGCAGTAACTACTGTTAAATTCTTATTGCTTTGAACTCTTGGGTTTTTTTAAACAATTTTGTTAGGTTAGGCTTTGTTCTGTCTTGTGTTGTTCTATTTTACCCACATGACGAGAGGGGCAGCTATTTTGAATATAATGGGATCTGTGATGATGACCCAGGATTCCTAACGTATTTCTTTGAAGCCTTATAATGCTCTCATTCATTGATATAATCGGTTTTATTGATTTCTTTCATTCTATTGTGTGTGGTGGTATGAACATGTATTCTGAAACAAATGAGACATTACGGTAGCCAATGCTGACTTTCTATCACCTTGTTTTGAGGTCCTATGAGGCTTCTGTTCATCGGATTTGATTAGTTCTATCCTGTTGTGTTTAATTTGGGTTCATTATGTTGGGGGTATAGACAGCTTTTCTGAGGACAATGAGATAGGAAAGTCTTGCTTGGACAAAGGAGTCAGGCGTAGACAACGCAAAGAGCTTTAACAAAGTCAGACTCGCCGCCTCCAAAACAAACAGCACAGCAGGGAGACCCTGGGCAACTAACATGAATAGACACTTCTTGGAGAAGATCTCGGGACCCAAAGCACAGACAAAACCATCCACAGCACAGGCCACCAGAGATCTACAATCTGACAGCACCTGGATTGCACGCCATCCCATCATGAAGACATCAAGAAACAGAGAGCGCTGGAGAGGCTGTGGGTTGGCGGGCTGGGGAAGGGAGACTCGTGTGCCTTAGATTTCAACATCAACTACTTAACCAGCGTAGAAATCTGTACACACTTTCCTCAAAACTCTAAGAGGAGAAATTCGATGCATTCCAGCGATTCCAGCTCTGCATATCTTCCCCAAGTACCCACAGGGGTGAGGTTACAGGGATCCAAGTGGGGCCAGGCTTAGGACCACACCATGCATAATAGCTCCACCTTGGAAGCAGCCTACAGGCCATGACAGACCAATGGGTCCAGGCAACGAACGTGCGGGTTGCTAGGGGTCACCAACTTGTGCTGGAGGTGCAAGACAAAACAGCACCTCAGGAAACCTCGGCCCTGGGCAGGCTGGCCAGCTTTCCCGACACACTCGACACCCCACCGGGCTGGCTCCTGCCACCTCCCGGAGTTCGTGTGCTCTGCCCTGGACACACACTTCCAGTCCAAGAGTCGACCAGCAGGGCCACCTTGCCCCTGACTCTCTTGCTTTCCCAGGTGCTTTTGTCCCTCAACACCGGGCCCTCCTGCATGAGCACGGGCTCTCCTGTACACACAACCCTGCCCTTCGCACAACATCCCAGCCTGTCCTGCCTGGCTCACTCTCAACTCTGCACACACGGCCAGGGTGACCCCGTACAACCTTTCCTGCTTGCAGCTTAGAACTTGTGTGATTTCTGCAGGAGGCTAGAGCACAGGCTCAGCCACTCCCAGAAAGCTGTATCCTGAGCAGCAACAGCAGTGTGCCCATGTGCGTGTCTTGGTGCTCAGCGGGCTTGGGCCTAAAGTTTCGTGTGAGGGGAGAGTGGAATCTGGGCTGGAACCATGGCACCCAGCGCACAGAGAGAGCCAGGACCCATGGGTATCGAAAGCAAGGCAGAAACACAGAGACGGGCACTGGCAAAGTGGATTTATTTGGCTCCCATGGGGCAGTGGTTGGATACTCAGGAGAGGAGCATCCTTTGCGTTGGGAGAGGGAAAGGGAGGCTCTGGAGCCCCTTGCTGGGTTCTAGCTCAGAGTCCAGCAGCTCAGTCCAGTAGGATTCCTGTCTGCCACAATGCGGGACCACATGGGCCCGGGAGGTACATAGTGGCGGTCCCCTGTCCCATGTGCCGGAGAGTGGACACGGAGATGGGAGTTCAGCAGCCGCAGCAGGAGGAGGTCAGCAGCAGCAGGAGGAGGAGGTGCCACAGCAGACAGGGTTGCAGAGGAGGGTGGGGCAGGAGGGCTGGCAGCACCCCGAGGACTGGCAGGAGGGCCCACAGCTCACGGGGAAGCACACGGAGCTCTGGCAGCATGGCTCGCAGCACCCCGAGGACTGGCAGGAGGGCACCACGCACACGGCTGGCCTGCAGCATACGGGCACACACACGGAGGCCTGGCACGACGGCTGGCAGCACCCCGAGGACTGGCATGATGGGGTCAGGCACAGGACAGGCTTGCAGCTCACGGGCACGCAGCAGGCAGCCTGGCAGGGGCTGGACCCGCAGCAGGCCGGCTGGCAGCACGGGGAACAGCTGGTGTGGCACATGGCGGACGAGGGAGAGGAGGTGGCTGTGGCTGGCAGGAGGTGCTGGTGAGGTCTGGGCCTCCACCCCGAGCTGCATTTATACCCGGTTCCCGGCAGGCCCGCCACATGCACGGCTCTGCTGTCTTCCTGCTCTGACTTCCTACTTTCCCACTCTGCTTGTTCCTTTGTTCCTGGAGCCTCAGCTTCTCCCCTAATTACACCCTCTCTGGGCTGCAGGGACACAACAATCCCGCCCAGCACTGCACAGCCTCCACCTGGATGCTGGCTGCCTCCCTCCCCTTCCCCTGTCACTTCTGCCAGATCCCCCACCCCAAGATGCTGCTGTGAGCTCTCCCTCCAGGTGGGACGATGCCTTTGCAAATGCCACCCAGCTGACCCTTGTCCCGGGAGGCTGTGCGGGTCCAGAGAAGATGGGAGGCTAGACACGCCCTTCGCACCAACCAGATATGGTGAGAGCTCGGCGCAGTCACGCGGGAGGGAGGGCTGGACAACTGTCTGTCTCGTGTCTTTTCCATCCCATTGATTTTTTTTTGTTTTTCATTTATTTTTCCCTCCTTCTTACTGTCTTGCTCTCTTTTTGCTGTTTGATGTTTGTTTTGCCTAAGGAAGAGGGATAAAGCCTGAGCCCCAAAGAGAAACACACGCTAAGAAACTCTGCAAAGCTGTTTGTGGAAATGGCACCAAAAGGAAGCTTTTTCCTTGACACACTGCACCTTAGGGTGTCTGTGACCAAACCACACTCCAGAAACACTCAGGGACGTCCTAGACAGAGACAGCCAGCCAAGGGAGCCCACAGACGAATGGAGTGACGAGGCTGAACCAGGTGAGTGGTGACAAACTACCGCGGAAATGGAGGCAACAGGGAAGTCAGGAACCAGAGGACCCGTGTCAGCGAGGACTGCGCACGGGGGTCAGCCCACGTCCTCCGGAGCCTCTTCTCAGGTCAGACTGCAGCTGCGGTGCTTTCAACAGACTCACTGTGTGCAAAAGAAATTCATGGACTATAAATCAAGGGGAAAATGAGCATGACATGCACCGGTCACCCAAAATCAACAAGGGAGAACCATCTCGTTCTCAAAGAATCCTTCAAGGCACAAAGGAAGCAGAACAGGGAAAGAAAGGCTCTCTAGACACGTGAAGGAGCCGCTGCACAGGAAGAAGGCAGGAGGTGGTGACGTCATGAAAATGAGCAGGCACCAAACCTCACTGCAGCACCACGGAAACAAACAGAACCGCTTGTAAAAGTTCAGGCAAACAGAGACGTGGTACAGGGCTGAACCTCAAGGCCCACTTTCAAAACACCAACTACCTAACTGACAAAATAACTAAATGAATAAAGGCAGTTAGAGAAACAGAAGGTAACTCAGCTTCACAGCGAAACCAGACCTTTCCGTAAGACAAATCAAACACTGTCTGCTGAGGTTTCTACCCAAATGCTAAAGAACACGTGTTCTTCTCAGCAAGACCCAGGAATTCCTCCCAAGGGACCTGCAGAGCAGCCCCTTCTGGTCCTTTCCACAAGCACACAGTGTCTTGGGCGTCCCGGAGCACTGCTCCTAGATATCAAGCACACAAATAGCACAGAGAGCTTTATAAACATCGGGACATAGAGTCACACGGCCCTGAACACACAATGGTGACACAAGTGGTCAAGCAAAGAAGGAAACATTTCCTGGAAGCAAATGGGAGGGCAGGTCCCGGTTGCCAGCGCCTATGGGACACAATGAAACCAGTCCCAGGAGGGACACGGGAGGACCACGTCTCGATCTGGTATCACTCATCCTTCACAACTCAACTGCCAACAACCCAGCAAGTGGAAAACACTGTTTTGTCCCTCAAATTGGGAATGAGAACATTTCTCTTATCTATATTGCTGTTCAATATAGTACTTAAAAATTCAGCCAGAACAAGCACCCAAGGAGAAAAAGGAAAACGATATTAAAATAGGATAAGAAGAGGTCAAAGTTTACTTACTTGATGACAGGATGCTCTCCAGAGCAGACACACAAGCACCACCAAAAGACGCCTACAATAAATACTCAACCTGACAGAATGCGTAATACACGAGCACGACTCCTCCAGCCCAGTAATGAACCTGCTGAAAAACCTGAAACGGAAGAGACTCTGTACACAGCAGCATCGAGAATGACTGCTGGACGGGCAGGGACACTTATGGTCACAGTGGCCGTGATTCCAAGGGGGATCCACACAGCCGACGTAACCGCAATCCAGCTACCAACACGCGGTCTTCACAGCATGGAGAACACAGCCCTGCAAAGCACCAGGGTCCATGAGAGACCGAGAATACCCAAAGCCCTCCAGGGCATGAAGAGCAGAGGACAGGTGTCCAAGACCTGGGCTTCAAGTGTATTGCAAAGATGCGGGGCGCCACACACAAAGCAGAGCAAAATAAAGGAAGCCAGAACTATAGGAAACAAAATGAAACACCGAAAGGAAACAGCATGTTTTGCACCAGCATTTCAAAAGACATGAGAATGCACAGCACTGAAGACAGGATGCAAAACCACTGCTGGCACAGAGAGCCAGCAGATCTGTGTCTGCCTGCTGGGCAGCACCACTGGAAGGCCCTTTCCTTAGGAATGCCAGTGGGGACAGACAGAGCCAGACAGATCCACCTCTGGCTGCAGGGAGCAGCCATCAGAAGGCTCCTTCTTGTACATAGCCTGCAGGAACAGGGAAAAACAGCCAGATAAGCCCTGTGCACCTGTAGGCCCCCACTGCAGGCCCTTGGTTCCTTCTGGAAGTCATCACTCAATAGTGGAATCAGACAAACACAGCCCTGTGTGTCTGCCACCATCACGGCAGTCCCAGTGTAGACACAGGCTGAGAGAAGCAGCCCCACCCCCATGCAGAGAATCCCCACTGTAGCTGTACATCTGAGGAGATGCCCCCCTGCTACCTCCCTGTAAATCTGGGGTCAGAGGACCTGGGTGCCTGTCCCATGCCCCCTGCACCATGGAAGGGTACGCAACGTGGGAAGTACCTGGGAACCTACAGGAAGCCAAGAGAATATCAAGATGATGGAGGAAAAGGCATCCTCAGACCTCTACCCCACACAGAACAACTCTGCAAGATACAGTCATGGAATCAAATGCAAGTCGCGCACCTCTAATCTCTTGAGAGTGTAGCAACAGAAATAAAGAAACAACTTCATGAGATTGCAAAAGCAGTCAAATCAGATATAACGTCTCAGGTCACAGAAGAAATCACAAACACACTGGAAGGATTGTTCAGCAGATCTAAAGAAGACAGACAAAAAAGAGGAGCACAGGAAAATGACAGAAACTTTGAAAGGATATAGAAAGGAATTACATTGAATGAAGCAGGTGCTGAGAGATCCGGAAAATTAAACATTAACTTGAAAGTTCGTGAAACAGCTTGAGAGAGACTGAAGATAGACTTTCAAGCATGGAAGACAGGATTGCAGCTTGTGACCGAGAAACAAAAGGTCTCTTAAAAACACCATGGAATCCGGAAACAACAACTCATCGGCTGCAAGATGATGCAAAGAAGCATAATTGAAGAGTGATCAGTGTCGCTGAAGAAGCAGGGGTCAACACAAATGAAATTCAAAGGACATTCACAGAAGTAGGAGAACGCAACTTCCCGAACATGGGAAATGGATCTGGCATGCGGGTAAGCGAAGCATTATAGGACTCCAACTACCGTAACCAAAGTCAGTGTACACCCAGACATGGAATAATCAAGATCCCAGAAATTCAGCACAAGAACAGAATATTAAAAGCTGTTAGAGAAAAGAAACAGAGCACTTATAACAGAAAACGAATCAAAATCAATGCAGACTTATCAACACAAACCATCCAGTCAAGAAGACTTTGGAGGGAAGTGTTTCAAACCCTGAAAGAAAACAACGTGCAAACCAGAGTTGACTACCCTACAAACTATAGTTTGAAATTGATGGAAAAATAAGATACGACCATGATAAGGAACAACTGAAGGAATTTGTGACTACAACCAATCTTACAGAGAGTTCAAAGGCATATTCTACAGAGAGATAGAGATGACCATGGTTCCAGGAACAGCAGCAGAGGAGGATCGCCAAACAGGACAGGCAATGGAATGAAGGGAAGTGTGGAGGGCCAACAGCAGGAGGACAGCAGGGCAGAGACAAACCAATGTGTGCTGCTTTGAACCAGTAGTGTAGATCGGCTCAGGTCAGCAACAAAAAGAAACATAGGGACAGTGGGTCAAGAAACAAGATCCATCGACACACTGTATACAAGAAACACATCTGACTGGAAAAGAAATTCATGGACTGAACAGCAAAGGAGAGAAAACAAGTGTCCCCTGCGACAGAAAACCAGAAAACAAAGCAAGGGTAAGTTGCCCATCAACCGCACAATGGACAAGGAACATATGGTATTTTCCTGCACTGGAGAGCTACCCAACTGCAGGTAGAATAATTTCAGGGCTGCTGTAGGTAAATGGACCGAACTGGAGATCATGTTCATGGGTGAAACCGTGCGACTTATACACGTGACCCCAGTATCAGGAACAGAAGGAGTTCATGGGACCCAAAAGCAAGAGTTACTGTAAGAGTGACGGGGGAGGAAACACCTGGGAGGGAAAGGCAGTAACTACTGTTAAATTCTTATTGCTTTGAACTCTTGGGTTTCTTTAAACAATTTTGTTAGGTTAGGCTTTGTTCTGTCTTGTGTTGTTCTATTTTACCCACATGACGAGAGGGGCAGCTATTTTGAATATAATGGGATCTGTGATGATGACCCAGGATTCCTAACGTATTTCTTTGAAGCCTTATAATGCTCTCATTCATTGATATAATCGGTTTTATTGATTTCTTTCATTCTATTGTGTGTGGTGGTATGAACATGTATTCTGAAACAAATGAGACATTACGGTAGCCAATGCTGACTTTCTATCACCTTGTTTTGAGGTCCTATGAGGCTTCTGTTCATCGGATTTGATTAGTTCTATCCTGTTGTGTTTAATTTGGGTTCATTATGTTGGGGGTATAGACAGCTTTTCTGAGGACAATGAGATAGGAAAGTCTTGCTTGGACAAAGGAGTCAGGCGTAGACAACGCAAAGAGCTTTAACAAAGTCAGACTCGCCGCCTCCAAAACAAACAGCACAGCAGGGAGACCCTGGGCAACTAACATGAATAGACACTTCTTGGAGAAGATCTCGGGACCCAAAGCACAGACAAAACCATCCACAGCACAGGCCACCAGAGATCTACAATCTAACAGCACCTGGATTGCACGCCATCCCATCATGAAGACATCAAGAAACAGAGAGCGCTGGAGAGGCTGTGGGTTGGCGGGCTGGGGGAAGGGAGACTCGTGTGCCTTAGATTTCAACATCAACTACTTAACCAGCGTAGAAATCTGTACACACTTTCCTCAAAACTCTAAGAGGAGAAATTCGATGCATTCCAGCGATTCCAGCTCTGCATATCTTCCCCAAGTACCCACAGGGGTGAGGTTACAGGGATCCAAGTGGGGCCAGGCTTAGGACCACACCATGCATAATAGCTCCACCTTGGAAGCAGCCTACAGGCCATGACAGACCAATGGGTCCAGGCAACGAACGTGCGGGTTGCTAGGGGTCACCAACTTGTGCTGGAGGTGCAAGACAAAACAGCACCTCAGGAAACCTCGGCCCTGGGCAGGCTGGCCAGCTTTCCCGACACACTCGACACCCCACCGGGCTGGCTCCTGCCACCTCCCGGAGTTCGTGTGCTCTGCCCTGGACACACACTTCCAGTCCAAGAGTCGACCAGCAGGGCCACCTTGCCCCTGACTCTCTTGCTTTCCCAGGTGCTTTTGTCCCTCAACACCGGGCCCTCCTGCATGAGCACGGGCTCTCCTGTACACACAACCCTGCCCTTCGCACAACATCCCAGCCTGTCCTGCCTGGCTCACTCTCAACTCTGCACACACGGCCAGGGTGACCCCGTACAACCTTTCCTGCTTGCAGCTTAGAACTTGTGTGATTTCTGCAGGAGGCTAGAGCACAGGCTCAGCCACTCCCAGAAAGCTGTATCCTGAGCAGCAACAGCAGTGTGCCCATGTGCGTGTCTTGGTGCTCAGCGGGCTTGGGCCTAAAGTTTCGTGTGAGGGGAGAGTGGAATCTGGGCTGGAACCATGGCACCCAGCGCACAGAGAGAGCCAGGACCCACGGGTATCGAAAGCAAGGCAGAAACACAGAGACGGGCACTGGCAAAGTGGATTTATTTGGCTCCCATGGGGCAGTGGTCGGATACTAAGGAGAGGAGCATCCTTTGCGTTGGGAGAGGGAAAGGGAGGCTCTGGAGCCCCTTGCTGGGTTCTAGCTCAGAGTCCAGCAGCTCAGTCCAGTAGGATTCCTGTCTGCCACAATGCGGGACCACATGGGCCCGGGAGGTACATAGTGGCGGTCCCCTGTCCCATGTCCCGGAGAGTGGACACGGAGATGGGAGTTCAGCAGCCGCAGCAGGAGGAGGTCAGCAGCAGCAGGAGGAGGAGGTGCCACAGCAGACAGGGTTGCAGAGGAGGGTGGGGCAGGAGGGCTGGCAGCACCCCGAGGACTGGCAGGAGGGCCCACAGCTCACAGGGAAGCACACGGAGCTCTGGCAGCACGGCTGGCAGCACCCCGAGGACTGGCAGGAGGGCACCACGCACACGGCTGGCCTGCAGCATACGGGCACACACACGGAGGCCTGGCACGACGGCTGGCAGCACCCCGAGGACTGGCACGATGGGGTCAGGCACAGGACAGGCTTGCAGCTCACGGGCACGCAGCAGGCAGCCTGGCAGGGGCTGGACCCGCAGCAGGCCGGCTGGCAGCACGGGGAACAGCTGGTGTGGCACATGGCGGACGAGGGAGAGGAGGTGGCTGTGGCTGGCAGGAGGTGCTGGTGAGGTCTGGGCCTCCACCCCGAGCTGCATTTATACCCGGTTCCCGGCAGGCCCGCCACACGCACGGCTCTGCTGTCTTCCTGCTCTGACTTCCTACTTTCCCACTCTGCTTGTTCCTTTGTTCCTGGAGCCTCAGCTTCTCCCCTAATTGCACCCTCTCTGGGCTGCAGGGACACAACAATCCCGCCCAGCACTGCACAGCCTCCACCTGGATGCTGGCTGCCTCCCTCCCCTTCCCCTGTCACTTCTGCCAGATCCCCCACCCCAAGATGCTGCTGTGAGCTCTCCCTCCAGGTGGGATGATGCCTTTGCAAATGCCACCCAGCTGACCCATGTCCCGGGAGGCTGCGGGTCCAGAGAAGATGGGAGGCTGGACACAACCTGGGCGCCAACCAGATATGGTGAGAGCTCGGCGCAGTCATGCGGGAGGGAGGGCTGGACACTGTCTGTCTCGTGTCTTTTCCATCCCATTGTTTTTCTTTTGTTTTCGTTTATTTTTCCCTCCTTCTTACTGTCTTGCTCTCTTTTTGCTGTTTGCTGTTTGTTTTGCCTAAGGAAGAGGGATAAAGCCTGAGCCCCAAAGAGAAACACACGCTAAGAAACACTGCAAAGCTCTTTGTGGAAATGGCACCAAAAGGAAGCTTTTTCCTTGACACACTGCACCTTAGGGTGTCTGTGACCAAACCACACTCCAGAAACACTCAGGGACGTCCTAGACAGAGACAGCCAGCCAAGGGAGCCCACAGACGAATGGAGTGACGAGGCTGAACCAGGTGAGTGGTGACAAACTACCGCAGAAATGGAGGCAACAGGGAAGTCAGGAACCAGAGGACCCGTGTCAGCGAGGAATGTGCACGGTGGTCAGCCCACGTCCTCCGGAGCCTCTTCTCAGGTCAGATTCTATCTGCGGGGCTTTCAACAGACTCACTGTGTGCAAAAGAAATTCATGGACTAGAAATCAAGGGGAAAATGAGCATGACATGCACCGGTCACCCAAAATCAACAATTGATAACCATCTCGTTCTCAAAGAATCCTTCAAGGCACAAAGGAAGCAGAACAGGGAAAGAAAGGCTCTCTAGACACGTGAAGGAGCCGCTGCACAGGAAGAAGGCAGGAGGTGGTGACGTCATGAAAATGAGCAGGCACCAAACCTCACTGCAGCACCACGGAAACAAACAGAACCGCTTGTAAAAGTTCAGGCAAACAGAGACGTGGTACAGGGCTGAACCTCAAGGCCCACTTTCAAAACACCAACTACCTAACTGACAAAATAACTAAATGAATAAAGGCAGTTAGAGAAACAGAAGATAACTCAGCTTCACAGCGAAACCAGACCTTTCCGTAAGACAAATCAAACACTGTCTGCTGAGGTTTCTACCCAAATGCTAAAGAACACATGTTCTTCTCAGCAAGACCCAGGAATTCCTCCCAAGGGACCTGCAGAGCAGCCCCTTCTGGTCCTTTCCACAAGCACACAGTGTCTTGGGCGTCCCGGAGCACTTCTCCTAGATATCAAGCACACAAATAGCACAGAGAGCTTTACAAGCATCGGGACATAGAGTTACACAGCCCTGAACACACAGTGGTGACACAAGTGGTCAAGCAAAGAAGGAAACATTTCCTGGAAGCAAAGGGGAGGGCAGGTCCCGGTTGCCAGCGCCTATGGGACAAAATGAAACCAGTCCCAGGAGGGACACGGGAGGACCACGTCTCGATCTGGTATAACTCATCCTTCACAACTCAACTGCCAACAACCCAGCAAGTGGAAAACACTGTTTTGTCCCTCAAATTGGGAATGAGAACATTTCTCTTATCTATATTGCTGTTCAATATAGTACTTAAAAATTCAGCCAGAACAAGCACCCAAGGAGAAAAAGGAAAACAATATTAAAATAGGATAAGAAGAGGTCAAAGTTTACTTACTTGATGACAGGATGCTCTCCAGAGCAGACACACAAGCACCACCAAAAGATGCCTACAATAAATACTCAACCTGACAGAATGCGTAATACACGAGCACGACTCCTCCAGCCCAGTAATGAACCTGCTGAAAAACCTGAAACGGAAGAGACTCTGTACACAGCAGCATCGAGAATGACTGCTGGACGGGCAGGGACACTGATGGTCACAGTGGCCGTGATTCCAAGGGGGATCCACACAGCCAACGTAACCGCAATCCAGCTACCAACACGCGGTCTTCACAGCATGGAGAACACAGCCCTCCAAAGCACCAGGGTCCATGAGAGACCGAGAATACCCAAAGCCCTCCAGGGCATGAAGAGCAGAGGACAGGTGTCCAAGTCGTGGGCTTCAAGTGTATTGCAAAGATGCGGGGCGCAACACATAAAGCAGAGCAAAATAAAGGAAGCCAGAACTATAGGAAGCAAAATGAAACAACGAAAGGAAACAGCATGCTTTGCACCAGCATTTCAAAAGACATGAGAATGCACAGCACTGAAGACAGGATGCAAAACCACTGCTGGCACAGAGAGCCAGCAGATCTGTGTCTGCCTGCTGGGCAGCACCACTGGAAGGCCCTTTCCTTAGGAATGCCAGTGGGGACAGACAGAGCCAGACAGATCCACCTCTGGCTGCAGGGAGCAGCCATCAGAAGGCTCCTTCTTGTACATAGCCTGCAGGAACAGGGAAAAACAGCCAGATAAGCCCTGTGCACCTGTAGGCCCCCACTGCAGGCCCTTGGTTCCTTCTGGAAGTCATCACTCAATAGTGGAATCAGACAAACACAGCCCTGTGTGTCTGCCACCATCACGGCAGTCCCAGTGTAGACACAGGCTGAGAGAAGCAGCCCCACCCCCATGCAGAGAATCCCCACTGTAGCTGTACATCTGAGGAGATGCCCCCCTGCTACCTCCCTGTAAATCTGGGGTCAGAGGAACTGGGTGCCTGTCCCATGCCCCCTGCACCATGGAAGGGTACGCAACGTGGGAAGTACCTGGGAACCTACAGGAAGCCAAGAGAATATCAAGATGATGGAGGAAAAGGCATCCTCAGACCTCTACCCCACACAGAACCACTCTGGAAGATACAGTCATGGAATCAAATGCAAGTCGCGCACCTCTAATCTCTTGAGAGTGTAGCAACAGAAATAAAGAAACAACTTCATGAGATTGCAAAAGCAGTCAAATCAGATATAACGTCTCAGGTCAAAGAAGAAATCACAAACACACTGGAAGGATTGTTCAGCAGATCTAAAGAAGACAGACAAAAAAGAGGAGCACAGGAAAATGACAGAAAATTTGAAAGGATATAGAAAGGAATTACAATGCATGAAGCAGGTTCTGAGAGATCCGGAAAATTAAACATTAACTTGAAAGTTCCTGAAACAGCTTGAGAGAGACTGAAGATAGACTTTCAAGCATGGAAGACAGGATTGCAGCTTGTGACCGAGAAACAAAAGGTCTCTTAAAAACACCATGGAATCCGGAAATAACAACTCATCGGCTGCAAGACGATGCAAAGAAGCATAATTGAAGAGTGATCAGTGTCGCTGAAGAAGCAGGGGTCAACACAAATGAAATTCAAAGGACATTCACAGAAGTAGGAGAACGCAACTTCCCGAACATGGGAAATGGATCTGGCATGCGGGTAAGTGAAGCATTATAGGACTCCAACTACCGTAACCAAAGTCAGTGTACACCCAGACATGGAATAATCAAGATCCCAGAAATTCAGCACAAGAACAGAATATTAAAAGCTGTTAGAGAAAAGAAACAGAGCACTTATAAAAGAAAACGAATCAAAATCAATGCAGACTTATCAACACAAACCATCCAGTCAAGAAGAGTTTGGAGGGAAGTGTTTCAAACCCTGAAAGAAAACAACGTGCAAACCAGAGTTGACTACCCTACAAACTATAGTTTGAAATTGATGGAAAAATAAGATACGACCATGATAAGGAACAACTGAAGGAATTTGTGACTACAACCAATCTTACAGAGAGTTCAAAGGCATATTCTACAGAGAGATAGAGATGACCATGGTTCCAGGAACAGCAGCAGAGGAGGATCGCCAAACAGGACAGGCAATGGAATGAAGGGAAGTGTGGAGGGCCAACAGCAGGAGGACAGCAGGGCAGAGGCAAACCAATGTGTGCTGCTTTGAACCAGTAGTGTAGATCGGCTCAGGTCAGCAACAAAAAGAAACATAGGGACAGTGGGTCAAGAAACAAGATCCATCGACACACTGTATACAAGAAACACATCTGACTGGAAAAGAAATTCATGGACTGAACAGCAAAGGAGAGAAAAATGTGTCCCCTGCGACAGAAAACCAGAAAACAAAGCAAGGGTAAGTTGCCCATCAACCGCACAATGGACAAGGAACATATGGTATTTTCCTGCACTGGAGAGCTACCCAACTGCAGGTAGAATAATTTCAGGGCTGCTGTAGGTAAATGGACCGAACTGGAGATCATGTTCATGGGTGAAACCGTGCGACTTATACACGTGACCCCAGTATCAGGAACAGAAGGAGTTCATGGGACCCAAAAGCAAGAGTTACTGTAAGAGTGACGGGGGAGGAAACACCTGGGAGGGAAAGGCAGTAACTACTGTTAAATTCTTATTGCTTTGAACTCTTGGGTTTTTTTAAACAATTTTGTTAGGTTAGGCTTTGTTCTGTCCTGTGTTGTTCTATTTTACCCACATGACGAGAGGGGCAGCTATTTTGAATATAATGGGATCTGTGATGATGACCCAGGATTCCTAACGTATTTCTTTGAAGCCTTATAATGCTCTCATTCATTGATATAATCGGTTTTATTGATTTCTTTCATTCTATTGTGTGTGATGGTATGAACATGTATTCTGAAACAAATGAGACATTACGGTAGCCAATGCTGACTTTCTATCACCTTGTTTTGAGGTCCTATGAGGCTTCTGTTCATCGGATTTGATTAGTTCTATCCTGTTGTGTTTAATTTGGGTTCATTATGTTGGGGGTATAGACAGCTTTTCTGCGGACAATGAGATAGGAAAGTCTTGCTTGGACAAAGGAGTCAGGCGTAGACAACGCAAAGAGCTTTAACAAAGTCAGACTCGCCGCCTCCAAAACAAACAGCACAGCAGGGAGACCCTGGGCAACTAACATGAATAGACACTTCTTGGAGAAGATCTCGGGACCCAAAGCACAGACAAAACCATCCACAGCACAGGCCACCAGAGATCTACAATCTAACAGCACCTGGATTGCACGCCATCCCATCATGAAGACATCAAGAAACAGAGAGCGCTGGAGAGGCTGTGGGTTGGCGGGCTGGGGAAGGGAGACTCATGTGCCTTAGATTTCAACATCAACTACTTAACCAGCGTAGAAATCTGTACACACTTTCCTCAAAACTCTAAGAGGAGAAATTCGATGCATTCCAGCGATTCCAGCTCTGCATATCTTCCCCAAGTACCCACAGGGGTGAGGTTACAGGGATCCAAGTGGGGCCAGGCTTAGGACCACACCATGCATAATAGCTCCACCTTGGAAGCAGCCTACAGGCCATGACAGACCAATGGGTCCAGGCAACGAACGTGCGGGTTGCTAGGGGTCACCAACTTGTGCTGGAGGTGCAAGACAAAACAGCACCTAAGGAAACCTCGGCCCTGGGCAGGTTGGCCAGCTTTCCCGACACACTCGACACCCCACCGGGCTGGCTCCTGCCACCTCCCGGAGTTCGTGTGCTCTGCCCTGGACACACACTTCCAGTCCAAGAGTCGACCAGCAGGGCCACCTTGCCCCTGACTCTCTTGCTTTCCCAGGTGCTTTTGTCCCTCAACACCGGGCCCTCCTGCATGAGCACGGGCTCTCCTGTACACACAACCCTGCCCTTCGCACAACATCCCAGCCTGTCCTGCCTGGCTCACTCTCAACTCTGCACACACGGCCAGGGTGACCCCGTACAACCTTTCCTGCTTGCAGCTTAGAACTTGTGTGATTTCTGCAGGAGGCTAGAGCACAGGCTCAGCCACTCCCAGAAAGCTGTATCCTGAGCAGCAACAGCAGTGTGCCCATGTGCGTGTCTTGGTGCTCAGCGGGCTTGGGCCTAAAGTTTCGTGTGAGGGGAGAGTGGAATCTGGGCTGGAACCATGGCACCCAGCGCACAGAGAGAGCCAGGACCCACGGGTATCGAAAGCAAGGCAGAAACACAGAGACGGGCACTGGCAAAGTGGATTTATTTGGCTCCCATGGGGCAGTGGTTGGATACTAAGGAGAGGAGCATCCTTTGCGTTGGGAGAGGGAAAGGGAGGCTCTGGAGCCCCTTGCTGGGTTCTAGCTCAGAGTCCAGCAGCTCAGTCCAGTAGGATTCCTGTCTGCCACAATGCGGGACCACATGGGCCCGGGAGGTACATAGTGGCGGTCCCCTGTCCCATGTCCCGGAGAGTGGACACGGAGATGGGAGTTCAGCAGCCGCAGCAGGAGGAGGTCAGCAGCAGCAGGAGGAGGAGGTGCCACAGCAGACAGGGTTGCAGAGGAGGGTGGGGCAGGAGGGCTGGCAGCACCCCGAGGACTGGCAGGAGGGCCCACAGCTCACGGGGAAGCACACGGAGCTCTGGCAGCACGGCTGGCAGCACCCCGAGGACTGGCAGGAGGGCACCACGCACACGGCTGGCCTGCAGCATACGGGCACACACACGGAGGCCTGGCACGACGGCTGGCAGCACCCCGAGGACTGGCACGATGGGGTCAGGCACAGGACAGGCTTGCAGCTCACGGGCACGCAGCAGGCAGCCTGGCAGGGGCTGGACCCGCAGCAGGCCGGCTGGCAGCACGGGGAACAGCTGGTGTGGCACATGGCGGACGAGGGAGAGGAGGTGGCTGTGGCTGGCAGGAGGTGCTGGTGAGGTCTGGGCCTCCACCCCGAGCTGCATTTATACCCGGTTCCCGGCAGGCCCGCCACACGCACGGCTCTGCTGTCTTCCTGCTCTGACTTCCTACTTTCCCACTCTGCTTGTTCCTTTGTTCCTGGAGCCTCAGCTTCTCCCCTAATTGCACCCTCTCTGGGCTGCAGGGACACAACAATCCCGCCCAGCACTGCACAGCCTCCACCTGGATGCTGGCTGCCTCCCTCCCCTTCCCCTGTCACTTCTGCCAGATCCCCCACCCCAAGATGCTGCTGTGAGCTCTCCCTCCAGGTGGGACGATGCCTTTGCAAATGCCACCCAGCTGACCCTTGTCCCGGGAGGCTGTGCGGGTCCAGAGAAGATGGGAGGCTAGACACGCCCTGCGCACCAACCAGATATGGTGAGAGCTCGGCGCAGTCACGCGGGAGGGAGGGCTGGACAACTGTCTGTCTCGTGTCTTTTCCATCCCATTGATTTTTTTTTTGTTTTTCATTTATTTTTCCCTCCTTCTTACTGTCTTGCTCTCTTTTTGCTGTTTGATGTTTGTTTTGCCTAAGGAAGAGGGATAAAGCCTGAGCCCCAAAGAGAAACACACGCTAAGAAACTCTGCAAAGCTGTTTGTGGAAATGGCACCAAAAGGAAGCTTTTTCCTTGACACACTGGACCTTAGGGTGTCTGTGACCAAACCACACTCCAGAAACACTCAGGGACGTCCTAGACAGAGACAGCCAGCCAAGGGAGCCCACAGACGAATGGAGTGACGAGGCTGAACCAGGTGAGTGGTGACAAACTACCGCGGAAATGGAGGCAACAGGGAAGTCAGGAACCAGAGGACCCGTGTCAGCGAGGACTGCGCACGGGGGTCAGCCCACGTCCTCCGGAGCCTCTTCTCAGGTCAGACTGTAGCTGCGGTGCTTTCAACAGACTCACTGTGTGCAAAAGAAATTCATGGACTATAAATCAAGGGGAAAATGAGCATGACATGCACCGGTCACCCAAAATCAACAAGGGAGAACCATCTCGTTCTCAAAGAATCCTTCAAGGCACAAAGGAAGCAGAACAGGGAAAGAAAGGCTCTCTAGACACGTGAAGGAGCCGCTGCACAGGAAGAAGGCAGGAGGTGGTGACGTCATGAAAATGAGCAGGCACCAAACCTCACTGCAGCACCACGGAAACAAACAGAACCGCTTGTAAAAGTTCAGGCACACAGAGACGTGGTACAGGGCTGAACCTCAAGGCCCACTTTCAAAACACCAACTACCTAACTGACAAAATAACTAAATGAATAAAGGCAATTAGAGAAACAGAAGATAACTCAGCTTCACAGCGAAACCAGACCTTTCCGTAAGACAAATCAAACACTGTCTGCTGAGGTTTCTACCCAAACGCTAAAGAACACGTGTTCTTCTCAGCAAGACCCAGGAATTCCTCCCAAGGGACCTGCAGAGCAGCCCCTTCTGGTCCTTTCCACAAGCACACAGTGTCTTGGGCGTCCCGGAGCACTGCTCCTAGATATCAAGCACACAAATAGCACAGAGAGCTTTACAAACATCGGGACATAGAGTCACACGGCCCTGAACACACAATGGTGACACAAGTGGTCAAGCAAAGAAGGAAACATTTCCTGGAAGCAAATGGGAGTGCAGGTCCCAGTTGCCAGCGCCCATGGGACACAATGAAACCAGTCCCAGGAGGGACACGGAAGGACCACGTCTCGATCTAGTATAACTCATCCTTCACAACTCAACTGCCAACAATCCAGCAAGTGGAAAACACTGTTTTGTCCCTAAAATTGGGAATGAGAACATTTCTCTTATCTATATTGCTGTTCAATATAGTACTTAAAAATTCAGCCAGAACAAGCACCCAAGGAGAAAAAGGAAAACGATATTAAAATAGGATAAGAAGAGGTCAAAGTTTACTTACTTGATGACAGGATGCTCTCCAGAGCAGACACACAAGCACCACCAAAAGACGCCTACAATAAATACTCAACCTGACAGAATGCGTAATACACGAGCACGACTCCTCCAGCCCAGTAATGAACCTGCTGAAAAACCTGAAACGGAAGAGACTCTGTACACAGCAGCATCGAGAATGACTGCTGGACGGGCAGGGCCACTTATGGTCACAGTGGCCGTGATTCCAAGGGGGATCCACACAGCCAACGTAACCGCAATCCAGCTACCAACATGCGGTCTTCACAGCATGGAGAACACATCCCTCCAAAGCACCAGGGGCCATGAGAGACCGAGAATACCCAAAGCCCTCCAGGGCATGAAGAGCAGAGGACAGGTGTCCAAGACCTGGGCTTCAAGTGTATTGCAAAGATGCAGGGCGCAACACACAAAGCAGAGCAAAATAAAGGAAGCCAGAACTATAGGAAGCAAAATGAAACAACGAAAGGAAACAGCATGCTTTGCACCAGCATTTCAAAAGACATGAGAATGCACAGCACTGAAGACAGGATGCAAAACCACTGCTGGCACAGAGAGCCAGCAGATCTGCGTCTGCCTGCTGGGCAGCACCACTGGAAGGCCCTTTCCTTAGGAAGGCCAGTGGGGACAGACAGAGCCAGACAGATCCACCTCTGGCTGCAGGGAGCAGCCACCAGAAGGCTCCTTCTTGTAGGCAGCCAGCAGGAACAGGGACAAACAGCCAGATAAGCCCTGTGCACCTGTAGGCCCCCACTGCAGGCCCTTGGTTCCTTCTGGCAGTCATCACCCAATAGTGGAATCAGACAAATACAGCCCTGTGTGTCTGTCACCATCACAGCAGTCCCATTGTAGACACAGGCTGAGAGAAGCAGCCCCACCCGCATGCAGAGAATCCCCACTGTAGCTGTACATCTGAGGAGAAGCCACCCTGCTACCTCCCTGTAAATCTGGGGTCAGAGGAACTGGGTGCCTGTCCCATGCCCCCTGCACCATGGAAGGGTATGCAACGTGGGAAGTACCAGGGAACCTACAGGAAGCCAAGAGAATATCAAGATGATGGAGGAAAAGGCATCCTCAGACCTCTACCCCACACAGAACCACTCTGGAAGATACAGTCATGGAATCAAATGCAAGTCGCGCACCTCTAAACTCTTGAGAGTGTAGCAGCAGAAATAAAGAAACAACTTCATGAGATTGCAAAAGCAGTACAATCAGATATAATGTCTCAGGTCACAGAAGAAATCACAAACACACTGGAAGGATTGTTCAGCAGATCTAAAGAAGACAGACAAAAAAGAGGAGCACAGGAAAATGACAGAAACTTTGAAAGGATATAGAAAGGAATTACAATGCATAAAGCAGGTTCTGAGAGATCTGGAAAATTAAACATTAACTTGAAAGTTCCTGAAACAGCTTGAGAGAGACTGAAGATAGACTTTCAAGCATGGAAGACAGGATTGCAGCTTGTGACCGTGAAACAAAAGGTCTCAAAAACACCATGGAATCCGGAAATAACAACTCATCGGCTGCAAGATGATGCAAAGAAGCATAACTGAAGAGTGATCAGTGTCGCTGAAGAAGCAGGGGTCAACAAAAATCAAATTCAAAGGACATTCACAGAAGTAGGAGAACGCAACTTCCCGAACATGGGAAATGGATCTGGCATGTGGGTAAGAGAAGCATTATAGGACTCCAACTGCCGTAACCAAAGTCAGTGTACACCCAGACATGTAATAATCAAGATCCTAGAAATTCAGCACAAGAACAGAATATTAAAAGCTGTTAGAGAAAAGAAACAGAGCACTTATAAAAGAAAACAAATCAAAATCAATGCAGACTTATCAACACAAACCATCCAGTCAAGAAGACTTTGGAGGGAAGTGTTTCAAACCCTGAAAGAAAACAACGTCCAAACCAGAGCTGACTACCCTACCAACTATAGTTTGAAATTGATGGAAAAATAAGATACGACCATGATAAGGAACAACTGAAGGAATTCGTGACTACAACCAACCTTACAGAGAGTTCAAAGGCATATTCTACAGAGAGATAGAGATGACCTTGGTTCCAGGAACAGCAGCAGAGGAGGATCGCCAAACAGGACAGGCAATGGAATGAAGGGAAGTGTGGAGGGCCAACAGCAGGAGGACAGCAGGGCAGAGACAAACCAATGTGTGCTGCTTTGAACCAGTAGTGTAGATCGGCTCAGGTCAGCAACAAAACGAAACATAGGGACAGTGGGTCAAGAAACAAGATCCATCGACATACTGTATGCAAGAAACACATCTGACTGGAAAGGAAATTCATGGACTGAACAGCAAAGGAGAGAAAACAAGTGTCCCATGCGACAGAAAACCAGAAAACAAAGCAAGGGTAAGTTGCCCATCAACCGCACAATGGACAAGGAACATATGGTATTTTCCTGCACTGGAGAGCTACCCAGCTACACTTAGAATAATTTCAGGGCTGCTGTAGGTAAATGGACCAAACTGGAGATCATGTTCAGGGGTGAAACCGTGCGACTTATACACGTGAACCCCAGCATCAGGAACAGAAGGAGTTAATGGGACCCAAAAGCAAGAGTTACTGTAAGAGTGACGGGGGAGGAAACACCTGGGGGGGAAAGGCAGTAACTACTGTTAAATTCTTATTGCCTTGGACTCTTGGGTTTTTTTAAACAATTTTGTTAGGTTAGGCTTTGTTCTGTCTTGTGTTGTTCTATTTTACCCACATGAGGAGAGGGGCAGCTATTTTGAATATAATGGGATCTGTGATGATGACCTAGGTTTCCTAACGTATTTCTTTGAAGTCTTATAATGCTCTCATTCATTGATATAATCGGTTTTATTGATTTCTTTCATTCTATTGTGTGTGATGGTATGAACATGTATTCTGAAACAAATGAGACATTACGGTAGCCAATGCTGACTTTCTATCACCTTGTTTTGAGGTCCTATGAGGCTTCTGTTCATCGGATTTGATTAGTTCTATCCTGTTGTGTTTAATTTGGGCTCATTATGTTGGGGGTATAGACAGCTTTTCTGCGGACAATGAGATAGGAAAGTCTTGCTCGGACACAGGAGTCAGGAGTAGACAAGGCAAAGATCTTTAACAAAGTCAGACTCGCCGCCTCCAAAACAAACAGCACAGCATGGAGACCCTGGGCAACTAACATGAATAGACACTTCTTGGAGAAGAACTCAGGACCCAAAGCACAGACAAAACCATCCACAGCACAGGCCACCAGAGATCTACAATCTGACAGCACCTGGATTGCACGCCATCCCATCATGAAGACATCAAGAAACAGAGAGCGCTGGAGAGGCTGTGGGTTGGCGGGCTGGGGAAGGGAGACTCATGTGCCTTAGATTTCAACATCAACTACTTAACCAGCGTAGAAATCTGTACACACTTTCCTCAAAACTCTAAGAGGAGAAATTCGATGCATTCCAGCGATTCCAGCTCTGCATATCTTCCCCAGATACCCACAGGTGTGATGTTACAGGGATCTAAGTGGGGCCAGGCTTACGACCGCACCATGCATAATAGCTCCATCTTGGAAGCAGCCTACAGGCCATGACAGACCAATGGGTCTAGGCAACGAACGTGCGGGTTGCTAGGGGTCACCAACTTGTGCTGGAGGTGCAAGACAAAACAGCACCTAAGGAAACCTCGGCCCTGGGCAGGCTGGCCAGCTTTCCCGACACACTCGACACCCCACCGGGCTGGCTCCTGCCACCTCCCGGAGTTCGTGTGCTCTGCCCTGGACACACACTTCCAGTCCAAGAGTCGACCAGCAGGGCCACCTTGCCCCTGACTCTCTTGCTTTCCCAGGTGCTTTTGTCCCTCAACACCGGGCCCTCCTGCATGAGCACGGGCTCTCCTGTACACACAACCCTGCCCTTCGCACAACATCCCAGCCTGTCCTGCCTGGCTCACTCTCAACTCTGCACACACGGCCAGGGTGACCCCGTACAACCTTTCCTGCTTGCAGCTTAGAACTTGTGTGATTTCTGCAGGAGGCTAGAGCACAGGCTCAGCCACTCCCAGAAAGCTGTATCCTGAGCAGCAACAGCAGTGTGCCCATGTGCGTGTCTTGGTGCTCAGCGGGCTTGGGCCTAAAGTTTCGTGTGAGGGGAGAGTGGAATCTGGGCTGCAACCATGGCACCCAGCGCACAGAGAGAGCCAGGACCCACGGGTATCGAAAGCAAGGCAGAAACACAGAGACGGGCACTGGCAAAGTGGATTTATTTGGCTCCCATGGGGCAGTGGTTGGATACTAAGGAGAGGAGCATCCTTTGCGTTGGGAGAGGGAAAGGGAGGCTCTGGAGCCCCTTGCTGGGTTCTAGCTCAGAGTCCAGCAGCTCAGTCCAGTAGGATTCCTGTCTGCCACAATGCGGGACCACATGGGCCCGGGAGGTACATAGTGGCGGTCCCCTGTCCCATGTCCCGGAGAGTGGACACGGAGATGGGAGTTCAGCAGCCGCAGCAGGAGGAGGTCAGCAGCAGCAGGAGGAGGAGGTGCCACAGCAGACAGGGTTGCAGAGGAGGGCGGGGCAGGAGGGCTGGCAGCACCCCGAGGACTGGCAGGAGGGCCCACAGCTCACGGGGAAGCACACGGAGCTCTGGCAGCACGGCTGGCAGCACCCCGAGGACTGGCAGGAGGGCACCACGCACACGGCTGGCCTGCAGCATACGGGCACACACACGGAGGCCTGGCACGACGGCTGGCAGCACCCCGAGGACTGGCACGATGGGGTCAGGCACAGGACAGGCTTGCAGCTCACGGGCACACAGCAGGCAGCCTGGCAGGGGCTGGACCCGCAGCAGGCCGGCTGGCAGCACGGAGAACAGCTGGTGTGGCACATGGCGGACGAGGGAGAGGAGGTGGCTGTGGCTGGCAGGAGGTGCTGGTGAGGTCTGGGCCTCCACCCCGAGCTGCATTTATACCCGGTTCCCGGCAGGCCCGCCACACGCACGGCTCTGCTGTCTTCCTGCTCTGACTTCCTACTTTCCCACTCTGCTTGTTCCTTTGTTCCTGGAGCCTCAGCTTCTCCCCTAATTGCACCCTCTCTGGGCTGCAGGGACACAACAATCCCGCCCAGCACTGCACAGCCTCCACCTGGATGCTGGCTGCCTCCCTCCCCTTCCCCTGTCACTTCTGCCAGATCCCCCACCCCAAGATGCTGCTGTGAGCTCTCCCTCCAGGTGGGATGATGCCTTTGCAAATGCCACCCAGCTGACCCATGTCCCGGGAGGCTGCGGGTCCAGAGAAGATGGGAGGCTGGACACAACCTGGGCGCCAACCAGATATGGTGAGAGCTCGGCGCAGTCATGCGGGAGGGAGGGCTGGACACTGTCTGTCTCGTGTCTTTTCCATCCCATTGTTTTTCTTTTGTTTTCGTTTATTTTTCCCTCCTTCTTACTGTCTTGCTCTCTTTTTGCTGTTTGCTGTTTGTTTTGCCTAAGGAAGAGGGATAAAGCCTGAGCCCCAAAGAGAAACACACGCTAAGAAACACTGCAAAGCTCTTTGTGGAAATGGCACCAAAAGGAAGCTTTTTCCTTGACACACTGCACCTTAGGGTGTCTATGACCAAACCACACTCCAGAAACACTCAGGGACGTCCTAGACAGAGACAGCCAGCCAAGGGAGCCCACAGACGAATGGAGTGACGAGGCTGAACCAGGTGAGTGGTGACAAACTACCGCGGAAATGGAGGCAACAGGGAAGTCAGGAACCAGAGGACCCGTGTCAGCGAGGAATGTGCACGGTGGTCAGCCCACGTCCTCCGGAGCCTCTTCTCAGGTCAGATTCTATCTGCGGGGCTTTCAACAGACTCACTGTGTGCAAAAGAAATTCATGGACTATAAATCAAGGGGAAAATGAGCATGACATGCACCGGTCACCCAAAATCAACAATTGATAACCATCTCGTTCTCAAAGAATCCTTCAAGGCACAAAGGAAGCAGAACAGGGAAAGAAAGGCTCTCTAGACACGTGAAGGAGCCGCTGCACAGGAAGAAGGCAGGAGGTGGTGACGTCATGAAAATGAGCAGGCACCAAACCTCACTGCAGCACCACGGAAACAAACAGAACCGCTTGTAAAAGTTCAGGCAAACAGAGACGTGGTACAGGGCTGAACCTCAAGGCCCACTTTCAAAACACCAACTACCTAACTGACAAAATAACTAAATGAATAAAGGCAGTTAGAGAAACAGAAGATAACTCAGCTTCACAGCGAAACCAGACCTTTCCGTAAGACAAATCAAACACTGTCTGCTGAGGTTTCTACCCAAATGCTAAAGAACACATGTTCTTCTCAGCAAGACCCAGGAATTCCTCCCAAGGGACCTGCAGAGCAGCCCCTTCTGGTCCTTTCCACAAGCACACAGTGTCTTGGGCGTCCCGGAGCACTTCTCCTAGATATCAAGCACACAAATAGCACAGAGAGCTTTACAAGCATCGGGACATAGAGTTACACAGCCCTGAACACACAGTGGTGACACAAGTGGTCAAGCAAAGAAGGAAACATTTCCTGGAAGCAAAGGGGAGGGCAGGTCCCGGTTGCCAGCGCCTATGGGACAAAATGAAACCAGTCCCAGGAGGGACACGGGAGGACCACGTCTCGATCTGGTATAACTCATCCTTCACAACTCAACTGCCAACAACCCAGCAAGTGGAAAGCACTGTTTTGTCCCTCAAATTGGGAATGAGAACATTTCTCTTATCTATATTGCTGTTCAATATAGTACTTAAAAATTCAGCCAGAACAAGCACCCAAGGAGAAAAAGGAAAACAATATTAAAATAGGATAAGAAGAGGTCAAAGTTTACTTACTTGATGACAGGATGCTCTCCAGAGCAGACACACAAGCACCACCAAAAGATGCCTACAATAAATACTCAACCTGACAGAATGCGTAATACACGAGCACGACTCCTCCAGCCCAGTAATGAACCTGCTGAAAAACCTGAAACGGAAGAGACTCTGTACACAGCAGCATCGAGAATGACTGCTGGACGGGCAGGGACACTGATGGTCACAGTGGCCGTGATTCCAAGGGGGATCCACACAGCCAAAGTAACCGCAATCCAGCTACCAACATGCGGTCTTCACAGCATGGAGAACACAGCCCTGCAAAGCACCAGGGTCCATGAGAGACCGAGAATACCCAAAGCCCTCCAGGGCATGAAGAGCAGAGGACAGGTGTCCAAGTCCTGGGCTTCAAGTGTATTGCAAAGATGCGGGGCGCAACACATAAAGCAGAGCAAAATAAAGGAAGCCAGAACTATAGGAAGCAAAATGAAACAACGAAAGGAAACAGCATGCTTTGCACCAGCATTTCAAAAGACATGAGAATGCACAGCACTGAAGACAGGATGCAAAACCACTGCTGGCACAGAGAGCCAGCAGATCTGTGTCTGCCTGCTGGGCAGCACCACTGGAAGGCCCTTTCCTTAGGAATGCCAGTGGGGACAGACAGAGCCAGACAGATCCACCTCTGGCTGCAGGGAGCAGCCATCAGAAGGCTCCTTCTTGTACATAGCCTGCAGGAACAGGGAAAAACAGCCAGATAAGCCCTGTGCACCTGTAGGCCCCCACTGCAGGCCCTTGGTTCCTTCTGGAAGTCATCACTCAATAGTGGAATCAGACAAACACAGCCCTGTGTGTCTGCCACCATCACGGCAGTCCCAGTGTAGACACAGGCTGAGAGAAGCAGCCCCACCCCCATGCAGAGAATCCCCACTGTAGCTGTACATCTGAGGAGATGCCCCCCTGCTACCTCCCTGTAAATCTGGGGTCAGAGGAACTGGGTGCCTGTCCCATGCCCCCTGCACCATGGAAGGGTACGCAACGTGGGAAGTACCTGGGAACCTACAGGAAGCCAAGAGAATATCAAGATGATGGAGGAAAAGGCATCCTCAGACCTCTACCCCACACAGAACCACTCTGGAAGATACAGTCATGGAATCAAATGCAAGTCGCGCACCTCTAATCTCTTGAGAGTGTAGCAACAGAAATAAAGAAACAACTTCATGAGATTGCAAAAGCAGTCAAATCAGATATAACGTCTCAGGTCAAAGAAGAAATCACAAACACACTGGAAGGATTGTTCAGCAGATCTAAAGAAGACAGACAAAAAAGAGGAGCACAGGAAAATGACAGAAACTTTGAAAGGATATAGAAAGGAATTACAATGCATGAAGCAGGTTCTGAGAGATCCGGAAAATTAAACATTAACTTGAAAGTTCGTGAAACAGCTTGAGAGAGACTGAAGATAGTCTTTCAAGCGTGGAAGACAGGATTGCAGCTTGTGACCGTGAAACAAAAGGTCTCTTAAAAACAACATGGAATCCGGAAATAACAACTCATCGGCTGCAAGATGATGCAAAGAAGCATAATTGAAGAGTGATCAGTGTCGCTGAAGAAGCAGGGGTCAACACAAATGAAATTCAAAGGACATTCACAGAAGTAGGAGAACGCAACTTCCCGAACATGGGAAACGGATCTGGCATGCGGGTAAGCGAAGCATTATAGGACTCCAACTACCGTAACCAAAGTCAGTGTACACCCAGACATGTAATAATTAAGATCCCAGAAATTCAGCACAAGAACAGAATATTAAAAGCTGTTAGAGAAAAGAAACAGAGCACTTATAACAGAAAACGAATCAAAATCAATGCAGACGTATCAACACAAACCATCCAGTCAAGAAGAGTTTGGAGGGAAGTGTTTCAAACCCTGAAAGAAAACAACGTCCAAACCAGAGTTGACTACCCTACAAACTATAGTTTGAAATTGATGGAAAAATAAGATACGACCATGATAATGAACAACTGAAGGAATTCGTGACTACAACCAACCTTACAGAGAGTTCAAAGGCATATTCTACAGAGAGATAGAGATGACCATGGTGCCAGGAAAAGCAGCAGAGGAGGATCGCCAAACAGGACAGGCAATGGAATGAAGAGAAGTGTGGAGGGCCAACAGAAGGAGGACAGCAGGGCAGAGACAAACCAATGTGTGCTGCTTTGAACCAGTAGTGTAGATCGGCTCAGGTCAGCAACAAAAAGGAACATAGGGACAGTGGGTCAAGAAACAAGATCCATCGACACACTGTATACAAGAAACACATCTGACTGGAAAAGAAATTCATGGACTGAACAGCAAAGGAGAGAAAACAAGTGTCCCATGCGACAGAAAACCAGAAAACAAAGCAAGGGTAAGTTGCCCATCAACCGCACAATGGACAAGGAACATATGGTATTTTCCTGCACTGGAGAGCTACCCAACTGCAGGTAGAATAATTTCAGGGCTGCTGTAGGTAAATGGACGGAACTGGAGATCATGTTCAGGGGTGAAACCGTGCGACTTATACACGTGACCCCAGTATCAGGAACAGAAGGAGTTAATGGGACCCAAAAGCAAGAGTTACTGTAAGAGTGCCAGGGGAGGAAACACCTCGGGGGGAAAGGCATTAACTACTGTTAAATTCTTATTGCCTTGAACTCTTGGGTTTTTTTTAAACAATTTTGTTAGGTTAGGCTTTGTTCTGTCTTGTGTTGTTCTATTTTACCCACATGAGGAGAGGGGCAGCTATTTTGAATATAATGGGATCTGTGATGATGACCTAGGTTTCCTAACGTATTTCTTTGAAGTCTTATAATGCTCTCATTCATTGATATAATCGGTTTTATTGATTTCTTTCATTCTATTGTGTGTGATGGTATGAACATGTATTCTGAAACAAATGAGACATTACGGTAGCCAATGCTGACTTTCTATCACCTTGTTTTGAGGTCCTATGAGGCTTCTGCTCATCGGATTTGATTAGTTCTATCCTGTTGTGTTTAATTTGGGTTCATTATGTTGGGGGTATAGACAGCTTTTCTGAGGACAATGAGATAGGAAAGTGTTGCTCGGACACAGGAGTCAGGCGTAGACAACGCAAAGATCTTTAACAAAGTCAGACTCGCCGCCTCCAAAACAAACAGCACAGCAGGGAGACCCTGGGCAACTAACATGAATAGACACTTCTTGGAGAAGATCTCGGGACCCAAAGCACAGACAAAACCATCCACAGCACAGGCCACCAGAGATCTACAATCTAACAGCACCTGGATAGCACACCATCCCATCATGAAGACATCAAGAAACAACGAGCGCTGGAGAGGCTGTGGGTTGGCGGGCTGGGGAAGGGAGACTCGTGTGCCTTAGATTTCAACATCAACTACTTAACCAGCGTAGAAATCTGTATACACTTTCCTCAAAACTCTAAGAGGAGAAATTCGATGCATTCCAGCGATTCCAGCTCTGCATATCTTCCCCAGATACCCACAGGGGTGAGGTTACAGGGATCCAAGTGGGGCCAGGCTTAGGACCACACCATGCATAATAGCTCCATCTTGGAAGCAGCCTACAGGCCATGACAGACCAATGGGTCCAGGCAACGAACGTGCGGGTTGCTAGGGGTCACCAACTTGTGCTGGAGGTGCAAGACAAAACAGCACCTAAGGAAACCTCGGCCCTGGGCAGGCTGGCCAGCTTTCCCGACACACTCGACACCCCACCGGGCTGGCTCCTGCCACCTCCCGGAGTTCGTGTGCTCTGCCCTGGACACACGCTTCCAGTCCAAGAGTCGACCAGCAGGGCCACCTTGCCCCTGACTCTCTTGCTTTCCCAGGTGCTTTTGTCCCTCAACACCGGGCCCTCCTGCATGAGCACGGGCTCTCCTGTACACACAACCCTGCCCTTCGCACAACATCCCAGCCTGTCCTGCCTGGCTCACTCTCAACTCTGCACACACGGCCAGGGTGACCCCGTACAACCTTTCCTGCTTGCAGCTTAGAACTTGTGTGATTTCTGCAGGAGGCTAGAGCACAGGCTCAGCCACTCCCAGAAAGCTGTATCCTGAGCAGCAACAGCAGTGTGCCATGTGCGTGTCTTGGTGCTCAGCGGGCTTGGGTCTTAAGTTTCGTGTGAGGGGAGAGTGGAATCTGGGCTGGAACCATGGCACCCAGCGCACAGAGAGAGCCAGGACCCACGGGTATCAAAAGCAAGGCAGAAACACAGAGACGGGCACTGGCAAAGTGGATTTATTTGGCTCCCATGGGGCAGTGGTCGGATGCTAAGGAGAGGAGCATCCTTTGCGTTGGGAGAGGGAAAGGGAGGCTCTGGAGCCCCTTGCTGGGTTCTAGCTCAGAGTCCAGCAGCTCAGTCCAGTAGGATTCCTGTCTGCCACAATGCGGGACCACATGGGCCCGGGAGGTACATAGTGGCGGTCCCCTGTCCCATGTCCCGGAGAGTGGACACGGAGATGGGAGTTCAGCAGCCGCAGCAGGAGGAGGTCAGCAGCAGCAGGAGGAGGAGTTGCCACAGCAGACAGGGTTGCAGAGGAGGGCGGGGCAGGAGGGCTGGCAGCACCCCGAGGACTGGCAGGAGGGCACCACGCACACGGCTGGCCTGCAGCATACGGGCACACACACGGAGGCCTGGCACGACGGCTGGCAGCACCCCGAGGACTGGCACGATGGGGTCAGGCACAGGACAGGCTTGCAGCTCACGGGCACACAGCAGGCAGCCTGGCAGGGGCTGGACCCGCAGCAGGCCGGCTGGCAGCACGGGGAACAGCTGGTGTGGCACATGGCGGACGAGGGAGAGGAGGTGGCTGTGGCTGGCAGGAGGTGCTGGTGAGGTCTGGGCCTCCACCCCGAGCTGCATTTATACCCGGTTCCCGGCAGGCCCGCCACACGCACGGCTCTGCTGTCTTCCTGCTCTGACTTCCTACTTTCCCACTCTGCTTGTTCCTTTGTTCCTGGAGCCTCAGCTTCTCCCCTAATTGCACCCTCTTTGAGCTGCAGGGACACAACAATCCTGCCCAGCACTGCACAGCCTCCACCTGGATGCTGGCTGCTTCCCTCCCCTTCCCCTGTCACTTCTGCCAGATCCCCCACCCCAAGATGCTGCTGTGAGCTCTCCCTCCAGGTGGGACGCTGCCTTTCCAAATGCCACCCAGCTCACCCTTGTCCCGGGAGGCTGTGCGGGTCCAGAGAAGATGGGAGGCTGGACACGCCCTGGGCGCCAACCAGATATGGTGAGATCTCAGAGCAGTCATGTGGGAGGGAGGGCTGGACACTGTCTGTCTCGTGTCTTTTCCATCCCATTGTTTTTCTTTTGTTTTCGTTTATTTTCCCCTCCTTCTTTCTGTCTTGCTCTCGTTTTGCTGTTTGATGTTTGTTTTGCCTAAGGAAGAGGGTTGAAGCCTGAGCCCTAAAGAGAAACACATGCTAAGAAACTCTGCAAAGCACTTTGTGGAAATGGCACCAAAAGGAAGCTTTTTCCTTGACACACTGCACCTTAGGGTGTCTATGACCAAACCACACTCCAGAAACACTCAGGGACATCCTAGACAGAGACAGCCAGCCAAGGGAGCCCACAGACGAATGGAGTAACGAGGCTGAACCAGGTGAGTGGTGACAAACTACCGCGGAAATGGAGGCAACAGGGAAGTCAGGAACCAGAGGACCCGTGTCAGCGAGGACTGCGCCCGGGGGTCAGCCCACGTCCTCCGGAGCCTCTTCTCAGGTCAGACTCTAGCTGCGGGGCTTTCAACAGACTCACTGTGTGGGAAAGAAATTCATGGACTAGAAATCAAGGGGAAAATGAGCATGACATGCAACCGGTCACCCAAAATCAACAAGGGAGAACCATCTCGTTCTCAAAGAATCCTTCAAGGCGCAAAGGAAGCAGAACAGGGAAAGAAAGGCTCTCTAGACTCATGAAGAAGCCTCTCCAAAGAAAGAGAGCAGAAGGAGGTGACAATCGGAAAATATGTGAGCAGGCTCCAAATTTCAGTGTAACCGCATGAACACAAGCAGGACTGCGTGTGAAACTGAGACATGCACACTGGTGATACAATGGTTATGGCCTACTTTCTGTCCCTTATCTTCTTTTCAGGGCAAACTTGTTAGCGTTATCTCACTGATATAAACACGCATCTTTCCTTCATCCCATGCTGAGACATAGGCCAAGCCTAACAGTTAGTTAGTTGAGTAATCTATCCCCCTTCTCCCCAGCTGCACACACTTAACCCCAGATTCACACTTTGTGGACCTTTCACCTCTAAAATGCCCACCGATGACAAGAGGCATTGCCGAGCACCTACCCAGAATCCATGTCGACAGTAATAAAAATCTGCCACATGAGCAAAGCCAAACATGTGGCTGATTCTCCACTGAACACTACAAGACCTTCACAGAGGATGCAAATCCGATCCGCTGGAAGCTCCTTCCGAAAGGGAAAGGTAATAGCATACTTCCCATGTCATTCTAGGACTCTAGCATGACTCTGTTTCCTGAACCAGACCGGAACCTCACTCACAGACTTGATGAACACAAAATCTTTGACAACATACTGGCAAGCAGAATGCAACAGATGCTGAGGACAGGAGCATCCACTGGGCTTGGAGAAGAAAAGGCCAGAGTCCAATGGGTCAGCCCAGCAGTCTTTCCTTGTGCTGAGATACTGAGTGTGGACCACAGAGGTCAACTGCTGGTGTGTTGGATAGCAGATTGTCACTCTTGAGACTGAGAAGATACACAAGGGACTCCACCTACCCACCCAGGCAAAGCACTGCTTGTGGACAGTGTCCTCTATGCAGTGCGGGGACAGCAGTGTAAGCAGACACCTGGCCCTGCTCTACTGAAGGAGGTCAAAGGTCAACAGGAGATGCTCCCAGCCGCAGAACCTCAAGCCACGGGGCTTGCTAACCTTGCTGAGGGGTGTGTCACTGAAAACCATCAGCCCTCTGGGAGTATGGATGCATCTGCCCATGTCAAGGCCACCAGGCAGCACTCTACCACTCAGCGTGGGGCTCCGTGGTCCAGCTCAGACTGTATTCTGTGTCCGGGGAATGAGGACGGGAAGCAAGAATAGGACACTGCACACTTTACTCTCCCAAGCCTCCTGGCCAGGACAGGGCTGCCAGGGGCACAGGTTGGATGTGGGCTCCCACCACGTCACAGAGCTCAGGAGCCAGGCAGGGTTTCCACACAGGCATCCCACGGGGGACAGCCAAGCCCATCGGGCTTGAGGCTATGAACCTGCACCTGCTGGTGCTAGAACACAAATCAATAGTCATCTTAGAACCTGGAGACTAACTATATGATTGCAACTTCTAGTAAATAACCAAAGAAAACTCACGTCAAAATGTACTGATGAAAATGTAATTCATTAGTCTCAGAAAATCAATCAAGAAAAAACTTGCAAATGCTCAGCAATCCAGATTGGCAATCAGCAACTTTGGGCTGCCATTCCAATATATTCAAAGAACAAAGGAACTGTGTTCAAAGAATTAAGGCAAGCGTCTAGATAGGAAATTTCCCCAGAAAAAGAGAAAATAAACAAGTGTGGAAATGCTAGAACTGAAACCTGCAGTGCCTGAAATGTGATACTCACTGCATGAGCAACGGATAGAGGGTGAGAGAAGAAGACAGGCACCTTGAAGATGCAGAGACAGACATCATCCCGCAGGAAGGCGGGCGAGGTCAGAAAAATGAGAGCAGTGTGGGCTGGTGCCAAGCTGCCCCACATCAGTGTGATGCTAAACTCTGCTGCACAAGAGAATGACACTGAAGCGCAGAAAGGTACGAAGAAATATTGGACATACTTTCCCAAACCTCACTTCAAAACACAAACTCAAGAGATCCCAGAATCTCAGTAACCCACGCAGAAGAAGCACTGGACGAAAACCATGTCTGGGAATATGACAGAGAAAGTGATAAAAAGCAAACCCAATCAAAAGCCTGGGAGCAGTAGCATGAGCGCCCTGAAGGGCCACAAAGGCTGGGGTGCCTGGGATGTGAGGAGTGACCTCACCCCATGGCCCACTGCACCTCGGGGAATGATGTCCTGCAGTTCCACGCTTGCTCCCAGCTGTCTGACATGCTTCTGCATGGCTAGGCTGAGGGGTCCTGCATTTGAGGGAAGCTCAGCCCCTTGGAATGAGTCTTCTTGGGTTCCCCCTCCTGCACTAGAACGTGCCCTGCTACCTGTGTGGCGCTGTGATAATACAAAGCCCACAGTCACTTCGGGGTCCCAGTGAAGCTGTGTCACCAGTCGCCCAATGGCTTGCACCCTTCCTCCTCACTTAGGCCTTCACGGCTTGTCTCTTACTGCCCCTCTAACATTCCCACACAATCTGTTGGCGAGGGAAAGAATGCGGATTCCAGAGGGTAGCAGCAGCTTCCAGTGCCTGCTCCTGAATTTCTAGTGGCACAGTAGCACGTGTGTCTGGGTCAGACCCCATATGAAATGCTTGTCACAGGGCCTGAGGCAAAGCACAGCCAGTGAGGGTTGCTGCCTCAGGAATCATGATTAATCTACCAGGAGGAGCCCACAGCATAGCCCTCAAGGCTGGGAAGCTCTTAGAGAGGGCGGAGTTTCTAGACCTCAACCAGCTTCCAGTGCAGTGAGAACCCTGAGCTCCTGTGTACACCAGACAAGGTCCTTACAGCTGGCGACCTCGGGAACCTACGAGGCAGGTCCCCTGCTCTCCATTGCAGCCCAGTCCATCCAGCAAGGCCCTGAGTCCAAAGCACACAGCCTGCTGGTGCACCAGGAGCCCTAGCTAGGAGGAGGTTCTGGGACTCAGTGACACACAAGAAGCCCAAGGAGATGGCAGAGGAGGGTGGAGGAGGAAGAAACACCCATCACCCAGAAGACCGCAGGGGCTGGTGGCCAGGCCACCGGGCTCTGTGAATAGAGGCCACCCTCGCCACAGTCTCCAGACCACCCTGTCTTCTATCTGAACCCAGTCCTATTGCCATGTGGCACACCGGCTGCTCCTTGGGCTGCCTATGGGCCTGGTTTTCTCTGTATGCTGGTCTCTAAATTGCCTTTGTATTACTAACAACTCTGTGACCATTCCTGGAGGGCTGGACACAGTACCACATACACTGCAGCCTCCCTTCCCAAATAAACAGAGTGGCTAGAAGAGAGGCAAAGGTCCACTGTTAGCCCCAAATGCATTACTAAGAAGATATTGACTGATTAGTTACCTGTAGCAGCAGCAAATCCTTCCACTGTAATCAACCCACACAAGAAGACAGGTAATAAAGTGTCTCCCCAAACTCCCAACTGCCCCAAAGCTGGTCCGTGAGTCATCAAGGGGGAAAAATAAAAATCCACACAGTCAAATTATTTGAAAAGATAGAAGAGGAGATTGAAAAGATCAATAAAGGACCCAGCCAGTTCAAAGAGGATTTAACTAAACAAATAATGGACTCAATAAACAACATGATTAGGAAGTTTCTGGAAGACACTGAGTTTAAAGAAAACAACTAGCTGAGATAAGCAAAACAAAGAAAAACCTGAATGACCAGTTTAGCAAAGAATTTGAGTCCATGGAAAGGTACCAACTAGGAATCCAGGAGTTTACTAAGAGAATGGGCAACAAGAAGGACGGAGGCTAGAAGATGGGGCTGTCTCAGAGGTACCTCAAACAAAGCAAGAGGACACGAAGACAACGCAAAGAAGACTAATTTAAGATTAACTAGAATTATAAGTAATGGCCGAAAACTTTCCACCTGCGGGAAAGAATCCAACATACAGATAAGGGAAGCATGTAGAACCCGAAGTAACCAGAAGCAGAGCAGAGCTTCTCCATGACACAACATACTCAAAATGCCAGAAGCCCAGCTCGAGGACAGAATCGTAAAAGCTGTAAGAGAAAAGCAGAGAGTCATCTACAAAGGTGAATCCATCAGAATCACAGCAGACTTCTCAATGCAAACCTCAAAGTCCAGGAAGGCTTGCCGTGAAGTATTTCGGGCCCTATCAGAAGACAACTTCCAACTCAGACTGATGTCTTGCAAAGTTAATAGAGAAATAAGGTCTTTCCATGACAAAGAGCACCTGAAAAATTAATGACCACCAAACCAACACTTCAAAAAATTCTCAAGGACAGCTAAAAACGATGACGCTAACAATGCCAAAAGGTCTTACAGGGTGAATGTACCAGCAAGTTAAATAAATAGAAGGAGGAGGAAGATCCCTCAAACATTAAAGCCAGAAATTCCACTTAGCCAGGTTTCCCCTTCTAGGTGTCTTCCTGAGGAGAGAGAGACAACACGTTACCGTGACACACACACACTCATGTTCACAGCAGCATAACTCAAGATAGCTAAATCTTGGACTCAGCAGATGAGTGGATTTTAAAATACAGTGTTTCTTCACAAAGGAGTACTAATCTGTCATGAAGAAGAGTGAATCCGAGTCATTTTTGGAAAATGGACACTCCTCGAGACCATAAGTAAAATAAATCAGAAACACAGCTTACGTATTGCATGATTTCTCTGACATGAGCAACCCAAACTATAAATAAAGAGCAAAATAAAAGGTAGAAAACAGGAAATAGAGGGATAGATCTTTTGGAAGTGGGAGTAGGACCAGCAAATGGGGGAACTGGGGGGCAGAGTGAAGGGGATGAAATAAAAATTAAGAGGTGTCATGTGTGTGAACCAGCTCCCCACGAGGAATGTAATCGTGAGGTTCTACAAGCAGAGACCAACAAAAAACAAAATTTGAAAAGAGCAAAGCTAGAGCAATCAAAGCCATGTGTACAGGTGCAAGCACAGAACAGATTGATGGGGGGATCTGTGTGTAGAGGACTAACCCCTCGCACCGACATTCATGTGATCTCTGGCGAAACTGCAGAGACTACTGAAGAGGGAGGGAACTGTGTCTTTAACAAATGGTGCAGAGACAGGGGCTGGGGATTTAGCAAGCAGGCAGTCATGAGTTCGATGCCTGGTACCGATAAAAATGAAAAAGACAAAAAAAAAAACCAACAACAACAACAACAAAAAAAAAACAAATGGTGCAGAGACAGACAGAGTTCTCTACTCAAAAAAATAATAAAATTCACAAAAATTAATTCAAAATAAGTCAATGCCCTAAACCATAAAACCCTTGGAAGAAAATGTGGGGGAAAGACATTGTGACCTTATATTTGGCAATGGACTCTGATAGATTACACAAAAAGCATAAGCAGAGAATGTTATCAGAATTAAAAACTTCTGTGTGGGATTACCAGGAAGGTGTGAAGACAACAAAGAAAAGTACAAAGACAAGCCAAGAAACGGGGAAATATTTGCAAATCGCATATCTGGTAAGGATATGGAAATAATTTCCCCCGTTCAATAAAAAACTCAAATACTAAATAACCAAAAGACTGAGTACAAATTTCTCCAGTGAAGACGCTAAATGACCAATAAACACAAGAAGAAACGTTCAGTTCTGTCAGTCATCAGGAAAATGCAATCAAAACCATCATGAGACACCACTTCACACCTATGGGATGGTGGGCATTAACAAGAAAATAAAAATCAAGGAAAACAAGTGCTGGCACAGATGTGAAGAAACTGGAACTCACTGACATCACTGGAGGAACACAAAGAGGTACAGTCACCTTGGGAGCACCACAGCAAAATAGGGTTCCCACATGAGCCAACAAGGATACGCAAAGAAGAGAGGTTCTTTTAAAGAACTTCAAAAAGAAAGCCCTACATTTTTAACAAGCTCCCAAACCGATGTTGGGATGCCAGTGCCTTTGCAGCATTTTTTACTGTAGCCAAAAAGGTAGAAATAACCAAAGATATTACTATCAGTCAGCAGTAGGTCCATATTTGGTTTTTCTTAGTGCTCACAACATAATTATAAATTTTTTCTCTGTGGTTAAGAGGGGTGCATTACTGATCCTCAGGGTTTGTCAGTATTCAGTTTGTATTTGCTGTATAGTTGATGTTGATTTTAACACAATGGCCAAGGTAATATAGTTGTTGCCGTTGACTGGTTTTATTGGAATGCCAATATCTGGATTGCTTGGGTCATTAGACACTGTAGTCCATTCTGGGACAACTGAGTTCTGGTTCAACTATGCTGCAACCTCCCACCCCAAGGAAATGGAGGAGTTTGAGTACAGAGGCAAAAGCCAGTAGTTAGCCATGCCCAGAGGCAACAGTGAAATTTGGATGCTACCTGTAGAGATCTCCATAATAAAGAAAAAGGTTGCACTATAACCAAGCCTCAATGCAAAAACAAACAGAAACATGAGAAGAAAAGTCAGTACGATGGCTCCAAAACTGCCAACTCCCCTCAAATCAGTATGTGGGGCATTAAAGGGGAGGAAACCGAAAGCCACACAGCTAGATTATTCAAAATGATATGCGGCGGGAGGGGGGTGGGGGATGGGACAAAACAGGTCAGTAAGGCAGTTTGCAAGCTCACAAAAGATGAGTAAAGAGATACTAGGCAAAATAAAATAGTCAGTGAGTCTACAAGACACACTAATAATCTGTTAGCAGAGATAAACAACATGGTGCAAAACATGAATGACCAGCGTAGAAAAGAATTAGAGTACATAGTAGGGTCCAAATAGAAATTTAAGCAATTAGAATTATGTCAGAAGTACGGGCAGCAGATGTGACCAGTGTGAAAAGAGAATGTCACGACTTAAAAGACAGGGCTGTTATTGGTGATGAATTAATGAGAGATACCTTAAAAACAAAAAATGCATGTGAAAAATAGGGCCAACAGCTCCAAGGTGATGTAAAACAGATTAATCTAAGTTCAGTTAGAATTAGTGAAAAATCAGAAGATAGCACAAATGACACTAAAAAAGACCGGTTAACTTAAATAATAGAAAAATTTCCAAATATAAATGGAAGTGAATTTAACATACAAATAGGTGAGGCACAGAAAATCCCAAATAGCCATGATCAGAAGAGAAGTTTTGCCAGATATATCATGGTCAGGATTTGGAGCTTCAGCCAAAGAACCAATTCTTAAAAGCTGCTGGAGAAAAGGAATGAAACCCTTAGGGAGGTTAAATTAAAGGCCAAGATAGTTTACAATGAAGAATTTAAAGACCTAAAAGAAAACAATTTTCAACCCAGACTCATATACTCTGTAAAACTATCTTTCAGAATTGATGGGGAAATAAGATATTTTCATGATAAAGAGTGCTTAAGAAATTAATGATCACAAAATTAGCACTCCAAGTAATTTTCAAGAATACCTTCAAAACATACATGATGCTAACAGTGACAAAATGTCTAACAGAATGAATGAACCAGGCAGGGTGAGCAGATAGGTAAAGGAAAAGATAAAAAATCAGCAACAAGAAAATAAGGCAATGGTAGAAATAAGTCAATACTTACCAGTAAAAACTATCACTGTGTATGGTCTTGATTTCCTAATCAGACAGAAAGAATGGATCAAGAAATGAAATCAAACAGTATGCTGTATACAAGAAACACAACCTAAAAAGAAGCTCATAGACTAAAAATCAAAAGATAGAAAACAATGGTCCATGCAACAGGAACCACTCCCCCCCCCAAAAAAACCAGGTCTATATTCTATATTCCTATATTCAAACAAAGTGCAAACCAAAAGAGATCAAAAGAGGCAGGGACACTACATACTGAATAAGGGCAAAATCCAGCTGGAAAACATGACAATTGTTAACATATATGCACTAAACAACAGTGCACATAACTTCATAAAAGAAGTACTACTGGGAAAAATAGACAAACATGAAACTACAATGAAAGATCTACTACTACTATCACAAATCTGATCAACTAGACAAAGAAATACCAGAGTTGAATAAAACTTTTGAACAACTAGACTTATATATCTACAGAGTACTCCCCCCAAAAAACCAGAATACACATTCTTCTCAGCACACTAGGAATTTTCTCCAAAAAGGACCACAAAGGAGCCAATAAAGCAAGTTTAAGAAAACGTAAAAATGAAACTACCCTATGCATTTTATCAGATTCTAGCACAAGGAAACTAGAAATTAACAACAAAGCAGAGAAATTAACCAAAGAATGGAAACTGAACAATACACTCAAATAAACATGAGTTATATACTGAAAACATGAGGCAGCTTCTGAACCTAAACAATAATGCCAGCAAGCACACCAAAACATCTGGGACCTAAGGAAAGCAGAGTCAAGAAGGAAGTTTGTAGCTGTGGGTGCTCTGTCATGACCCCAGATAAATAATCTAATGAGGCAACATGAGGTCCTAGGAAAATGAGAACAATCCAGACCCAAATCAAGGACATGGAAGGAAATCATAATGATCAGAGCAGAAATCAATGAACTTAAGACAACAATAAAAAAATACAGAGTTGGTTTTTCCAAAAATAGACAAATGCTTAGTCAATCTAATGAAAAAAAGGAGACAGAAAACCCAAATCCATATGAATAAAAACAAAAAAAGTGAAATCACAATGAACAGTGACAAATTTTTTTTAAAAAAAGGATTGTTACCAACTATTTGGCTAACCTGTGCAGCAATAAATTGGAGAATTCATAAGAAACAGACAGATTCCTAGATACATAAGAATTAAAGCTGAACAAGAAAGACTTAAAATCCTAAATAATCCAATAACAAGTAATAAAATTGAAGCAGCAATAAAAAATATGAATCAAAAAACAAAAGCAAAACTCCAGGTCTGGATGCATTTAATGCTGAATTCTAGAAAAACTTCAGGGCAGATTTAACGCTAAGACACCTCAGGCTCTTTAATGAACTCAAAAGGAAAGGAATACTCCCAGAGTCATTGCTGCAAGCTGGCTTTACCCTGATACTAAAAGGATCCAGCCAGAAAAAGAACTAGAGGTCAAACTTGTCAATAAATACAGATGCAAAATCCTCAGTAAGACACTTGGAAAGAGACGCAGTGAATCATCAAGAAGACCAGCCATCAGAGCCAAGCAGGCTTCAGCCCAGGCATGCAAGGATGGCTCAACACAAAGAAATCTAAAAAGCAAGGACAAAAATCACAGGACCATTTCAGGAGATGCAAAAAAAGACAGATCTTTCACAAATGGGAAAGAGACCAAGAGGTGGAGGGAGGGGAGAGAAAGGGCAGAGAATGGGGATAACAAGGGAATTAAGCGTATGGGCACCAACTTTATGCAAGGTCTTTAACATTATGTGCCACACATGTACTAATAAAAATAAACAAGAATGTCATGCAGACAGAAATAAAAAGGACACTGGCAAAAAGGCTTCCCTTCCCGCAGCTTCAGCCAACAAGTGTAGGTTTTGTGCAAGGGTTTAATGGAACCTCAGTTTCCCTATCTAGGAAAAATAGCAACAGTGACATCATGAAGTTAAGAGAATGAATAAGCTAATGTTTATACATGTGATCAGAATAGCTGACGGCACCAAGCAGGACTTATAGTTATCTAATAAAACAAACACATAGTTCCTCAGCCAGTTCCTGAGCTACGGACGCAGGTCAAAATTTTCATCCTCCAAAAGCGAAGTAAAAAATAAAGATCAAATACATGGACAATGCCCCTGAGGGTCAAGGCAGAGGGAAATTACAGCAAGAAGCCTGAGAAAATGATCAGGCAGGGTCAGCGGGAGCTGTGATGCTCAGGTTAGGATTCAGCCAGGGCACATGGCGCCATCCCACCCTTGAGCAGGGGACCCCTGGGCTCCAACACAGAGGAGGTTTTACAAGCTGAGTGACAGTCACAGGCCTGGACGATCATCCTCCAGACTCTCAAAGCAAAACAGGGAAGAGGGTGGGTTGGATGACACACACAGACTTGACTAGTATAAAAGGACTGCGACATTCTCAGTTGTACACACCACTAGCCGTACACAAACACACACACACACACCCCTCCAGCTCAGCCCGCCATGGCCGCCTCCACCATGTCCGTCTGCTCCAGCGCTTGCACTGAGCCCTGGCAGCTGGACAACTGCCCAGAGAGCTGCTGCGAGCCCCCATGCTGCACCTCCAGCTGCTGCCAGCCCAGCTGCTGTGCCCCGGCCCCCTGCCTGAGCCTGGTCTGCACCCCATGCTGCCAGTCAGGCTGCACCAGCTCCTGCACACCCACGTGCTGTCAGCAGTCGAGCTGCCAGCCGGCCTGCTGCTCCTCCTCCTGCCAGCCTTGCTGCTGCGTGCCCGCCTGCTGCAAGTCTGTCTGTTGCACACCTGTCTGTTGCACACCTGCCTGCTGTAAGCCTGTCTGCTGCACACCTGTCTGTTGCACGCCTGTGTGCTGTAAGCCTGTGTGCTGCACACCTGTCTGCTCCGATGCCTCCTCCTCCTGCTGCCAGCCTGCCTGCTGCTCCTGCTCCCCCTGCCAGCCGGCCTGCTGTGTGCCCAGCTGCTGCACGCCCTCCTGCTCCTCCGTGTCCCTGCTCTGCCGCCCTGTGTGCAGACCCGCCTGCTGCCTGCCCTCCTCCTGCTGCTGTGCCTCGTCCTGCCAGCCCAGCTGCTGCCGCCCATCCTCCTGCGTGTCCCTACTCTGCCGTCCTTCCTGCCCCCGCCCCGCCTGCTGTGGCCTTTCCTTGGGCCAGAAGTCCTGCTGCTGAAGGCCTTGTCACCAACAGGCTTAGGTTACCCCATGGCCAGGCCCCTCATAGGACCTCTCAACCCCATCCCAACCCAGGTCTGCAGGCTGCTGCCTCCACCTAAGGACAGGGCCCCCACCATGTCCACTGTGCTGCCCTGACCCCTCCCTCCCGGTCCTCAGCTCTGTCACCTGCCCTGAATAAACTTCCCATTACCTGATTCTCTACCTCTCATGTTCATAGGGAAACATGGTCTGAGTGGACTTGGGTCTCCTCCAGCCACGGATGTTCCTGGGAGTGAGGCACTTAGTTGAGGAGTCACAAGGGACAGTGGCTCACTGTCCTGGAGTCACTGGGTCAGAGTGAGGGCCATGTCCAGGACAGAGCACCAAAGAGCAGTGGAGCCCTGGAAGCTCAGGGCTGGGGAAAGGAGAAGACCTTGTCACTCGGGACAGGGGCAATCACAGTGTCCAGTTACCTGGGCCTGGTGGCCTGGTGGCTTTTGACTTGTGTCTAAAATTTCCATAAGCCTCAGAATAAACTGCCCAAGCAGCTCAGCACAGTATGCAGTGTCCAGTCCATCAGTGAAGGTCACTGGAAAGTCAGCAGGCACACCGGATGGGTGGGAAGATGTCACCATGTCAGGATGAGCAGACAGAAGAGGAGCTGCCAGCCTCCCAGGGTATGGGATCACTCTGGAGTCATCACCGGTTCCTTGTATTCAAGGTAGGAAAGGCAGCACATTCATTAAGGAAAAGGAGGAAGAGGACACACAGGAAGGACACCTACCAAGTCTGAGGGGGAACTCATGGGAGAAATTAACCCGAGAGATGGCGTTATAGAAATGAACCACACCGACAGCCTCGCAAGGATCACAGGGAAGCGAGAGAAGCAACACACCAGGTTAGCTGCAGGGCGCCCAGGCACTGCACTCTGCATGGCTGCAAGTCCTGCCGCAGGGTGAGAGGGCACAGTCACAGGCCGGGTCCTCGACACAAAATCCCAACCATCCTGCAAGAAGAGCACTTTTACACACAATAGCGAAGAGAAGGGAAAAGGTTTAAAGTGAACAAATAAGACTCCAGCCACCCCCATCAGGCATGAGGTGTGAAGTATAAATCCTAGGCAGATAATAGGGACAAATAATGACAATGTGGCAGCCAAGGAAAGCAGCACTCATTCTCCAGAAGACGAAGCTGGTGAACATCTGCGGCCGTGGAAGATGGGGAAGACATGGCCCGGGACATTGAGGGCGGGGGTAGGAGTGACCATGATGCTCTGTCTGTGCAGAGGGTGGACAGTGAAAGGACGTGGGCTCCTCACAGAGACGCAAACACCAAGATCACAGAACAACACCCAGGCCGCCTTCGCGTCCTGCATCTATTTTTAACAGACTTCACCTTCAGAGCCAGCTCAATCCATAGCCACATACCTGAGGGCCCCTCTGCCCCTGGTCAGGCCGCATCACCATCCCGCTCAGGAGGTAGACTCTTTCTTTCACAACCCCAGTCCCCTGTGCTGTCACCCAGCCAAGGAGGACTCCCTTGGCACTGTGGTTTCTACAACTCCAGACCTGACCCGCGTCCATCAGATCCCTGCAGGGAATCTGCCCCTTCCATCCCCGATACCCCTCTGGGCTCCGTCCTGGCTCCCGGTTCCCAGCCTACCCACCCTGACCTCCAGCTGTCCTCAAACCTTCCCCTTTCCCAGCGCCAAGTCCTGGGATTCCCACAGAACACAGCTTGGAGGCCCAGCTGCCTTCCCTGCCTCCTGGGCACTAAGACCCCTCTGGGATAGTTAATGTCTCCATAATCCCTTCCAGCACTCAGTAATTGTTAGGTTTGTTTTGTTTTGTTTTGGTGCAGTTGAGAGAGACACAGAGAGAATAAAGAGCCTCTGGCCTGCACTGTGGGAGGGCTTCTAGGGAGTGCAAGGACCAGGTGGGGATGGCCTGAATGGACGGTGTCGGGGAGGTGGGGACTGGAGGCCCCTTGGCACCCGCAGAAAGGAGGCAGAAAGTTTGTTTTGGGACCAGGAGCCAGCATGGGAGTTAGTGTAGGAGAGATACGCTCCTGTTTGAGGGGTCAATGCCACGTTGGGCAGGCACCACTCTGAGCCTGGCAGACCTTTGTGCAGGTGGAACCCATCATACCATCCCTTACATGCTCTCTAGTGCTGCCACCACCTGTCCACTCACACACTGGAGGGCACTTGGTGCCTCCCAGCTTGGAGCAGCTGTGAAGGAACTGCTGTCTCCATCTGTCGAAGATTTCCCTGTAGACCTGACTTCCCAGCTCCTGTGGGTAAGGAGCAGGGGAGCCACTGCTAGGCCATAAGAGCATATTTGGTGCTGTTTGGAGCCATAGAACCACCTCGAGATGTGGCTGCACCACTCTGCATTTCCACAGTGCTGAGGGAGGGCTCCTGTTGCTCCACGGCCTTGACACCGTGACTGGGGCCTTTTCAGCAGGTGCACTGTGAGGCTGAGCCTTAGTGTGACTTCCGCATTCTTAATGATGTGTGAGCCGAGCACCTGGTCACAGGCTGTGTGCCACCAGTGTGTCTCTGGGGCGAGCCTCTGCTCACTTGTTTGCTCCTTCTCAGCTGGGTTCTTTTTCTCAGATTTCTTTTCATGTTTTGGTTCAGTCCTTGTCAGATGCAGTGTCCTAAGACTCTCCCACTCCTGGGCCTCTCTGCCCACGTCCTCATTGTCCTCTCTCAGTTTAAATCATTCTGATAAAGAAGCCTTTGGGTCTAGATTGTTCACTGAGGTGCTCTACCAAGACATTTAAAGAAGGGACCTGTGACAGTTCTGTACCATCTCTCTCAGAACACGCAAGGCAGAGCACACAGCCAAGCCTTCTAAAGGTCGGCCACACTCTGATATCCAGGACCAACACATTGCATGGAGAGAAAATAACACAGTAATATTCCCAATAATTTAGACCCCAAAATCCACAACAAAATATTAGCAAGCCAAACACGATAATTGTCAGAAGGACAAGACAGGTCAGGTTCATCTCAGGGATGTAGGACTATCTCATGATAAAAACCCAACAGACTTGGTGATCGTAGGCATGATTCACTGTGTGAACAGACAGGAGAAAACAGTACGATTCTATCAATGGATACACAGGACATTTACAAAATCCATGAAGTCCAATTTCTACAAATGCTCTCTAGGAACTAGAGATAGGTCAGGCTGGTATCAGATAGTTAGCCTGGTATCAGATGTTCAGGGAAACAGTCCACTTCCCTGTCAGTGGTCCAAGACTGAATGCTTCCCCTCTGGCCAGCAGAGGTACAGGCAGCAACCCTTTGTCACCCCACACTGGCAGTCACCCTGGTGAGAGCAGGGGGGACACACACAGGCACACATGTTGCAGAGGAAGAGACAGTGTCGTCCCTGCCATCTCTGAGCACCTTTACCATGCTGTTCTGCACAGAGGATGGGCTCATCCACAGGATCCCCAGAAGTCAGCAGGAAGACTCCTGGCACTGTAAGGCTGTGCCAGGATAGGGGAGACCAACTCCAAGTAACAAAAACAGCAAAACTTCAAATCAAATTACAAGAGGAAAAAAAAAAAAACAGCAAAACCTCACTGTGCCCTACACACTGCAATAAACACTGAGAACTCAACAATGTTCATTAGGAGTATGATTTACACCAGAATAAAACAACAATGCACTGTTTAACAGAAGACATCATGAAGGAAATCAAATGAGCCTTAAACAAGCAGGGACTCATGCTACACACCATGTAGGATGTACAACACTGCTGCCATATTTGGCTTCTCTAGATCCTTATGTCGGTTCTGGCAGCCTCACTTAAAACTTCAACAGGGTGGGGTCAAGGGAACTGAAGAAGTATTTTCACACGTGCGATCCCCAGGGAAAGCATGCAGAGGCAGACACAACAGCACACAGCAGGGAGCAGAGCAGAGCAAGAGCAGCTGCATTTTTATTGCTTAATTGTTATACCTGTTGTTCTCACATATTTACATTCTTGCATGCTTCACCAGCACAGGTGTGGTTAATGCTAAGCTGTGGTGCCAGAAGTGCTCTTGCACCTGCCCTCAACAGCAGGTTTGTATCCTCAACATGTCCTTAGATGCTCGTGCTGTGATGTGATCCACTGTGTTATATCAACAAGCTGATTTTAAAATGTCCTTCTTTGCCAGGCCTGCTAGTGTACACAAAAGAATTATAAACAATTTGTAGAATCAAATTGTTTTGATTCAATTTGTAGAATCAAGAGTCAAAATTGGGGACTCAACTTCCTGATTTCAAGGCTTTCTAGAAATCCACAGGAATTAAAGCAATGTAGTGTTGGCAAAAATAAAGACACAAATCCACAAGAGAGAAGAGAGAAGCAGACAGATTCTGAGAAAGTTTCAGAACTCTAACCAAAGGACAAAGGAAACTAACAGAGAAAGAGGACTGTTTGAAATCACTGAAAATCCATTAAAAAAAAAAGCTGAACTTCAGCTAATATCTCATAACTCTGTAAAATTAAACCATAACTTATCATAGCTATAAAACTAATATTTTAAAAGTTTATGTTTGGGAAAACAGGAAAATCTCTCTGTGTAATCTTTTGTTAGGCTGAGTTTAAGAACAGATACCAAAAGCCCGATATGTAAAAGAAAACAGTTTATAAAGTGGCCTTCACCAATATTAACCTCTTTTGTTCTTTAAAATGCATGGTTGTAGACTCATTGGGAGAACATGGTGTATAGAAAACAACAGCTACAGAGGCTCTCTGAGATAGCCAACTTAGAATCCAGGTATGGTGCGGTGTGGGGAGTCCTAAGCAGGAGGAGATATACCCTACTGACCCAAGAACGAATTAAGCTGAGACAAACCAACTGGAAATGCAATCCCGGTGCTATGACTAGAAAAGATAAAGTCTCAGTGCTAAAGCTGGAACACACGCCTCTGGAAGCCATGATTAGAATTCCCTGCTGCTGCTGCATCTGAATCTGCACAGCAGGGATAGAGACATAAAAGCTCTGAGAGCAAGAATCGGTGAACTGAACTGAGAGCAGAACTGGTGGGGAGCCCTGCATCGACCAGCCGTGAGTGAGAGGAATGGGGACCCCTCCATAGATAAGGAGGCTCCAACAGAGGACATTCTGGGACCAGGCAGACTAGCCAGAACAGGACACTGCAGTGACTTCAGTCACATATTCCCCTCTCAAGCAGGATTGATGGGGAGTGCTTGACCTGGGTGATGCCACGGACTAAGACCCAGTAGGCCAGCCCAAACCAGGTCCCTACACCTGGTGGTGCACCCTAGCAGTGAAGCCTTTAGTAGGTTGACCAGAAGGAGTGGGCCCAGCATACGCTGCCCGGGTCTGTGTCTCCCTAGTACATTGCAGTGGGCAGGAACACATAGCCAGCATGATTCAAACAAACTAACACACAAAGAAAGAAGCTGGGCCTCCTATATATGCCTGTATGGAAGGAACAAAAAATATGAGAAGAGGAGGCAATAAGAAAGGGTCCTTGGTCCCCAATCCTGAGAACACTGATCCAGGAAAGGCAAATGCAAAGGAGAATGAGGAGAGAAAACATGCAATATCCGACATGGCACCAATAGACATAAAGCAATATCTACGGAGCCTCATAGACGAGTTCAAAAGTGAAGTATTTAACAAAGTAAGGCAAGACATAAGTAGAATAATTAAAGAAATGCTAAGCACCTCCCAAGAAAAAACAGATGGTGGAATGGAAGAACAGAAAAAAAGGAGAGAATTGTTTGACAGAGAAAATAGAAAAAACATAGAATACATGAAGCAGGTTCAAAGAGATTACCAGGAAACTAAAAACTCTATTGAAAGCTGGCATAACAGCTTGAAAGACACCAAGGATAGAGTATCTGAACTGGAGGACAGATTTGTAATGTGGAAACATAAAAGGAAAAACGTCTTAAAAATAACAAGGAAACAAACAGCAATAATACAAAGGCTAGAAGATGATAAGAGGATCTATAACGTAAGAATTAAGAACGTAAAGGAAGAAGTAGGGACACAAGCAAATGAACTACAAAAGCTATTCACAGAAATAATCCAGGAGAATTTCCCTAATTTAGCAAAAGGTAAAGATACTCAGATGTATGACACATACAGGACCCCAGCCACCTACAACCCAAACAGAACTACACCCAGGCATATAATAATCAAAATTCCAGAAATCCAATATAAAAACAGAACATTAAAAGACGTCACAGACAAGAAACAGATCACTTTCAAGGGAACACCCATCAGAATTACAGCAGACTTCTTGGCACAAATCATCAAATCACGAAGAGCATGGGGTAAAACAATGCAAGCTTTGAAAGACAATAACCTCCAGCCAAGATTGATATATCCTGCACAACTGTCCCTAGAAATTAATGGAGAAACAAGGTGCTTCCAGGATAAAGAGGAACTAGGGGAATTTGCAACAACCAATTCAACTCTACAGAGAATACTGCAGGACATTCTAAAAGAGAAAAATAACAAGATTCCAAAAACAGTAGCAGAGAGACCACAATGAATGGAGCAGAAAGCGAAATGAAGACAAACTGACAACTAATGACAGAAAAAGAGCTCAACAGAAATGAGGCAGAGAAGGTTGGATATAATTTCTAATGTAGATGGCCTAGATACACTAACTTAAGAGAAAAAATAGAGCAGCAGGCAGAGTGGATCAAGAGATAGGATCCACCGAGAGGCTCTTTATAGCAAATATAATTAGCCTGATGAAGGTTATATGGACCAAAATCAAACATGAGAAAATGGAACTCGATGTGATAGGGAACCAGAGAGTGATAGGAGTAACTAGACCAGTATATATGGATAGGTTGAACAGAAAGGCTTTAATAAATGAAGAAATATAGCTAGAAATCCAGCCCAGGAGTGAGAAAGTTCAGAAACACTTGAGTAAATAGTAGGTTGCTCCGCAATACAAAACCATGAGTGTTGGGGAGAACCAAAAATACACAGTTCACTCTGGGGGAGTAAAAGGGAGAAATAGTCCTCAAAAAAAAAGCAGAACATATAGCTAATAGTGTATCAGGAATTAAAACCCCTATTACTCGCACCACTCTGCTTGGTTGGAATTCATTCTGTCCTATTTTGTATACAAGCATTGGATCTGAGGGACACAGACGGCTGTCCGTAGCGTAGGGGACATCTTTAATTCCCTGTTAACTCAATCAGGATCCATGTATAACTTATACTGTTATATCATGACTGATCTTAGTTAAATCTGACTTGTTTGATTGCTGCTTATTATTGACAGATTTTATTCAAAACCTGTAAGGTTGATGGCAACAAGTTGAGGAGTACAGACAACTATACTGAAAATGACAATGATTCACTACCATCTCCATTCTGATTTGATTACTACCTGTTTTTGTAGCTCTACACTATCTATAAAGTTGCATTTATGTTAATTCTGTTATGTACTGATATGCTCAATTATACTTTATCTGATATAGCCAATTCTGTTGATGATAACAAGAAACAGCACAGTGATCAGGATAGAACTCCTTATACTGCAGATTTATATGTCTTTTTAGTTTTATATGTCTTTAGGAAAAAGTTTAGTTCTGTCCTGCTTTGTTATGTTTTCTCCTCTAAAATAGAAAGGATAGAAATACATGTTAATACTCAAGCTTATGTAAAACCTATAAACAGTTTATGAGGGCTTGGGGGAGAACATGGTGGACAGACAACAGCAACTACCGGAGGCTCTCTGAAAGGCTCGGCTCAGAGGCCAGGAATGATGCGGACTAAGGAGACATGTGTAGGGAGCGGTTTTGAATAGCTGCTGCTGCCCTGCCCCTCCTGCCTGAGGGCATTTTGTGTGTCAGCCTACATTTCCCATGATCCTCCCCTTGCCTGCAATGCACATGACAAGCAAACTTCCTGTTTCAGCCTGCCTACATTACCCATAATCCTCTCCTGCTTACATCATATAACCGAATGTGACGATGACCTATCAGATTAAGCCTTCTTCCTGCCTATGGCCCGCCCCCACCCTATATAAGTTGTAGCCATTTTAAAAATAAACGAGACTCGATTGGAATCTCATCCTGTCTCCATCTCTCTTTTCTCTTGTCCTGCCCCCATCCCCGATCCCCTCTCCAGGTTGAGACCCATAGATTGGTCCGCAGGCCGGATCAAGTGGCGACCACGAAGGGACCTCACCTGGCACGAGGGATAACGACGCGGGACCATTCACAGGAGTAAAGCGCTGGCCAGCGTGATTGATTCAAGGACATTGTTCCTGTGATCTGTGCAGATGGCCACCTTACGTCTTGCCTGAATCACGGTAGGTGAACGGCATTAACATGGGACAAGCACTCAGCACGAATTGTTCGTGACTGGCCTCAGGGAGGCTCTCAAGATTAGAGGGATCAAGGTTAAGACAAAAGAACTAATAAAGTACTTTCAGTTCATACATTCAGTGTGTCCATGGTTCCCCCTAGAGGGTACGATTAATTTAAACAGGTGGAATAGAGTAGGAGATGCTCTTAAGGACTATTATGAAGTTTTTGGTCCAAAAAAGGTTCCTGTAACTGCTTTTTCATATTGGACTTTAATCTCTGAGCTGCTGGCACAACGTCATGCAGATCCCCAGCTCGCGGAGACGCTTGCCCAGGGTGAGGCTGCGTTAGCTGCCTCCCGCAATTGTACTCCGCCACCACCAGTCTTATCTAAGGCACCCAGCCCTCCCAGCTCTGTTGTCCTTGAGATCCCGGAGCCTGTTCAAGATGGCGATGTGCCGACACTCCCTTTGTCTGGAGACCACGAGGGTCCTCAAAATGGCGCCGCCATGGTCCCTCCTCCATACCGCCCTATTTACCCTGACCTTTCCAGTGGCCAGGAAGTTGATTGGTCACAATTAGCAGAAGAGGCTGCCCAATACCATTCCCCACCGGGATTTATGGCCCTCTTCCCAAGGGCACTTGTGGGTTAATTCTTGGACGCGGCAGTACAATATTAAAAGGGTTACAAGTTGTTCCAGGAGTCATAGATAACGACTATACTGGTGAAATTGTTGCCATGGTTTCCTCTATCTCTGGCCTAGTTTCCATTAGCCAAGGACAATGTATTGCTCAGTTAGTGCTCCTGCCTTTAGTTCAAACTTCTAATGCAGCTGTGGCTTCCTACAGGGGAAATTCCTCCCTTGGATCCTCAGATATATACTGGGCTCAATTCATTTCCAAAGATAAACCCCTTATGTCTTTATTGCTTAATGGGAAAAGTTTCTCAGGGCTCATAGATACAGGTGCTGATGTAACAGTCATTAGAAAGGAGGACTGGCCTCCCACATGGCCCTTAGAAACCACTATGACGCATTTACAAGGGATTGGACAATCTAAAAATCCACAACGTAGTGCCAGTCTACTTACCTGGAATGATAGTGAAAACAATCAGGGGCACATACAGCCCTATATTGTAGAAGGGCTACCCCTTAACTTGTGGGGCAGAGATTTGCTAACTCAAATGGGAATGATGATGGGCAGTCCCAATGCTGTAGTCACCAAACAAATGCTCACTCAGGGCTTCCTTCCTAATCAAGGTTTAGGCAAACGAGGCTCAGGCATTAAAGTGCCTATTTCCCCAACTCCAAACCCCTCTAAAGCAGGCCTAGGCCATTTTCAATAGGGGTCATTGACCTTCCTGCGGCCCATGCAAAAGAGATTACTTGGTTATCAGACAAACCTGTTTGGGTCGATCAGTGGCCCCTTACCTCTAAAAAGCTCACAGCTGCACAGCAGCTGGTGTAGGACCAGTTAGATGTGGGCCACATTGTCCCCAGTGATTCCCCTTGGAACACACCCATCTTTGTTATTCGAAAAAAGTCAGGGAAATGGAGGCTGCTACAAGACCTTAGGGCAATAAATAAGACCATGGTCTTAATGGGACATCTGCAGCCAGGACTCCCTTCACCCAGTGCCATTCCTCTGGGATGTTTTAAAATTGTCATTGATCTTAAAGATTGCTTTTTTTCTATTCCTTTACATCCAAATGACCAAAAGCGTTTTGCCTTCAGTCTTCCATCAATTAATTTTAGAGCCCCTATGCAGAGATTTCAATGGCGGGTCTTACCACAAGGTATGGCAAACTCTCCAACGCTATGTCAGTCTTTTGTCGCTGCTGCAATACAGCCAGTTAGAGATCATTGGCCAGATATATATATCTCCCATTATATGGACGATATCCTCTTGGCGGGAGAGAGTCAAAACCAAACTTTACAATGTTACCAGGCATTACAAGCTGCCTTACAAAAGGCTGGGCTTCAAATAGCCCCTGACAAGGTCCAGCTTACTGACCCATATACATATTTGGGTTTTCAGTTACGAGGCACTCAGGTGTTTTCTCCAAAGCCTCAGCTAAGGCTTGATGACCTTAAGACACTTCATGATTTTCAAAAGCTTCTGGGTGATATTAATTGGCTTTTGCCCTATTTAAAATTGACCAAACATGACCTGCAACCCCTTTATGAGATCCTCCGAGGAGACATTGACCCAACTTCCCCTCGAGAGCTTACACCTAATGCTAGAAAAACACTCCATGCAGTAGAAGAGGCTATTGCTCAACAAACTGTCTCATTTATAGATTATAATAGGCCACTGCATTATCTCATTTTTAATACAAAACTTTCTCCCACGGCAGTATTTTGGCAACAGGCTCCTCTTATGTGGCTTCATTTGTCAGTTTCCCCAAAGAGAGTATTATTGCCTTACTACCAAGCAGTCTCTGACCTGATAATTCAAGGCAGAAGGCTAGGAAAATGTTATTATGGAAAAGAACCAGATATTATCATTCAACCCTTCACCAAAGATCAAGTGGACTGGTTACTTCAGACCACTGAGGCATGGCCTATTGCTATAGCCTCCTTCTCAGGAACCATTGATAACCATTACCCTCCAGATAAGTTAGTTGATTTTGCTAACCGTCATCCATTTGTATTCCCCAAAATCACAGCTTCAGAGCCCCTTTCTGGTGCCCTAGTGTTTTTTACTGATGGCTCCTCCTCTGGCAAGGCTGCTTATGTAGGCCAAGACAATGTTTTTACCCTTCAGACAAACACCTCTTCCGCACAGCTAGCTGAATTACAGGCCATTCTTGCAGTTTTCACTGCTTATCCTAACCAACCCTTCAATTTGTACACCGATAGTGCCTACCTCGCTCAGTCTGTTCCATTATTAGAAACTGTTGCAACCATAAGCCATGCCTCCCCAGCTGCAGACCTATTCAAACAATTGCAGTGTCGGGGTCGCTCCCGGCCAGCAGGAAAGACACACGACAAAGTCTGGCGGTGTGCAACCTTGCCTTTATTTGTCTCCGCGTGGGCCCCGCGAGGCCTCCTCTCTGCCACCAGCCCTTTCTCGCCGGTGGACTTTCTCTATCTCTCTCTGTGCTTCCTCTGTGCTTCCTGTCTCGTGGCGGGAGAGGCATTCACTTTTATAGGGTGACAGTGGCCAATCAGTTCAAAGCGCGCGATGCGGGCTGATTGGCTAACATCAGTTGTTGCTAGGCAGACTATCTTACAGAGCGGGTTGTTTAAGTCGCCAGCACAATCAGGGGGCAGGAAGCAGGCGCCAACTTGACTCACTCGATGGGAGGGGCAATCTAGCTCAGGCTCCGCTCCCACCCACAGGCCCTACGTCCGCCAAGTAAGGCGACCGGTGTTGGCTGCGGCTCCCAACATCTCCCCCTAATTTATTTACTTTGAATGAATGTATGCATCGCAGCCTGCCCTGGATCGAGTGCAGAGGCTTATGCCCTGTGTTGAGGCCCACCGTAGGCCCTTGGCTTGGACCCTGGTCGGCCGCCCCCGGGTCCGCCAAGGCCTTGAGACCCTCGTCCTTTTTCCAGGGCCAGGAGTGAACTGGACGGAACCTGGATGCACATAGGCATGCACTCATGCCCCTCCGTGTGATCCCCTCGGAGAGGCATCTAGATCTGGGCAGATTCTAGTAATCCAGCAGCTTTCGTGCAGTATGGGGTAGGGCCTGGCTTAGGTCGAGTCGTGCTGGGGAGGCACGCTCTTACCCGTCATTGACTCACCTACCCTGCTGTGTGGTGTCATTAGGGAAGGAATGCGGAAGACCTGCCACACCTAGACCCAGTCGTAGGCCAGTCGAGCGAGCCATGCATAGGCCTGGGGGTCATTGTGCCCATCACGGGCTGCTGCCAGGGCCGCATGGGCAACCAGGCATACTTGACGCCGGGCCGCCGCAAGGCGCCCATTAATAAATGATGTAACCCATCGGAGCAAGAATGGTCCTACAAGTAAGAACAGAAGCAAGGAGCACAGGGGACCTAACAATGGTAAAACATAGGGGAGCAAGCCATTCCAGGCTCCCCAAAAGGGATTATCCTGCAGTTCTTTTAGGGCTCATCTTGTTGTTGGGTCTGTGGTTGGCCTCTGGTGGAACAGGCCTGATCTTCAGTCGAGGGACTTGTCGCGTCAACCTCTCTGGGACCCACAGTGGTTTTCGTCCCGGTTCCTGTGGAAAAACACAAACCGCGCCTCGGTTCCAGCTAACCACCGGATCCGGGCCCATCCATTGTCATGCCATAGATAACCGCGCCTTTGGAGGCAGGCCTTGGCTTACTCCCCCTTTTTATTTTTTATTTTTTTTATTTTTTGTCTTTTTCGTTTTTTTTTTTTTTTTTTATCAGTGCCAGGGATCGAACTCGCGATTGCCTGCTTACAAGGCAGGCGCTTATGCCGCTAAGCTAAATCCCCAGCCCCCGTTTCCTCGACCGGCGTTTTTCTCAGCCTGCTCGGCAGAGTAGCCGCCCATGAAAATACCGTCCGCCCCGCGGCGCAACGTCATAGGACGGCGGTCGCGACAGAGTGGAACGGGGCGTCACTTCCTGTGCCGGCTGAGAGAAGGGAGGGTTCCCTGTAGCGGCCTCTCGGCGGGGAGCCGCTTCTGGAGAAGAGCTCCAGGGCGGAGCGGATGGCTCTCTATCTCCTCCCCGCCAGAGGGCTCTCGGGGGCCCTTTCTCCTCTCTCTGCTTTTTTCGAGCGGCGCACGCACACAATTCGCGGCGCAACTCGGCATAGGAGTCAAGGCACGCATGTATCATTTCCCACAGGGGGCGAATAGCCAGCGAAATATCGCCTCCCAATTCCGCCGAGGCGAGGTCCCCGCCTAACTTCTCCCATGACGGCAGGTTTAAATGCCCTGTGGGTAAAAACCAGGGAGCCACCCTATCTACCTCTGCTATGAATAGTTCCAATGTCTTTTGACCAACCCTGAGGTCTCTAGCTTTTAAAAGCTTTTTAAGGGCCTTTACCAAGGGCCGCGCCTCTGCGCTCGGTAAATTACCCATCCTCAACCTCTAAGGGCTGTAACTCACCGCGTGTGACTTAGAGAACCCGTCACCTACGCGTGAGCCTGAGGGGAGTCTAAAAGCCCTGTAGGTGCGCGCCACCCAGAGCCCAGGCTTATCCCCAACTCACCTGTCCGGCAGCACCACGCTGGAGCGTTGCACACCACCGCCGTGTCTCGGGGTTGATCAGTCCCCGTACGGGCCACCAAATGTCGGGGTCGCTCCCAGCCGGCAGGAAAGACACACGACAAAGTCTGGCGGTGTGCAACCTTGCCTTTATTTGTCTCCGCGTGGGCCCCGCGAGGCCTCCTCTCTGCCACCAGCCCTTTCTCGCCGGTGGACTTTCTCTATCTCTCTCTGTGCTTCCTCTGTGCTTCCTGTCTCGTGGCGGGAGAGGCATTCACTTTTATAGGGTGACAGTGGCCAATCAGTTCAAAGCGCGCGATGCGGGCTGATTGGCTAACATCAGTTGTTGCTAGGCAGACTATCTTACAGAGCGGGTTGTTTAAGTCGCCAGCGCAATCAGGGGGCAGGAAGCAGGCGCCAACTTGACTCACTCGATGGGAGGGGCAATCTAGCTCAGGCTCCGCTCCCACCCACAGGCCCTACGTCCGCCAAGTAAGGCGACCGGTGTCGGCCGCGGCTCCCAACATTGCAGGACATGATTCGGCTTCGCAGTCATAAGTTTTTCATTGGCCACTTACGAGCTCACTCTAGCCTCCCAGGTCCGCTTACACAGGGAAATCACTTGGCTGATATTGCCACACGGACACAGGTATTCATGGCCCACTCTGGGCCTATAGGTGACTCCAAGATATCTGAGGCTCAACAGGCTCATCAGCTACACCATCTCAATGCTCAGACCCTCCGCCTCCTCCACAAAATTACTCGGGAACAAGCCAGACAAATTGTAAAAAACTGCCCCTCTTGTGCTGTTCACTTGCCTGTTCAGCATCTGGGAGTCAACCCGAGAGGTTTGATCCCCAATGCCTTATGGCAGATGGATGTCACTCACTTTAATGAATTTGGCAACCTAAAATATATACATGTAAATGTTGATACATTCAGTGGTTTCATCTTCGCCACACTCCAGACTGGAGAGGCTACTAAACATATTATAGCCCATATGCTATCAGCTCTCTCAGTTCTGGGATGTCCTCAACAACTCAAAACGGACAATGGACCAGGCTATACTAGTACCTCTTTTGCCAAATTTTGTAAGTGCCTTAATATTCTCCATACCACGGGTATATCTTACAATCCTCAAGGACAAGGCATTGTTGAGCGTGCACATCGTTCCCTCAAATCTACCATAGACAAGGTAAAAGGAGGAACCTGGTATCCAACCCGAGGTTCTCCTAAAAATATTCTTTCACATGCTCTTTTTATTTTGAATTTTTTATCCCTAGATGCCTTAGGCTACTCTGCAGCATCTCGCTTCTGGCACACACAGACAGCCACACAATATGCATCTGTTCTCTGGAGAGATCCCCTGACCAACACATGGAATGGTCCAGACCCAGTCCTCATCTGGGGACAAGGCTCTGTATGCATTTATTCCAAACAGGATAAAGGAGCTAGATGACTCCCTGAAAGGCTTATAAAACAAATAGACAGTTCCTCATCGAGGACCCAATGTGACGCCCAGGAATAAAATTTCCTCCTGAGGCACAACTCCCTGTGTTCTCTTACAGATGGTGCGACTTGTCAAAATCTTATGGATCATCGTTGGACTTGTGACACAACTACATCTAATGGACAGCAACCCCCATCGACCCTGGATATGGGAGCTTAGCCGCTGGAACAACGAAGAAAAGGTTTTGACTTGGATAGGATCAGGAAGTCCATGGTTTGCGCCCACACCCTGTTGGTTCTTTCCAGGGCTCCAATGTCCCAAACAAAGCCATTTTTACCTTTGCCCCGCAGCAACCGGGGGCAGATCATATTGTAATTCCCCGGGAGAATATTTTTGTGCTTATTGGGGCTGTGAAACAGTTGCAACAGGGTGGCAACCTGCCTTCCCCGATAAACACCTTAAACTGACATGGGGGCCGCCGGGGTGCAGCCTAGGTGACTACCCACTGGCCAATCAAAGATCCTGTCAGGTTCTAAACGTCACTGTCACCACTCCTGAGGACCCAGGTTGGCTGATAGGACGCACCTGGGGACTGAGAATTTATGAGTCAGGTAAAGACAGGGGAAATCTTATTCTCATAAAAAAGGTTCCCCTACAGACTTCATTTGTGCCCATAGGCCCAAACTTTGCTCTAAAGCCAAAATATTATCCAAATCCAAAATACAATCAGCCCAATACAGATCCTGTTACTACTGTTCAAATAACTACAGTAAGTCCCTCAGCCATAACAGTTTCTCAAGCTCCGCTACACCAGACAGTTCATATACCTGCCCCTCAATATTCACATTCTAACCTATTCAGTTTGATTAAAGGAGCATACATGGCTTTAAATCATACCCAACCTGATCTCACCCAATCATGTTGGTTATGCTTGGCTGCTCCTCCCCCATATTATGAAGGAAAGGCCCTCAATTTAACCTTTATCAGTTCTTCTAGCTCATCTGCCTGTGACTGGAACAATCACCACAAGCTGACTCTCCCTGATGTCTCAGGTAGAGGAACTTGTCTTGGAGATTCCAGCCATCCACCAGCACTGGCAGCACAACTCTGTGCCCAGATTCATTCCAAATTCAAGCCAAATAATTACCTCATTCCACCCCCAGGAACGTCTTGGGCCTGCAATTTTGGCCTATCACCCTGTATAGCAACTGCTGTTTTTAACAAGTCTGCAGATTTTTGTGTTCTTGTACAGGTTCTTCCTCGCATAACCTTCCACCCAGGAGACTACTACCTCCAGGCATCACAGATCAGCTATATATCTAAGAGAGAACCTGTGACATTCACCTTAGCTGTGTTACTAGGGTTAGGAGTAGCAACGGGAATAGGGACAGGGACCACAGCTCTAGTGTTGGGAGATAAGCATCTAGCTCAATTACAGGCAGCAGTAGATCAGGATTTAAAAGAAATAGAAGCATCTGTGACAGCTCTACAGGCGTCCCTGATGTCTCTATCTGAGGTAGTCCTGCAAAATAAAAGAGGACTAGACCTCCTGTTTATGAAGGAGGGTGGCTTATGTGCAGCCCTCAAGGAAGAGTGTTGTTTTTATGCTGACCACTCGTGAGTAGTCAAAGAGTCCATGAATAAACTGAGAGAGCACCTCGAAGAGAGAGAAAAGGAGCGCATCGGAGCAACCACCTTCTCCTCCATGTGGGAGGATCTCTCCCCTTACATTGCCCCCCTCTTGGGACCCCTAGCTGCCTTGCTGTTGCTGCTTACTGTAGGACCTTGTGTTTTCCAGAGGATCATGACACTCATTAATAACATCAATAACAAGGTTGACACATTTATGGCAAAGCCCATTCAGGTATATTACCATCGGTTGGAAATGGCAGAACAACAAACTTATCGGGAAAATTCACCCACTGACGGCCCACATGATGCTGTGGCCCAGACGCCCTGAGGCACTGGACAGGCAGTCAGAGACGGGCAACTAGGACACATATGTAATGCCAATCAGCCACCTAAGACAGGTCCAGGACCAACAGCTGTCCTGCAGGCCCATGACGGGTAAGGCTCGATTGGGTTCATATGAGGAGTCCTTGACCCAAGGCAGGCGCTGTCCTCCCAGGGCCTGCCATGTTCCAAAAAATATATATAATGATAAGGGAGGAGATGTAGGGAGCGGTTTTGAATAGCTGCTGCTGCCCTGCCCCTCCTGCCTGAGGGCATTTTGTGTGTCAGCCTACATTTCCCATGATCCTCCCCTTGCCTGCAATGCACATGACAAGCAAACTTCCTGTTTCAGCCTGCCTACATTACCCATAATCCTCTCCTGCTTACATCATATAACCGAATGTGACGATGACCTATCAGATTAAGCCTTCTTCCTGCCTATGGCCCGCCCCCACCCTATATAAGTTGTAGCCATTTTAAAAATAAACGAGACTCGATTGGAATCTCATCCTGTCTCCATCTCTCTTTTCTCTTGTCCTGCCCCCATCCCCGATCCCCTCTCCAGGTTGAGACCCATAGATTGGTCCGCAGGCCGGATCAGACATGAACCGGTAGAGATATGCTCTGCTGACTCAGAAACAAACTGGGCTGAGAGAAACCAACTTAGAATACAGCCCTGGCGCTAAAATAGGAACAGAAAAGACTCGGTGTGGAGGCTCGACCCCGCGCCATTAGAAACCGTGATTTGGGTTTCCCACCGCCCGGCGGCTGGCTGCCTCCACAAGCGGCTCGGCAAGGAGAGACGCGCAGAAGCTCTGGGAATGGGAGTCTGTGAACGGAGTCGAAAACAGGACGGACAAGGAGGCGTACACGAAAACTGACTGGTGGCGAGGTGAGTGAGAGAAACTGACCCCCTACCACAGTTTGACTCCAGCGGAGGACTTTCTGGGCTCGGGCAGTCCTGTAAGAGCAGGGCGCGGTGGCGACTCCAGCCACACATTCCCCTTTCGGACGGGATTGGTGAAAAGTGCCTGGCCTGCGTGACGCTGCGGGCGGACTTGGTAGTCTGGCCTAACCCAGATCCCAGAGCCTGACGGTGGCCCAGAGGGGCGACTGACTCCCGCGTAGGCTGCCTCCTCCGCAACTCCCTGGTGTGCAGCAGTGGGCAGGAACATCTAGCCAGCGCAATTTGATCAGGCTGTGGCTGACAGGCAGGGAAGCCGGGCCTCCTATGTAAGCTTGCATTTTATAAGGAACAGAAAATATGGGGAAGGGAAGCAACAAGAAAGGCTCCTCGGCCCCCAATTCTGAGAAACAGGTAATAGTGGACACCACACCAATATACATTAAGTGCCATATAGAGAGCCTCATAGACCAATTCAGGAATGAAGTTATCAACGACATGAAGCTAGAAGTATGCAGAATAGTTAGAGAAATGCTAAGCACCACTCAGGAAAAAACAGATGGTGGAATGGAAGAACAGAAAAAGAGGGGAGAATTGCTTGATGGAGAAAACAGAGAAAGCATTGAGTATGTGAAGCAGGTTCAAAGGGACTATCAAGAAATTAAGAAGTCTATCCAAGACTGGCATAACAGCTTGAAAGAAACTAAGGACAGACTATCTGATCTGGAGGGCAGCCTTGTAATATGGGAGAATGAAATGAAAAACTTCTTAAAAATAACAAAGAAACAAACAGCAATAATACAAAGACAAGAAAATGATAAGAGGAGCCATAACTTAAGGATTAAGAACATAAAAGAAGAAGTAGGGACACAAACAAGTGAACTACAAAAGCTACTCACAGAAATAATCCAGGAGAATTTTCCTAATTTAGCAAAAGGTAAAGATACTCAGATGTATGAGGCATACAGGACCCCAGCTACCTACAACCCTAACAGAGAAACACCCAGGCATATAATAATAAAAATTCCAGAAATTCAATACAAGAACAGAATATTAAAAGCTGTAAGAGACAAGAAACGGACCACTTACAAGGGAACACCCATCAGAATTACAGCAGATTTCTCTGCACAAACCATCAAATCACGAAGAGCATGGGGGGAAATAATTCAAGCTTTGAAAGATAATAATCTCCAGCCAAGATTGAGATATCCTGCACAACTGTCCCTGGAAATTGATGGAAAAACGAGGTGCTTCCAGGATAAAGAGGAACTGGGGGAATTTGCAACCACTAATTCAACCCTACAGAAAGTATTGCAGGATATTCTAAAAAAAGAAAAATACAAAGAACCCAGAAATAGTGGCAGGGAGGCCACAATGAATGGAGCAGAGAACAAAATGAAGAAGACAAACTGACAGCTACTGACAGAAAAAGAGCTCAACAGAAATGAGACAGAGAAGATTGGATGATAGGAACAGCTATTTTGGAGAAAATGACATCGTAATAGGTAATACTGATTTAGTACCATCTTGTTTTGAAGTCTCATCTAGCTTTTGTTCTTCTGTCTCCAATGGTCTAAACAGGTTGTATCTTATTGGATTTTATTATGTATGATAGTATAAGCAAAAACCTTTTAAAGACAAGGAGATTATACAGAAACCATTGTTCATTTTCTGTTAGTCGATTCTAAATACTCTATAATGCTGTCATTCTCTTAAATGGTTTTACATTGTTTTGATATACTTAATGCTACAATATACGAAGTTGTACTCAAGGACTTCAAGGAAAGAGTCAATATGGTAACTACTTTTGGGTCGGAATTATCTGGTGGTGAAACACTATTCTGCTTAAATGGTTATGTTTTGATCTGCCCTGTTTCGCTGTTATGCCCTCTTTTTTCTCAATCTCCACTCCATTATTTACTTTTTTATTTTTATCCGTTTAATTAAAGGGAAAAAAATAGCAGGATATAATATAGTAACCCACTTTGACTTTCTATTATCTCGATTTGAAGCCCTGTATTACTCTCACCATCTTGTTTTTGAGTGATGTTCCCCTATTCTGTTTTGCTGGATAGTATCAGGTTCGAAAGTTTAGGCATCAGCTGAGAAGATATTGAGATTCATTATAACGCCCATTCTCGTTGACTTTTATCTACTTTTGAAGACCTACAATGTCTCCAATGTTTTGGTTTTGTCGGTTTTATTCTTTACTGTTTTGTTCAATTGTATTACAACTAATGATATAGGCAATTCTATTAGAGATAGCGGGAGGCATTATGGTAACCATTGTTGATCACCTTGTATTATGTTTTTATATTATCTATTATGTCCTCCCTTTTGACTTGACCGATTCTGTTCTGTTATGTCACATTTGGTTTTACTCTCTTCCAAAAAAGCAATAAGAACCGTGGGAGCAATGAAACCCAAAATGTGTAATAGTCATTGTACAAAAGAGAGGAAAAGAAAGTGCTCTAAACTATATAACTGCATGTATATTTAAGTGTATAAGATAGAAAATGATATCACAGAGTTTTATTGCATCATTGAACAGAACTGTTTGCAGTATCATTGTTGGAATGTCCACTCTACAAGCTGTAATTTTGTGACTTGAACAATTATTTCTAAGATGGCAATATGTAATCCATTAACTAGTGATTTCCTACTGCGCATTTTTTCCTCTGTAAATCTGTATAACTTGTACCCCTTCACTGTTTTTTTTCTTTTCTCCTTAAATAAAAAAAAAACAGTTTATGAGCACTGATCTAATGACACATGATGAAATGAACAAAAACTTTGAAAGAAAGAAAGTGGCACTGCAGTACCCAATCCTGATTCCAGAGTTTTATGGTGTGAAATCCAGCAATATTATTAATCTTTGTTCAGAAGGATTTTAATCTAATATACTGTTAGGTCTCAACATAAATGAAGATATGGATAAACGTGTACATGTCTAAGTGTATAGGATTGATAGCCATAATACTTAGTTTTTGTTGGATAGTTGAACAGAACTCTTTGCAGTCTCCCTGGATGAAATCCCATTTATATGTTCTATTTGTGTACCTTGAACAACTATTTATAGGGGGACAATATGTATACATCAGCTAGTGATTTATCACTATTTCTTTTCTTTGAAAATATGTACTATTTCTGCTTGTTTTCTATTTTGTTTTGTTTTTCTTTAAATAAAAAAAATGCATGGTTGTAGGAATGAGAAAACAGAGCACAGATGGGTAAAAACATTTGCAAATCTGATCAGAGCATGTATATCCAAAAGACACAGCAGCAGAGACCAGCAGGTGACTGTGTCAGGTCCTGGCATGCAGCAACACCTGATGTCATCTGGTTTCATCAGGACTACTAGCTGAGTTGCATGTTGCCAGTTCGGCATTTCATGTGAACTGAGCAAAAGAACCCTCGGCTGACTGACAACACTCCACCAAGGGTAGACTGGGGGTCGCTCCACCACCAGTTCCCAGGAGGTCAACCTCAGCAGCTGCGTCTGCTTCTCCTGAAGAACCTAAGAGCCTTCGCCCGACTTTGGTTGATTTTTGGGCTCCTCCTTGTTTTTCCTCCTCTGCTTCCGCTGGGATCAGATTTCTGTTTTGCAGGAAGCTTTCAGGGTTTTATCTTTGCAGTCAGACGGGCACCAGCTTCCATTCAGTTTGTCCAAGACGTGGCTAAATTTTCCAGTCCCAAGATCAACATTTCCCTAGGACTCTGGGGAGCCTTGGTCTCACCCCAGTGGCTCCCTGGTCTGCAGAGCCTGTCTTCCTGGGGACTGTCTCACCAACTTTATGCCACATCCACTGAGGCACATGGGTCTGGTGCCACCTCCTGATCCACTATCCCCCTTGGTGCTGCTCTGTCACTTCCCACATGCTTCACAGCAGCTCTGTAGCCAGACAGTCTGGGCTCTGTCCCCTCACCTCCTGGGCAGCAAGTGCAGCCTGACAGGTCCTCCGTCCCCAAGACATCTGCCTGGAGGACCAAGCACAGATCATCACCCAACCCTCGGCCAGCACCTCGAATCCACAGACTGAGCGGATCTTTGCATAAAACACAGTGAACAAGGCACCAGGATGCGGCTCAAAACACCAACAAGGAAAGGGACAACAAGAAGAGGATGGCAACAAGGACAAGTACAGAAACAAGGAAAGGGACAGAAACAAGGAAAGGGACAGAAACAAGGAAAGGAAAGGCTACTGGAGCCTCAAGCAGGAATAACACAACCTGGCCTGATATAAAAGCCTGGAACCCAGAGTACCTCACAAACACACACTCACACTCACTCACTCACACTCGTCCTCCAGCCCAAACCAGCCTTGGCCACCTCCACCATGTCCCTCTGCTCCAGCGCTTGCACCAAGCCCTCGCAGCTAGACAACTGCCCAGACAGCTGCTGCGAGCCACCCTGCTGCACCTCCAGCTGCTGCCAGCCCACCTGCTGTGCCCCAGCCCCCTGCCTGAGCCTGGTCTGCACCCCATGCTGCCAGTCAGGCTGCACCAGCTCCTGCACGCCCACGTGCTGCCAGCAGTCGAGCTGCCAGCCGGCCTGCTGCTCCTCCTCCTGCCAGCCGGCCTGCTGCTACTCTTGCCAGCTGTCCTGCTGCACACCTGCCTGCTGCACACCTGTCTGCTGCACACCTGCCTGCTGCACACCCGTGTGCTGTACACCTGCCTGCTGCACACCTGTGTGTTGCACACCTGTGTGCTGTAAGCCTGTGTGCTGCACACCCGTCTGCTCCGGTGCCTCTTCCTCCTGCTGCCAGCCTGCCTGCTGCTCCTGCTCCCCCTGCCAGCCGGCCTGCTGCGTGCCCAGCTGCTGCACGCCCTCCTGCTCCTCCGTGTCCCTGCTCTGCCGCCCTGTGTGCAGACCCGCCTGCTGCCTGCCCTCCTCCTCCTGCTGCACCTCGTCCTGCCAGCCCAGCTGCTGCTGCCCATCCTCCAGCGTGTCCCTACTCTGCCGTCCTTCCTGCCCCCGCCCCGCCTGCTGTGGCCTCTCCTTGGGCCAGAAGTCCTGCTGCTGACTAGCCTGGTCCATCTTGGTGGGCAGACTGAGCTCCAACCTCAGGGCTCCCTCTGCTGGCCACATGACCACCTTCAGGATTGCTCCACCTCACACCTTACAGCCAGGGATTTCCTGTCACCTCCAGGATGGGCCAGTGAGCAGGATGTGACCTTCCCTGGTTGCTCCCTCCTGAGCTGTGGCATTTTCGCTCAGCCCTCCCAGCCTTCCTCTGCTGCCTCAGCGGTGTCCTCCTTCCCTACAAGTTTCTTGCATTGCAGTTAATAAACTGCCTCTCTCCCAGCCTTGTACAGCGGCAGTCCATCCTTTTCACAGCCAACAGAGCTCTGGCTTCAGCTGCCCCTAGACCAGCTGCATCCAGGAACCATGGGCCACTCCTCGGGGCAGTGGAGTTCAGGACACCCATGAAAAGTTCCCAGGTGCCTGGCTAGTCTGAGTACCACTGACTCAAGTCCCTCTGCTGCCACCCAGCCTTCCATGGAGGCCCCTCATTCCCTGCCCTCCACTCCCCAAAGGACTGTCTTCTCAAAGAGGGGCTATCAGAAGTTAGTCCCCGTCTCTGGGGCTCTGCCCACTGCCTTCCCTGTGATTCTGGTCTGCTCTGCATACCAGGGAGGTACCCCTCCACCCTGAGCCCCGACCACCCCCAGCTGACCGGGGACCTGAGACATCTCCCCACATGCACAACAGACACCAGAGCTGGCCAGGAACCAGTGTGGGGAGACGGCTCTGAAATACTTCCAGACACTCGTGGTGTCATGAGATGCAGAAGCACCAGCCTGTGGAGGACAGTGTTGGGGGTCTCACAGGGCAGGACACCTGGAAAAGCAGGCTTCCTGGGTACCAAGCCCACACCAATCTCAGTGACACTGAGGCCACCGAGATGCAGCTTTCCCTGTGCAGATCTGAGCCCATGGAGCCTAGAGATAGCAGAGCTGCCTGGGATGGAGTGTGGGGTCCTCCCTAGTCTGGGGACCCTCTTGACCCCTCCGCCACTGCCCAGGGACCAGGCCACACTTGCACCAGATGCCTGAGAACGGGCAGGTGGGAGAGGGAAAGGAGGCATATGTGGGTATGCACCCATATCACGCTCACACACAGGCGTGTCGGTTGCACACGTATGCAGGCAGAACGCTGCCTGGCAGTGCACACATGTCAGCCCAACCACTTCCAAAGACCTGCAGAGGAGGCACCCTCACCCTTGGCCATGGGGCGGGGCAGGACTGCAAGCTGAGCTGGGCTGCCCAGAAGTGGGGTTTGTATTTCTCCTCCCCTTTCTCTTCCACCCACAGTGGTAGAGCCCTGGGCATCCGTGGGGTTCACCAAGTACCTACACACAGAGCTCTGGTGGGACAAAGGTCCCTGCCAGCCCTGCAAGGACAAAGACACAAGAATTTCCACCCTGACTTTCAGAGTGGAGCTGGGGCTGGGGTTTGTGGCCCTCAGGGACACCACTGGGGTGGGGTGGACACCTTTAGGTGCTATGTCCCAAGGGACTCCCAAGACCAATCAGGGTGGGGTGCAGAGCAAGGGTCTCCTGTGCAAGGGTGGCTCAGACGGCGAGCTCCTGGTGCTCTGCAGACGGTTAGTTAAGAATGTGAATACATCCAATAAATAAAAGTGACAGGCAAAATCCCCTCAGCCTTAGAAGTTTTGGAGTCCCAACAGCCAGGGCCTCCAACCTCCAAAACTATCCAGCCCCCGATCCCATCAGGGAGCCCTGAAGGGGGCACTAGTCCCTCCTGAGAGCCCCCTGGCATGTGCAAGACCACTGGGGGTGCAGAGAGGCTGAGCTGAACCCCACCTCACTGGCCCCACTCTGAGGGAACTGCAGCTGGCAGCAGTTTCTCAGGGCTCAAGTCACCCACTACTTGCTGGCCCAGAGCGGGCACTTCCAATATGGGACCTCCTGGACCCTGTTGCAGACCTCGCCGGGGAAGTGTTCCTGGGCCTTGGGACTGAAGAATGGCAGGAACCCTGGGGGGAGGGCGAAGAACTGCTGGGAGCAGCGGAAGGGTACACGGAAGGGGTCCTGAACTGCACACCAGGGCTCACATCCTCAGTGCTTTCTGCACCCATGCTGAGGTCTGACCTTGCCCACCCAGCCCAGCACCGCCTTTCTCCCTCCCCTGAATGTGTGCCCTTTGATCCTCCAGGCCCCCTGTACCTTCCCAGGGATGCACAGCCTTCTCGCTGGGAACCTCTGGGCCCTTGCCTTGGCATAGCTTCAGCTTGACCCAGATGGGCCAGGCCCTCCGGGGTGGGTAGCAAGGAAAGGGGGCAGAGGGAGGGTGGCACCTGTCCCAAAATGACAGAGGGAGCGACATCATCAAAGTCCTGCCACTGTCGGACCCACGTGCAAAGGCTCTGCCTCCACCCTCATCCTGCCCCTGGCATAGCCCTTGCCCAACATGGATCCCCTCAGCAGGGTCTGGCTGTCCCCAGTGTGGCTCCCACAAAACCGCAAGGGGACAGAGTGCCAGGTTACACAGACAGGGATGATGCCCAGTATGGCATAGTCAGCTCACTGACCTCAGGGACTCCTTGCACGCCAGGTGCCACCGACTCCCTCCCTGATGGCCCACCCTGCCACCACACCAGTGAGGAGGATGCTGGCACTCGCACTGTAGCCATTTGCCCTGGGCAGCTGGGCCCAACTCAGCATCCAGCCAAGAGGCTCTCAGGCCACAGCAGGTCCTGGTACCTTCCTGGAGTCACTCAGCTGCCCACGCTTAGGTGAGGCCAAAGCTCAAAAAGGATGGGGCCAGGAACAGAGGTGCTTCTCGGGGCGCAGTGCTTCCTAGCAGGCTCTGGGCCCTGGGTTCCATCCCAGCGCCACCAACAAAGCAAAGCTGGAACGCAAAGACACCTGCTCAGAATCCTTTCGAGCCACAACAAGCATGCCTCAGCTTTATACTCCACGCTTGCTCCTCTCCATCTTCCTCTGCCCACCCCAGGGCTGCTGCAGCATCCACAAACCAGCTGCCCCTGCTGACTTCATCCACGCTGACTGCTTGCCCAGCCTCTCTGAAGTGAGACTTAAGCTGCCTACGTTTGCACCTTTCCGGGGGCCCAGGCTAAGCCAGAGGAAGCACCAGGCCCTGCTCAAACATCCAGCTCACTTCCAGTCTCCAGACGCCCCATCTACCAGAGGGGCCTGGATCATGATCTCACTGCCCAGCCACCATCGGGATCCTGGTCACAGAAGTCCAGCGACCCTCCAGTCACCCCACCCAACTCAGCCATCCAAGATGGGACTCCTGCTTTCTGGGCTGTAAGAAAGCTGAGCGGAAAAGGTTGCCCCGTGTCCCAGCGAGGCGTCCAAAGCCCCCCAGGCCTCCTGGACTGTCCCCACCCCAAGGCTCCTGTATAAGCCCTGGAGCCATGTGGCCTCCATCGAGGCCACTCCCACAGTTGGTACCTTGCAAGGTACAGGAGTAAAGACGCTGGCTGGGGACACCTGGGGGTCCCAGCCCCCCATTCCCCACAGCCAACAGCCACGCTATTTGCAAACTAAACACCTGGAAGGAGAGAGAAGGCAATTGTACAGGAAGTCATCGCAGAGGAAGGAGAGGGAACCCCACTGTGGCTACAATGCCACCAGCACACCTCCACCACACTGGCCGGTTGGAGACATGTGGCCCCAGTGTCGGGCAGGGGAGGGGGTTTTCCAAACCCAGATGCAACCACAGAGACTTTGAAAGCAACGTGACCCTCACAGGCTGCACCCCAATTCGAGTCCCCTGGGAATGTTCCAAACTCAGCTCCATGTTATTTACTCCGCTTTCATCTTTCCTCCCTAGATCACGGTGTTCATAACTGGGTCATCTTGTAACTATTCAAGCAGCGCCCCAGGGCAGAGGAGGCGGGCTTTATAAATAACCTTTATTAAGATTGTGCGTGCTGACTCTGCCCAGCGCTGAAGGGAACCTGAACGCACACGCCCGTGACTCATCCCTCCTTAGGACAGCCAGGGTGCTGCTCAGGTCCCTCAGAGCTCGGTCTGGGTGCCCCTTCTGGACCCGGGTGGGGGAGGGACACAGACAGGCCTGGGGCCTGCTACTGCCTGAGCCAGGGCTTGGTGGTGATGGTGGCCTAGCCAGGAGCAGCCCTCACAGGCAGGTGCAGCTCTGGGGCGGGTGGGAGAGGGCCTGCCACCTGTCCCTACACCCCTGGCCGGCCCAGCACAGCCCAGCCTGGCCGCTGTGTGGGCTCCCCCCACCCTGGCTGTTCCTGGCTGTTTGTGGACACCCCCACTGCCACCACTGCTTACACAGGTCCACGATGTAGACCCAGACCTCAGGGTGACCAGGACACGGGGGCCTTGGAGCAGAGTGGGCCTGGTCTGTGGAGGGATAGACCATCCCAGGCAACCAGAGACCAGCTGTTTGCAAATCAAACCATCGAGGCTCTGGGTGAGGCCTGAGCACTCCCACTGCCCCCTACTGCCCTCCCCGTGGGTTCCCAGCCACCAGGCCCTGTTGTCTCTTTGTTCTCTGTCTTGGTTTGATAAGCAAATCTCTGGGTAGAAACCCGGGTTTGATGATGTCATGATCACAAGCAAGTTGAAGCCTTTCTAAGAGAGGAGCAATCCTGGCGTGGTGGGTGGCTGAGGCAGGAGGGTCACAAGTCTAGCCTGGAAAACAGCGACTCAGCGACTCAGCTCTGTCTCAGAATGAGAACTAGAAAGATCTGAGGATGTGCTCAGTGCAAAAGTCCTGGGCTCAATCCCTAGTACCACGGAGATGGGAAAAAAGATAAAAGGAGGGAACGTAATCTCCTGTAGGCTCTGCAGCCACCTGTGTGCCCCTCACCCAGATCTGTTCTCTACTTGGGGGCTGCACCTACATTTCCCACGTCCTGCCTGGAGGGGCCAGGCCAGCCCCTCGGTGGCCCTTGGCCTGCTGCACACAGGCCAGGTGTCTCCGTTCGGGACCCACAGGCGGGGCGCTGCGGCTCATTCCTGAAGCAGGTGTACAGCCTTCCCTGAAGGCCAACAGGTACGCACTTGTGAGGCGAGGCTGCTGGTTAACTCTTTGAAGCTCTGTAGCAGCTCAGAGCCTCCGAGTTGCCGCTGCCTTTAATCTGCTCAGCTCCTCCCGCCTCTCCTGCCCCCAGGTTCTCGGTGTCCTTGGAAAGTGGCATTGATGTGACATCCATCCAGCTGCACAGCAAGGTTCCCACCCGCATCCCCCACCCTGCCTTACCTGTGCAGGGCTCCCAGCGCTGGGCATCTTGGCCAGGGGTCACCAGGGGCAGGAGCGCCACACACAGGCTCAGCAGGGCAGACATGAGGGATCTGGGTCCCAAGCTCCATGCAGTGTGCCGGCTGGCAGGAGGCTGCTGCTCCTCAGACCCCGACTCCACCTTCTGGGGAAGCCTCGGGCCCCTGGGGGTCACTGCAATGGCCACATGCCAGAGATCTGCTTGGAGGAAGAGGACGGTGGCCCTGGCCTTTGGGAGGGAGTGGCCTTCAGGTTTGGCCCCAGCTAGGGGCTGTCCCCTTCTTTGAAGGTTTATCTCTGTGGTCCAGGAGGGTTAAGGACCAGTTGTACAGGTGACAGCCAGTACGTGTCAGCAGGGCTGCAATTAGTCACTGGCAAAACACATTTCCCAAAGGAAAGGCAGATCAGAGTAAGAACAAGACAGAAAACTCAGAAAACCAGTTTTCCTGGGGTGCAGCGCCCCTGCCCTCTGCTATTTGGGACTTGGTGCAGGCGACCTTGGCTAGCCAGGGACTCAGGGACCCCGCTGCAGGGCAGGTCCTCGTGTCCCGCTGGGGTCTGAGTAGCAGCAGGTCCTGGCGCGGTGCTGCTGAGGGTTTCCCAGTTGGTGGCAAGTCCTCACGCCCTGCAGCAGTCCTGGAAGCAGAAACAAGTCCCCTGGCCCTGCTGGGTCCCACACAGTCCCCAGGAGGGGCCCGGCTGAGCAGAGGGCTCTTTATCTGGCGCCCAGCCCTCCTGAGGGTGTGTGGGTTTGTCAACTGTCGGTTTCAGGAATTTCCCTGTGGAGGGAAGTTGGTCCTTAAAGGGAACAGCTCAGAGAAGAGGAAAGAGTGCTGGGAGGCGTACAGTGCTGGTCACCTCATCAGACCCAGGCTGGCTCAGACCCCAGCTGACTCTCCAAGCTGAGGTCGCCGTGGACTGCCTCTCCAGGCAGGCCAGCTGCTAGGAGGAGTGTTCTCTAACAGCGCTGCCTCCCTGGCTCCAAACACTGTTGCACAGGAACAGACTGAAATCTGCAGCACAGCCGCCAGCTGCTGGGTGACACTCTGCTGGGCGAGGGCTGGCAGCTCCTCCTGGCTGCCTGAGACCCTCACAGGACCCTAAAGTGCACATCTTTCCTGGTTTCAGAAGGACACTCGAACTGGGGGCCTTGGCAGAGCGGGTGTTAGCAGAGAGCAGGACCCCGAGAGGGGGCTTGTAGGAGACAGAGCGACAGGTGGGTAGGGACAGAGGGAGGGTCCCCCTGCTTGGAGACTCCACATCTATTTCTCCTTGTTGCTTCCTCTCTCTGCCCCTATAGATGCTGAGCCATGGCTCTGCCCTAGGTGAGGATGGGGTTTTGGAAACCAACATCAGAGGAAGAGCACTCACTACCTTCCCCTCTCCTGCCCAGTGAGTCTTGGGTACCCCTCGCCCCAGCACTCAGGGCTGAGCAGCTCCACATACCCACTTTGCTGTGATCCCAATGTGCCCAAAGCAAGGACAGACACCCCCAAGCCCAGGCCTCGGGGCCTACAGGAATTCCCTGAAGTTCCTCTCCTTTCCCAGTCGTAGCCCCTTGTCCTGGGACGGGCCCTGAGAGGCCAGCTGTGGTCAGGAGAGTGCAAAGGGGATGCAGAGGAGATGCAGAGGGGACTGGTCCCTCAGGACAGGCCTGGGGCAGGGCACACTGCGCTCACTATGGAGCAGAGCCCAAGAGGCAGCAAAGCAATCGGCTAGGAGTTGGTGCACTTTGCATATCAGACACTGGAGACCCTGGGGAGTGCCCTGGGCCCCCCAGGACCCTGTCTGTGTGTGTGCAGGATAGTGATCCCTCTCAGCCGTTCTGCTACAGGACAGAGCCACCCTCACACAGCCCAGACTCTGCCTGGAGCAGGCTTCGGGCACCTCACTGGTACCAGGGATCCCAGGCTGCGCGGGAGCAGCTGGCTCTTCCTCCCAGAGAGGAAGATCTCCCAAGAGCTCCCCAAAATGTACCCAGTGCTGACCGTCACTCCCCTCGGCAGCTGCCAGGGAAACAGACACAGGCTGGCCCAGGACGTGGTCTCTGAGTGGCATCTGATTGAAACATGGTCCACAGCTAGACTGCCCAGCCTCCTGAATGCAAGGTGACTCTCAGGGCAGAACAGCTCGGGGAAGCTCCCTCAGGCTTCTCTGCCCACCCAGCCTGGGTCCAGTCCCTTCTGCAAGAGACAGCAAAGGAGGACTTAGAAACAACACCGACGTCCAACCGGCTGTGCAGGTTATGAACCTTCAGTGGCTTTCAGGAATTTCTCTGGGATGTCCCATGATTTGCTAGAGTCTTTCCTTTACTCTCCCAAGATCCTCCATGGACAGCAAAGCCACAGAGCCTACCAAACCCTCCAGATGATGCTTTCCTTATGTGCACACCCTCAGGACAGCTTGACTTATAAATTAGGCACGGTACAAGATTAACATCATAAGTGACACTAAAACAGAGCACTTACAGCGATATCCTGCAGGGAAGTCCTGGGGACGCACTCTCCCCTGAAGCAGAGTCAACACAAACACTAGTATGTGTTTGTGACCGGCCATGGGTCACTGAAACACAGAAGGCAAAACCTCAGGGGAGGGGCTGCGGTGGCCGCTGCCCGAAGGACTGTGAGGAAGCTCCGCTGCCTGAAGGACATGTGAGGAAGCTCCAGAGGAGAGAGACAGGAAGAGAGCGCATCTGGGGCAGGCCGGAGGACACTGCCACGTCCAGGGCCACCTGCCGCTGGGGAACTCAGTTAGGATGGGGGGGGCAGCGGTTTCCTAGGGAGACCTCATGGGTCGTTCGGCAAGAGAAGAAAGAGCCCTTTGGAGGAGAGGAGAAGCGTGCTAGTTCCTTTATTTTACACTAACGTGGAGGAAACAGTGCTTGGTGGCCCGGGTGATCATCTTAACTCTTATCCAGCAATCCGCTACTAAAAACCCAAAGGGCTTCCTACTCCACTTGAGTAAAACTCTCTCAAACCCAAGCTTGTATCTGCCCAGTGTTAGCCACCCAGGCCCAAGTCACTGCTCTGCCCGCCTCTCTTTCCTTCTTAAAGGCATGTGTGTCTACCAGACATCACAGTTCACCCCCTGCTGGGGACGTTCGTGCAGGCGGATTCTGGTCCTCTCTTTGCCTTTACCTCCTGCCTTGCGGCCTCTTCTCTCTCCCCGAGCTCCCTTCCAGATCTCCAAAAAGACTGCCTGTTTGTTTCCTACCATCTCTCCTTTATTTAACTCTTTATGTTTTATGTTTCTCATGTAAGAGGATCTGGGTGATATTTAACTTTCTGCGTCTCACTTATTTCACACAGCATTATGGTCTTGAGTTCCATCACCACATAGACTTTGGCAAAACTATCACCCTTTCATGACAGAAGGCTGATGAAATAGGTGTAGAGTGATCTTATCTCAAGCTGACAAAGCCATATGTGACAAATCCAGAGCCACATCACCCCGAGGGGGAGACACCAAAAGCTTCCCCAGTAGAATTGAGAACCAGGTGAGTGTCCACTCTCACCACTCCTGCTTGATATAGGGCTCAAAACTTTAGCAATCGGGCAAAGGGAAGAAATGAAAGGAACACAAACAGGAAAGGAAGACCCAAAATACTCCACCGGAAGGACTCTTGGAGCTCATAAACAAATTCAGCAAAACAACACACAAAAATTCATAGCCTTCCCAATACTCACAATTAATCCACTGAGAAAGAAATTAGGCAAATTCTACCTGTGACAGCATCAGGAAAAATTAAATACCTAGGGATAACCCTAACCAATGAAGTGAAAGACTTATGTAATGAAAATTACAAAACAAAACAAAATCTAAGAGGGTGTTTGAAGGTGGAAAGGCATCACCTTTCCTGGGTAGGCAGAAACACTGTCAAACGCCCCTGTTACCAAAAGCAATCTATAGATTCCCTGCAATCCCTATTAAATGTCAATGACATTCTTCACATAAGTAGAAAAAACAGCCCTAAAATTCCTCTGAAACCAGAAGAGACCTAGACTAGCCCACGAAGTCCCGGACAGCGAGAGCAAGGCGGACAGCATCGCAGTCCTGGGGTTCACGCCTCCTTCCAAAGCTGCAGTGAAGAAACAGCACCGCACAAACACAGAAATAGACATGGGGCAGAACGGAGCTGAAACCACGAAACAACCCCATCACCTCCAGGCATCTGATCCTTGACAAAGTAGTTCAAACTATGCGCTGGGGAAGATTACTTTTCCCAGCCCAGGAAGAGCCCTTTGGGAAGCAAGGTGTTATGATGGCTGCAAACTGTTTTCTCCCTGTCCCTGGTCTTCTTGATGCTTTGGTTTATCTGACTGTTTTGCCAGGTATTTTAAATTCTATTTAGTTGGAGAATTTTCTTTCAGACTATCGGGTGGGTTTTAAGCTGACTAATGGGCTCTTGAGGTTCTTTGACGACTACCTTGTACCTTCCCACTGGGATGTAGTGAGTCTGACGGATCCCTGAAGTCATCAGGCCACCTTCAAGTGCCCCTCCAAGCCCCTTGAATGTCATCTTCAGGACGGATCAGTGCCTGCACATTCCCAGCTCCAGCCCAGTCATCGCTGCACTGCATCCTCCATTGATGCCCTGGCCAGCACAGCATTATTCTGACAACAGGGTTTAGCAGGTGATGGAAACACTCATTTTCCCTTTTTCAAGCCCACATATTGCCTTTTCCACTGGAACTTGTAAAGTTATCGGTTATGGGCTGGAATAAATCTCAGGGTAGAGCACTTGCCTAGGATGCAGGACCTTTGGGTTTGAGCCTCAGCACTGAAATGGAAAATCCCCCCCAGCCAACAGTGAGTGTACTTTAGTTTCTTAGTTGCACAGGTTGCTGCTCCTGTTCCAGTTACTTATGTCTTTTAGAATGGCTGGTCTGTGATGCACACTGTATAAACCAATCCCCAATTGATGAGCCATTCTGCCTCTGTACTTCCTGCTTGCTTATCCCACATAAGCCCTAGACCATAGGTCAGAGCCTCACATTCTGGGAATGACCCACCCATTGACATAAATAAATCTTCCTCCAAACCCTGGCTGTTGTTTCAATGTTTCTGCTTGCCACTGCAGTACTAGAAAAGAATTAGTTTCCATCTCTGCTTCCCAGGCCAAGATTAAACAAACAGAAAACATAGAAATACTTACTGGAATGACAATAAATTTTCAGATTAATGCAAGGATGATAGACATTTTATAGCATGAATCATTCCCATCAGGAACATGGCATTTCTCTTTGCTTATTCAAATCTTTTGTTTTTTTAAGACAGGGTCTTGCCATTAGTTTAGGCTGGGTATAGTGTGTCTTGAGCACACTATGTTGCCCAGGCAGACCTCAAACTCATGGCAATCCTCCCAAGTGCCAGGATTCAGGCATATGCCACCATGCCTTGGTAAATCCTGAATTAAGCTCATGAGAAAAAATCTATAGTTTTGGCTAGCAAAGTCCTGCATTGTTTAAAGTTATCCCTTCTTCAAATGGGGAGGGGGCAAAGAGATAACAAGAAGGAAGAGGGATGGAAAAAGATGAAGAAGTGTTACGTACATGCACAACTCCCCAGGAGAGTGTAACCATTATGTCCTGCAAACATGGACTAACAAGCATTTTTAAAAATAAAAAATGTTAGCCCTGTAAACATTCTATATAACTTTACCATTAGTGTGAGCACAATGTCTTCATTCCCATCTGTAATTAGTTAATGCTGGCAAAAAGAAAATTTGTTCATTAGTGTAATTATCTTGTTTCTAGCAACCTTAAGCTGATAGAGTCTAGAATCTTGTGTTTTTTAGATCAACATAGTCTGCAAATAAGCAAACATCATTTGCACCCTTCTGTTGTCATATGTATACCAGTTTACTTGTTTCCTTAGTTTACTGTATGAACTAAGCATTGTTTGAGCATTAAAACAACTTTGGGGCTGGGGATTTAGCTCAGTGGCATAAGCACCTGCGTTGCAAGCACAGTCATGAATTCGATCCCCAGTAACCCCCCAAAAAAAACCCCAAAATTTGAAACCAGTGATGGGTGCAAATTATTTATTCCATGCATGATCTGGGGGAGTGGCTGAGGATCAGTTGTCATCATTGTGAAGAATTTTTCTTCTTTTCCTCTGTTACTTAGAGAAGTAATGACTGCTGAATTTTGTCAAATAGTTTTCATGTCAATTTCAGTGACTTGACACATCACTTAATTAGCCAATAGAGTTAATTATGTATCTGCTTTTCCTAATGCAGAGTTGTCCTTCTGTCCAGCAAGGTGTTACATGCGGCTGGCCCCAGGTTCCATCTGAATATTCACATACACATACACCCTTCTTTTTTAATTTATTGCCTAAGAGTATGACATTCTCTCAAAATAACATTAATCTCCTCTCCATGTGTTCTTACATTCTTTCTTTGACTGTTATATATATTTTTTCTGTCCTTTCTCCTAAAGCTTTGCCATGAGGTCACCTAATTTGTTGGCTTTTTGAATTCCTAAATTTTCCCCTAACTACACACTAATCTCTTATTAGTTATATTTTGTTGGGAACCATAACTCAGAATGGCTAGTTTAAGGAATGAATGGAGGCTCAGGATTACTGATGTCACCCTTTTTGAGATTTCACATTGTCTCATTAGAGGTGGGCCTTCCTCTCCCATCCACTAAGACCACTAAGACTAAAGCAAGACCCTTCTTAGCATCAGACCACCTCTGCCCTCTGAGTCACCAACACCCTCTCCTCAATCTATAAATGCAGAGAGCCTGGCTGCTGGGGGCCTTGGCACCTTGTAAACAGCTGGTCACCCCAGGTTCCCACTGCACTGCCATTTTGTCTCTTGCTCCTTCTTTCTGTCTTGCTGTGCGCTGAAACAACCCATGGAAGATTGGAGGCTCTGCCAGAGTCCCAGTAGCATTTTACTAAGTCCCATCGCATTTCTACTAATTTTACAACTTCTGCTTTCCATTTTTGTCCTTTGGGAAATTAGTGATGCTCTACTCTTTGCTAGATGATGGCTGATCTCATGTGTGATGGTGGCCGGGCACAGGAGCAGACATCAGGTCCAATGTGCCAGGATGTTGCTGGAAAGCTGTTTTTAAAGACAGGATTAGAATTCAGACCAGCAGGCTTTGTGTTGAAAGATGAACCTCCTATGGGGCAGCTAGTCCAATCAGCTGAAGGCCTTAGGTAAAAGTCTGACCTCCTCCAAGAAGGAGGGAATCCAGCCGGAAGTCAGCCTCAGACTGGGGCTGCAACATCAGCTCTTCCTGGCCCAGCCAGCCACTGTCACAGGCCCTTTTCCTTCCCTCCCTTCCTTTTCCTTCCCTACCTTCCTCCCCCGCTCTTTCTTCTCATTCTTCTCCTTTGAAAGGGTTGCTGGCCCAGACCAGACACTTTAGCCAGGAAAAGCCTCAGCCGGAATTAGGGAGCTCCTGCCTCCCCCGTCCCTATACCCCCACCCTTGAAAATTACGTCTGGCGCCAAACTAAGACCAATGGGCTACCTGTGCACCCCTAATACCCCTTAGGGTCCACCCCAGACCGAGGCTACTTATGTGCCTCACTCCACATGTTCCAGAGAGTGTTCCAGGGAGAGATCGCCAGCCCTGGGGTGGAGATGCTGTGCCCCGGGGGGTCGGGGGGTCTCTCCCCGCATTCCCAAAATAAAGGTTACTTATATTTTATATTTCTTATCTTTTCAGCCACCACCGCCGGCCAATCCTTCCCCCTCTTCCCCTTCTCAGACCTAACATCCTTCATCATCCTCCTCTTCTTGTTTCCCTTCCCCTTCTCCTTCTCCTTCTTGTGTAACCCTGTGTAATCCCAGGAACATCCAACCACATCCTCAGCCTTTGCCTTTTATTTAATTTTGAGGCCAGGTCTTGATAAGTTTCCCAGGCTGACTTCACACTCGTGATCCTCGACCTCCTCAGAAGCCGATGCCATGGCCTGTTTCCAGACGCCTCCCAAGGTCTCAGGAAGTCCTAAGTGGGCTGTCTCCGAGGTGGCTGCATCTACTGTGTGATGCAGCCATTAAGTGTGGTCACTAAATTAGTTCCCTGATGGGTCCTGGCATATTTCTGAGGGTGGGTGACGGGGAGGCCTTCCTTGCGTGTGAGCGCTGCCTGCCCTAAGGCACCCAGCCTGGACAGAACATAAGGGACCAAAAGAGGGCCGCTGTCGCTGCTTGCTGCTGCCTGCTGCTTTAGTGTTTCTCCCTGCTCTGCCATGAACTGCTTCTCCTCTGTGACACCACCCTGCTGTGGGGCAGCCACCTATGGATTGAAACCTCTGCAAACTGTGAGCTACAATAACCCTTCCCTCTAACTTCGAGTGCTGTGTATTTTGTCTCAGCAACAAGCATAAAGGAACTAAAACAGCTGGGGTTACAGGCCTGTGCCGGGCACCTGTGACCAGATTTCCTGAAATAAACGCCTCTCTGTACCTAGAGCAGATGCGGTTACTCTGTGCCTGTCTCTGCCTTTCTGTCTGCAGACGTACATGTCACTGTTGCTCTGCTTCTCTGGACAATCGTCCTAGCCAGGGCACCATTTTGCCTGGGAGGGGACAGCTGGAGAAGGGGAGGACATGGAGCACAGGGTGAGGCTCCTGGATCTTGGCACCTCTGAAAACAAAAGAGTTCTATATTTTGTGATTTTCCAAATCGGAGTTCACGTAATGCCTCTGTAGAGGAAAGGATTCTCCTAGTTACAATTTAGAAACCAGAAAGCACTCTCAGGGGTTTCTGCATTACTCTTTCAGGGGCTGTGCTCCTGCAATACTCTGCTCCACAGGGACAGCCTTTTGTCAGGTCATGTCATGTCTGAGGCTCTGGTGGACCCCACCAGACAAACTTTCCTAAGAGTTCAGTGACAGCATCAGACCCACAAGTCCCCAAAGCCTGGCATTCGCTTCCCAGGAGACTCTGACCTCTGCCGCTTGCAGGGTTATGGTGGTGCTGGGGGTTACCTGCTCCCAGAGGGAGATGCCCCTCTGTTGCCAGAGGCTGGGCCACTCAGAACTCAGTCCATTTCCTCAGGGGTGGCTTCTAGAAGTACACAGCCTGCTGGAAAGTCACTATTGTCTTCACCCATGTCTCCAGCCTGCTCCCCAGGCAGGACAGCAGCAAGGTCAGCAGCAAGGGCTGCCCATGCAGGTCACAGGTTCCCCATGCCCTCAGGAGCTGGCCCCAGTCTCTGCCACACAGAGAGCAAGCTTAGGCCTCCAGGCATCACCACTCGCTCTGCCATCAGAGTGGCTCCCTAGCAAGGGCTCCCTGCTTCCTTCTCTTGGGCCATGGGGCACCACCTTGAGGCCCATGGCCCGAGTCCTTTCCTCTGTCCTCAGTCTGTTGATTTTAGCTCAGGGAGGCATCAGTCCCACCTCTAGCAGAGCCTGGCCTTGCCACACAAAGTGTGTTCTTAAAATTCCTTCTGGATTAACCCACCTTCATCTAAACCCCATAAAAGCACAGGTTTTTGCCTTCTGCTCTGAGCTGCTCTGTAATTTCCCCCACAACTTGCTGAAAAGACCCAGGGCCACGGCAGCCACTTCAAAGGCTCCGGGGCTGTAATTAGCGGCACTGCGGGCATGGGCACGGGCACTGCCTTGCGCTGGGAAACCTCGGAACAGAACAAAGGCGCCTGCTCTTGGCCCTGAGTCACTGGCATCGCAGGGCAGCAGCAGGGGGGCGGCTCAGGGCCAAAGGGACCCCAGAATTTCGCAAGGCTGGGGATGCCTCTGCTCCCCACTCCCGGGACAGGGCCAGTGTCCAGGCCAGAATGGGCACAGAAGTGGCGTCTCTGCTGCCAAGGCTGCCTGGCCTGGAGAGGTCATAGAGTAAGAAGGGGAAGGGAGGGGGCCACACCAGCACTGGTGGACTGAGAGGCTCCAGAGCACAGTGCTGGGGCCTCTGCCCAGGGTGTGGCCCTTAGGAGAGCAGTGCTGGGAGGATGAGGACCAGAGGTAGGGCGCAGCCTTCCACCCTGCTTTGCTCTTTCTAAAAAGACTGAAAAATGTCCTTCGGGACAAGTCTGTCTTATGACTCTAGGGCACCTTTAGAAATCCTAGAACAGTGGTGTCTAAAGACAGCACACACCGGAAGTGGTTTAGAGCCTGTCCCGTGCCTGAAGCACTAGGGTTGGGGTGGGTGGCAAGGTTGGTGGGGCTCAGTGACAGGAGCCAGCACCACTGCTGACCACGGAAGTCCATGTTTGAGCACAGGGGGTGACTCTGGGAACGCGGTTCTCAAGGCCCCTTGTGCCCTGCTCGCTCTGCTCAAAGCCTTCAGATCCTCGGAATTCGAGCAGGCCAGCGCGGCCTCCCCGAGAGCCTGCGTGGACTGCGGGACAGGGACAGCAGAGCCTCTGCTCAGTAGCCAGGACTGGGAAGGCATGGGTCTTCTCTGTGACCACTGTGCCACCCAGCCCCCACACACAGTGGTGTCACCAGAGATGCAGGATGGGTCCCCACGGCTGGGCCACCTCTGTGGTGAAACCAGCCCACACCCCCAGCACCCGCTCCCCACCAGGCCACACTGGAGCCTCTCAGAAGAGAGGGCTGTGTGCACCCCCATCAAGGCCACCACCATCCATCATGCTGCCCCAGAGCCCCCTCATTCCTGAGGTGTCCGTGCCCGACTCAGACCTGCCCCCTCTTCCTCTTCGGGAATCCACTCCACACAGTGGTTCTCTAAGTCCAGGGCGCAGGAACCCCTACAGGGTGAGGCTAGCCCCAGGCCTGGGGTGCCCTGTTGCCACTTTGAGCACAGGTCTGCCGCGGCCCTACTCACAGGACCCATCATCTCGAAGAGAAGCCTTTCCTCGCCCTGTGCCCACCAGATTTCTCCCTCCTCTCTCTCCTGCCCCTCCTGCCCCTCTCACTCTTCTACCCTCCACAGTTCCTCTGCTGTCCGAAGCCAAAGACCTCTTACTGTGGGGACCCAGGTGAGCTTAGGCGCCACCTGCAGCGGCTCCTGGGCGTGTCCATGCTCCTCACCACAGGGGCCAGTGCTGGTGTCCCATCCACTCGTGAGGTCCTCACAGTGGCCAGTGTTGCCCTGGGGAGGCAATGGGCACCCCGGGCAGGCCGTCAGGGACCCCTGGGGAGCAGCACAATGCACTGTGTGCAGTAGGGGTAGGGTGGGGACTGCAGGGAAGTGAGGCAGTGGTCAGAGCAAGGCAGGAAGCAGAGGGGCAAGGAGCAGGCCCAGGGACGTCCACGTGGGGATGGCTCCCCTGAGGGCACAGTGTGCCTCAGAGGCTGGAGCAGAGGGGCTCCCTGTGGACACTGGCCACCCACGTGGCAGGGTAACAGTGCCATCTACCCGGGGCTGACTCAGTGCAACCGGCAAACAGTACATAGCTCTCTCTGAGGTTCCAAGGCCCAAGTCGGGCACAGTGGCACATACATGTGTTCTCAACCCTCCAGGAGCCTAGGACAGCAGGACTACAAATTAGAGCAGGACTCCATTTCACAACCTAAACAGACAGCTGGCCAGGATGGCCACATCTGAACAGCACACAGAGAGCACAGCCTGGGCAGGGCAGCTGGGAAAGTCGCACAGACCTTTAGATGCTGGTCCCACCTGACTGGCCTCCGACCTGCCTACCGTCTGACACAGGGAACAGAGCTGCCTGCGCATGGTTCAGTTGCTTGGGCTGCCGATGGGGAGCTCAGAGGACGAGGGCTGGGCTGGAGGCCCAGTGTCCCGGGGTCTCAGCTGATCCCCACCGCACCTCTACGCTTGGCTGGCCCACAGTGTCTCCTCCCGTGTCCTCATCACGTGGCCCTCCGTGTGCATCTGTGTCCAGGTTTCTTCTTAGGAGGACACAGTCAGGCCATGGCTGCCTGTGACCCCATTTACTTTACGCGCCTTTCAGAGGCCCTGTCTCCAATGAGGTCATACCTGAGGAAGTGGAGGACAGGAATGTCAAGGTATGAACTGGGGGGACTCAACTCAGCCATTAGCACCATTACCAGAGACGAGCTATGTGAAATAAACATTTATTTAGGAACGGGGTGGGGGGAGCAGTGGCACACACTTGTCATCCCACCTGAGGGATGAGGCAGGAGAGTTGCTCAAGTCCGAGGCTATATAATGAGTTCAAGGCCTGCCTGAACTACATAGCAAGATCCTATCTCAAAAACAACAGTGACAAAAGACAAATATTTATGTAGGAGAGAAAAGGTACATAAAGCTTATCATGGCCCAAATCCCAGCATCAGGAATCAAACTGAGGGGCCGGAGGTTTAGCTCAGCGGCGTAAGCTCCTGCCCGGCAAGTGTGAGGTCATGAGTTCCATCCCTGGAATCAAAAAAACCCAGAAAACTGGATCAAATTGGCAGCTTGAAAACCAGCCTCATGGGGAAGCCAGGGTGGGATGGACGCTGTAGCCACAGGCCCTGGGCCTGCACCTGCCAGATAACTCGAACTCAAGTCAAGCCTAAGACAGAGGATGGACGGTCGGACAGTCGCTTGAATGACCGTGTCTCTCTGGGGCGGGATGAAAGGCGGGGAGTCTGCATGCCAGCCCTGCCCCTGGATGATCCATTTCTGTGTTACACTCTTTCCTCCTTGCATAATTCTGCTAAAATAACGGGGACAAAAAGGTCCCCAGGCACTCGGCTGGCAGGCATGAGGGGCGGTGCCCCGCAGCCCCCATGACCCCACTGGCTGTGCCCGCTGTGTGACGTCGGCGTCGCTAGACATGTGTCCTTTCTCACTGCACAGGGACAAACCCTAACTCATGACAGGGGAAGCGCTTGGTGTCATGCTGTAACACACGGGAAGCTGTGCACGAACACAGAGAGTACTGACAGCGGTGCAGACGCTAACTGGGGCGAGCCTGGCAGGGGTCACGGGTCACGTGGGGTGCTATGAGTGAAGGAACCTATTTCTAAATGGCTGCAGGAAACAGACTATATGACCAGGCTGCCCCCAGGTCCCACAAGGGTCCCCAGGATGGAAGGACCGAGCCAGGGAGGGTTCCTGGAGGAAAGGCTGGTGAGGAGAGGGGGATGGCAGTGCGGGCAGAGGAGGCCAGGCAGGAAGGCAGGAGCAAGCAGCAGGGGTCCCGGTCCTGCTATGCTGCCCTCCCCAGAGTGCTCACCTGGCCCACGCAGCACCCCTTACATGTGCGTGGGTTTGAGGCCCCCAGCATGCCCCTGCATGGGGCCCGTTAGCAGGGTCCTCTCCACATGGTGTGTAGGGCACTGTGGCCATGGGCAGAGGAGCAGGAGGGCAGGCAGCTCCGCAGACAGGGGTGATAACACGGGACCCTGCACTTGGAGCAGATGGCCCACCCCAGGGCTGGGAGCCTGACACTGGGACGTCCCTGGAGGCGGCAAAGCCTAGGATGGGGACTGCTGTCCCACTGTATAGCTCCATGACACAACCACGCAGCACACAAAATAAAACCCGTGTTAAGTTTGAAGGCCAGCACCCCATCCCAGGGTCTCTAAACTGGAGTCAAAACTTGGCCCCATTGCCCTGGGTTGGCCAGCTGTCTGTGTTGGTATAGTCAGGTGACAGCTCCTGCCTGTTACGGGGTGGGACCAGGTCCGAGGAAGCAATCACTGGGGTGACCCAGAAGCACAGGTGTCCCTCCGTGGCTCCTCCCTTCACTCCCTGCTTCTCGTCTGCACGAGGGGAGCTTCCCTCCTCCACCAGGGCCTTCCCCTCCCCTCTGTTTTCCCTCGGAGTTGCTGACTGTGTGTGGAGACTCCAAAGTGTGAGCCAGGACAAATCTGTTAAGTTTGAGGCACTGATACTGTGTCCCCGAGAGGAGAAAATGACTGAGACCTGATGCCTTCCACAGAGCAGGCAGTGACACCTCGGGAACAGAGGAGGCACAAGAAGTGAGCCAGGAGCACCTAAAGCACAGTCCTCACTGGCTGTCTCCCTCCCGAGACAAGGCACAGTGCAAGGGCTCTAGAAGACACCGTCTGTCCTCGAACTGCAAAGTAAAGAGATATGCAGAAGGCATGTGAGTCCATCATGGTGGCATGTGCCTATAATTTCAGCACTCAGGGGGCTGAGCAGGAGGGTCACCTCAAGTTCGAGGTCAGCCTGCGCTACAATAGTGAGCTCAAAACCAGTCTGAACTACACAGTAAGATCTTGTCTCAAAAAATAAAATAAAGTAAAAGAGGGTGTTGGGCTCAGCCGGGCCTCAACCACAGCAGCGGCAGTTTGCCAAACTGCTCCCCTCCAGCCACTGCACCTGCAGAAGGACACACCGATCTGGGACAGTGCTGTGTGGGGGAGGACAATGACAAGAAGGAAATGCAGGTGGCAGTGGGAAGCAGGGGTGTCTCTAGAACAGCGGGCTGGTTCTGCACCGCTCCCCTGCACCCACCTGCCCATCCCTCAGAACGGCCCTGCCACGGACCCAACAGCTGTGAGGGAATCTGCTTCTTGCTACAGGGACTTTGCACTGTCACACCACAGGCCCGGGGAGGTGGTGGCAAGCCCCTCCTCTCCCCACGAGTTTCCAAGGACAGGGGGTACATCAGGACCCCGCTCCTGTCCCTTGCTTCTGCCATCTCAGAGCCTGGCCACCATGTGACAGGTGGGACCAGCGTCCTGCTGGCACAGCCACCCACAAAGGCCTGACAACCAACCAGCCACCACCCAGAACTTTCAGTCCCATGACATGTGCAGGACCCCTGAGCCACAGCCACCAGCCACTGTAGGGGCCCCGAAGAGCTGCTGAGGTAGCACGTCTCGGCAGATCAGGCCGGGGGTTTCTGAGGACTGCACAGGGTGGCCCTGGTCCACTCAATGCCGAGTCCTGACCCGCTGAGACAGCCGGCTCTGGAGCTGCCATCACCACCGCGCCCTCCCCTGTCCACACACACGTAGACCAGTTGGACACATGCAGTACAGACACAAGAGTGCCAAGCCACCAGGCGGGAACACAGCACCAGCAAATGACCTATTATGTGTCTAACTGCTCACTACACCCGATAATGAGGCTGTTCGTGAAGTTTTACACATTTCTGTGCTAATACTAATTTTAAGGGAAATCCTTAAATATCACAAGGTGTTTGGAATCCTAATTTCTATTTACCTCTCCCGGTTAGCTGTCGGGGGAACATCCGGAGCCCAGAGCAGCTGCCCTGTGTGCTCTTTTTAGTGGGGTTGGCCCGCCCAATCCAACCCAGCCTGCACTGAGCCACCTGTGCCAAGGGGGAGCCCCGCTGGGGCAGAGCCTCTCAGGGGTTGGGAGGCCCCAGGTGTGCCACCTGGGAGCTCATTAGAAATGCAAATTCCCGGGCCCCTCCCAGCCTGGGAGCAGGAGGCAGAGGCCCGCCCTGCTGGAACAGGCCTCGGGATGCCAGCCAAGGCAGGGAACTGCAGCCCCGAGGAGAGGGAGGTGTGTGGGGTTGAGCAGGAGGAGCAGAGGCCTGGGGTAGGGGGGAGAAGCTCAGTAACTGGGGTGACTATTGCCAAGACTCTGAGCAAGGTAGAGACCCTCAGGCACAGGCCCCCTCTGCCCCCACCCATGCAGACATGTGGGATGCATGAGTCCAAGGCCAGAGAAGAGGCCCTGGGAGCAGAGCAGCCAGAGCCCCCACTGCACCCAGGCCCAGGGCAGCAAGGGCCCCCTCCTTGCAGCACCCCAGGGACCAGCTGTGCACAGAGGGACTGGGAGCCCTGAGCCCTGGAAAGCAGATGCCACCAAGCGTGCACTTTAAAATGGCTCCTTTGGTGCTACTTGCTTCTGTATTGGGAAAATAATGTGACTCGGAACTCAGCCCTGCTGCCACCCAGCACTGCCCATGGCAGGGTCCCGGTCAAGGGCAGGTTCTAGGAGTCTAGGAGTCCGAGCTCCCACATTATTCCCAACTGGGCCACCTGGAGTCCCCATAGGTTGAGCTCGCAGGCTTCATCCAGGCCTGGGTAGTGGGCTGCAGCCACTCACTGCACCCCCCAAGCTGGCCATAGTGCCACCTTTTCCAGAGCCCTTGAGAGACGTGGACGCACACCTTGCACTCTGCACAGTGCCTGACACGGATAGAAGGACATGCAGGCACTTGTGCACACTCTGCGCCATCCTTCCCTCCTCTCATGGGGCTGGCCAGGTGGGCTGCCTGTGCCCAGGCCCAGGCTTGGCGTCTCCTCTAGGACGTCTGTGGCCCTCCAGGAGCAGCCCAGGCTGGGTCCCCCTGCCCTGGCTGTGGTCCTGTGGGTGGAATGTGGGCTCTTGGCACACTTCCCGGCTGGGGAAAAGAGCAGGACACCTAGGCTTCAACCTAGGGACCATGCAGGGCCCGCATCCAGGCCATTGGTCAGCCCACTCCCAGGGCCATGCAGCAGTGGACAGACACTGGGGTCACACTCTGGGCGATGGGGCAGGAAATGTGAACACAAGCTGAAACAGGTACAAGGTCCCCACTGGGACTCACTATGGTCTGAGTTTTCCTGTGCAGCTGGTCGCTCGGTGGCACTGAAGCACACAGGTTTCTCCAGGGGAAGAGGCCAAGACAGCAAGCTTGCCCACATGCAGGGAGGGGTAAACTGAGGTCTCTGGCAGGGGTCGCTTAGCAGGCCTGGGTCTCTGCACGTGGAGGGAGCCCTAGGCTCCCCCACAGACATGGTGCTCCTGTACTCTTGCCAGCTACAAGCCAGGGGCTTAGACATCAGCTGGGCTGGGGGCAAGGAAGCCCAGGAACGAGAACCGCAGACACTGGCCACCACCCAAGCCCCCAGTCCTCCCAGCTGTGGGCAAGGCCTGTGGCCTCTTGGGGCACTCTCACAGGGCCAGCCTCACCTTTCCCCTAGCTCCTGCTCACCAGCCAGCATAAGTCTCTGGGCTCTCAGTCCCACGTCAGCTGTCCAGAAACAAAACCATCTTGGACTGGCAGCTGAATCCTCAGAGACCATGCCCAGGGCCAGGCAACACAGCCCTGCCTGCTCATGAGGCCTGAAGCTTTTGCTGATTCTTCCCCAAATCCTGCATCTCAGTGCCCTACTTCCTGGCCAGGCTGGGCAGAACACAAGTTTATGCCGGATGGACGGGCAGATGGAGGCATGACGGATAGATGGGTGGATGATGGATGGATGGATGGATAATGGGTAGAGGTGTGGCTAGATAATTGATGGAAGGATACATGGATGGATGGATGATCAGTGATGGATGGACAATGGGTGGATAAATGAATGATGGGTGGATGGATGGGTGGTTGTCTCCAGCTAGGCTGAGGAACTCAAGGATGCCTACATGGGCTGCCCATCTACTGTGGACCTGGGGACCCTGAGCCCCACAAGGCCTCAAAGCATACTTGCCAAGTCACCATGCTCCAGAACCCCTGGGATCCTGGGCACAGCCCCAGCTCTTCTGGTCCTGAATGGACAGTGGTAGGAGAACAGTCAGGCTCTGATCACATGGTCCCACTCCCTGCCAGCTTGTCTCAGTGCTGGAGGAGATCAGAAAGCATACTTGATGCCTCCCTTGTGAGCCTGCTGTGCTCCTATTCATGTATCTGACCCAAGAACACAACCTGATGGAGTGGCGTCCCCTCATGCCCGGCCTGCCACCTGTAGCTGTGTAGGCCACTGCTTGTAGGACAGCACATAGCTCATGCTGGATGTTGACCTCAGTTCTGGAGGATTCTATTGGAAAAAATCTAATTCTCGATCCCCTGTGGCTGGGTGGGGTTTTGTACCCAGGAGACCTAAATGCCACGTGGGCCTCTGCAGATGGGCAGAGTCCTCGCAGCATGGTTGGCATGAGGAGATATGGAGGGTGACAACTGTCGGCACCAGTGAAATAACCGAACTGCTGGAGCCAAACCAGCCTGTGCCAGCAGCAACTCCTGGCACATACCGCCTGGCAGGAATGCAGCCCATGGAAGCCACACCTGGCAGGGAGCCTCCATGGAATTCACCGGAAACTGCAGGCACCAATTAGAGGCGAACGCCTGAAGAGGAATGCCCCATAGGTGCCCAGGGCCACCTGCCACGCTGGCCCATCACATACCCTACCTGTGGGAGCCAGGTCTCATCCTGTGCTGCCCTTGGGCTCCGAGTGTGCGTGCCCTGTACTCGGGGTGAGAATTCAGGGCACCTACATTGAGCTCCTGGGTTGTAGAGAGCAGAATCTGCCCTGGTGGCTCCCACAGAGCTCAGGAGGCTGCCAGTGACAGCACCAGAGGGGTGCAGCTTGCAGTACGAGTCACACCCAGCATCTTCTCCCCACTGTCAGCCCAAGTGAATGCACAATGAGATTCTGAACTTCTTACAAGTGACAATTTGCTGGCATCTTATTGTACAAAGCTGTGATGAGCTCGGGGGCATTTGGCACAAGAACAGACATTCTGCGTGCTTCTCTGTAACGACAGCCCATTTCCACGCGGCACTGCCCCAGGGCCCACACGGTGTTTGCGAGTGCACACCCATGTATGTGCCTCTTTCTGCAGTGGGGGAATGTGCTCCATGGTGTGTCCACATCTGTGTTGCAGGCAAACGAGTTCATGTGTATATGAGTGCACATGTACACTTACATGTCTGTGGTTGTGTGGGACTGTGTATGTGAGTGTGCCTATCTGTGTACATGTGTACAAGTCTGCGTGCATGGTACCTATGTGCATGTGGAGTGTGTGAGCATATCTGCATGATGTGTGCATGCAGGTGCATGAGAGTATATGTGCAGATGTATGTGTGCACACCTATGTGTACACAGCCGTCTGACCCACAAGGGCCGCCGCCTCCTGGGACGCTGAGGCTGTGCAAGTCACGGCCCCTCAGGTAATTAATGCAGGCACCTGAGGCTTTGAACACAGATAGGATCTAGATCAGCCGGCGACTGCGTCTCCAGGTGGCTGAAGGGGAGGAAGTTGGACGAGCTCCGAGAGTGACTCCGGATTTCAAGACACCCGCAACGTCTCGACCTCGGCTGTGCCATTGCTAATGAGGCAGCTGGCAACTGGTCCCAACCTGTGTCTCTGCCCATGAAGATGAAAGCTGGCTCCCTGTGAGGGACGGCACCCAGCGACCCACTTCTGCCTCTCCACCCAGGGCCAACCTCAGCAGTGGCCACCTAGCAGGGGACAGCGGCCTGGAAGGCCCTTGAACAGATCCTGCTCAAAGCACCCAAATCTTGGGGCCCTGGCACTGTTCTGCTCTTCACCTCAGTGACAGAGCCAACAGCAATGATGCCAGGGGGAACAGAGGTGCCCACAGGGCCCCACCTGTGCCAAGCAGAGCAACCATTCATGTCACACAGCCCGGCGGCCAGACTCAGGGTCAAAGCCAAGCCCGCCTGACACTAAAGCCCAGGTTCTTCAGGATGAGAACACCTGGTCCCACCTCAGAATGAGAGGCTCAGGGTGGCCACTCCTGACCACCATAGTTTCTGAGTTGTCTACTCAGTGGCCGACTCGGGGCTACTCAGAAAGTCGCCGGGAGGAAAGGGACACACTTGGCACTGCTAGGAAAATACCTAAACAGGGGCCCTAAAAGAAGCAGGGTGGCGTGCAGATCCCGCCCTCGGTGTGAAGAGGGGCAGAGTGGGCTGCAGAAAGCCCTCAGAGCTAAACACATTCTGAGCAACCCCCTAGAGTTGGCCAAGCGGTAGCGAGCCACGGGATTACTGTGCCTAGACCAGGGAGGACAGGAAGTCAAGGCAGGAGGCCAGTGTCCAGAGAAGGCGGCTGCCGAGGGGAGCTGAGAATAGCTGAGGGAAGCCCGAGACCCAGAACACAGGGGCCAGCTTCTCCCTACAAAGGCGGACACCCCGGAAAGTCCCGCTGCTCCAGGGCAGCCTCCTCGTCTCATGGTTCTCAACTGGAACACCTGCTCAGTCTCTTTCTCCACGCCAGGTAGCAGATCCATCAATACCCAGGGTAGGACAGCTTTGGGGGCTGTCAGTCTGCCTAGCACAGTAACCGAATCAAGTATTTAACAGATGGAATGAACAGACTCAGCCCGCAGCCAGAAACAGAATTACTAAAGTGGAAAACAGGTAAGAACCAAAGACACCCAGAAAGATGCGAGAAGCGAGAAAAGAGTGGGAAACACAGAGCAGGGAAGGGGCACAGTTCACAGTGGAGAGGTCAGCAGACTTTCAGAGGCCCTCAAGGAAAGGGAAGGGAAGCAAGGAGAAAATGTAAGCGGCACGTGCCTGTGGGGAATTTTCCAAAACTGATCAAATGCACCAATCTACAGACTCAAGATCAACAAAATTCAAACTGGGAAAGTCAAAAGAAGTGTGCAGCTAGATTCAGTACAGTGAAACCACAAAAAAGTAACGTCAGAGAGAAAATAGGAATATTTCCCAAGAAAAAGACATGTTTCCTTCAGAGGAGCCAAAAGGGGCCTGACAAGGGCAGTGAACCGGAGGGCAGCAGAAGCTCCTCCGCCTGGTGGTGATCAAAAAATGCACTGTTTAAAAATTTTTACATGATTACAGTCAAACGCACATTGCTGCCAATCCCCCTCAAAACCCTCCCTTCACTGCACCCCCTCACCCCGTCCCAGCCCCTTCCTGCAGCGGCTCTGGAGTCCCCTGCCCCGAGAGTCTTCAGCTGCGCTGTCCTGGCTGCCTCAATGTCCCAAGACAAGGTGGGTGAGGCCGCAGCGTGCTGGTTAGGAGCTGCCTCTCTGCTGGATGGTGTTAGCAGGGCCACCTCCCCATTTTTGATCACACCTTGTAAAGACATGAAGGAGGGCTTTTGGAGCTGCTGCAGAAAGTGCCAAGAATGGTAAGTGTGTTTAAGCAAGAGGGAATATTTATTTTTAATTGTAAAAAGCAAAACAGAAACAAGGATGGAAATACAGATTTCCAAAAAACAAAAGGAAATTAACACGTGTTAATATATTGCATATTGTTATTTTAGAAGTAGTTATTAAAGTTACAGGATTTAGGCAACCCAAATGCTCGCCAACTGTGGAATGAATAAAAAAAATGTATTTTTATATAATGGAATATTACTCAGCTATAAATAAGGGTAGTCTTGAGTTTTATAGGTAAATGGAGACAATCTGAGACCACACTCATAAGTGAAATAAATCAAACTCACATTTATAAATAGCATATTGTCTCCCTAGTATAAAAACTAAAGAGTAATAGGATCCAAAATGTACAATAGATATTATGATAATGAAAGAGAAAGAAAGTGCACAAAAAGGAAGTATTTTGAGGGACATGCGTGGTGATGGGTTTTCTACCGCAACAAAAATTTTTAATTTAAAAGTCACCACATATTTAATAGTTCACCAGCAAAAAATCATTCTAAACCCACAGCGACCACGCATTATACCTCCAAGGCCTCCATGTCCTTGGAGTGACCTCCACCTGCATGGCATCTGGGTCAGAAGACGGAGACCTCCATGTGCTGTTCCCGCCACAGACCTTTGCAGGGCGGCTCCACCACGCCAGGCAGCGTCCTCTGTGCCAGGCCACGCAGACACAGAGAAGAAAGCGGGTGAGGAGGTCACAGTGTGCCAGGCTGCATCTGCAGCTCAGTGAAGCAGCCCTTGCCCAGCACATGCAGAGCCCTGGGTTCCACCTGTCGCACCACAGAGAGAGGAAGAGAACAGTGGTGCTGGAAGCCCTGGCAGCCCCTGAGGGAAGTTGCAGGCTGGGGAGCCCTGAGGCAGGATAATAGTGCTGGGAGGGCACAGCGGTGCAAGGCCCTGCCCGAGGCCCTGGAGAGAATCCCTGCTCCCCACTTTGCCCACAGTTCAGACTATCACCTTGCGTTCTGTTTCTTCCTCCTGAACAGGACCCCTCAATCCAAGTGCAAACTGCTCTCTGATGCACTGGGCACAGGCAGGGTGGGATGGAGAGGAGGGCAAGGCGCTCCTGCTCAGGCCCAGGCATGTGGGAAGAAGGTCCTGCAGGGCCCACGGCTGCCAACCAGAGTAGGCAGGGGGTGAGGGAGGCCCTGGATGCCTGCTCCTGCGGAATACCAGACCCAGGAACACTGACCCAGCCTCGGCCAGCGGACACACACTTGCTAGGAGGCAGGCACCGCCTGTGTGCTCCCCACAGCTGCACAGCCAGCTCACGGGAATAATCAAGGTAGGGCATGGGTGGCTGTACTGTGGCATCTGGGGTAACAAACACACCCTCCCCATGCAGGCCACAGAGGGCCGGGCTTCTCGTGGCATCTGAGGACTACAGAGCCCAGGAACATGAGACCTGCTCTCCAAGGGTGCAGGCCTCCACCCGGGCATGCTTCAGTGTCAGAGGTGAGTCAGGAGGCAGCTTGCACCACTTAACAAGCCCTCTGCACTCAGGCCGGTGCTGGGGCGGGGGACAGCCCACTCTTCTGCCTGGCCCCTGTGGAAAATGGACATCTTGTCAGGCGTGGGAACAGAACATGCGTGTGCTCAGACCAGGCAGTGGCTGTCCACACAAACCATGTCTCCTGCTAGTCTCCATCTTCTCCAGTTTCTCCAGCATGATCACACACTGAGTTTGCATAAGGACTGAAAAGCTTTTCTCTGTGTGAAGAAAAGATGCCCTGCCATGGCCTCAGTGGGAGGAGCATAAGGAGGGAATGGCAAGGCATGAGGGGCTCTCACAGTGGCAGGACCAGCCGAGCTGAACACAGAAGGCTTACAGTGAGGAGCTTGTGAGAAAACATATCAGAAAAGGCTGAGAATCAGGGTGCAAGCCACAGAGAAACTCAGAGGAGCCATGGCTAAAGGGGCAGCCTTGAAGGGATTCCAAGGAGGAGACTAAAAAGGAGAGGTGTCACTCAGAACTCCTGGGGCCAGAAACCAGACCAGCACGGTCTCAGGATAGAATCAGAAAATCCTTTCCACCTGGCCAGTATAAGCTGTCCCTGCCCAGGTCCCCAAACAACTACCTGCTGGTCATGGCACACATAGCCCATGGGGGCCCTTCCTGAGGCCACCAGGGCAGGCAAGTGTTTGGCCACTGGTATGGACAGAGGAGACAGCAGGTGCCAGGGGGCCCAGCTGGCAGGCTCTGAGCTGGTGGCCACAGCCCAAACCACTGAGGCCAGGAGGTATGGCTGTCCCTGGGGACCCCCTGCACCTGACAGACACACAGGCCCACACGGAGGGTGCACTAGCAGGCATGGAGCCCCAGAGACTGAGTCTCCCTGTGGTGACGTTCACCTGGTAGCCTGGCATGTGTGGGCTGGCAAATCATAAGTGATTCATGTGGCTAATTTATTTATGACAATCAGGCTAAATTTAGGTTAATTACTTTTTAATCAGTGTCTCGAGGGTACAGGGAAATACTTGAAGCTGGTCCACAAACGTGAGGTGCTGCTGGGGAAGCGGGCACTATCTGATGGACTAGATGCCAGCTGGAGGGCGCCTGGGGGTGGACAGGGTACAGCTGGTATGGGCTGTGCACCTGGGCCTTTGGAGAGTGCAGTGCACAGCCTGGGGCTCTGTCCACCCAGCTGGGGGCCCTTCCGGAGCCCTTATCCTCCTGTGCATTGTGGGACCCATAGTGGGAGGAGCCCGCCTCCCTGAGTACCCAGTGACCTGCTGGCCGCCTCAGCCTGGCCCCTGCAGACTCCTCCTCCCATCCCTGCCCCTCTGGCCTTTCCCCATCATGGCACAGATGAATATTTCAGAAGAGGACTGGCCTCCCCGGCACTTGACTGCCTAATGACCCTCTTCCGTCCAAGGAACCACTGCCCTCTGCACCCAGGTGGGAGGCCACTCTAGTCACATGCCATCAGGGTAGAGGAGGCTGGGACGGTGCAACAGACCTTGGGGGCAGTACCCTGATATGCACGGCCAGCTGGGCATGCTGGTCTCCATGCCCCAGACACGCTGTCCCTGCTACCCTCGTGGCTCCTTCTGTCCTGGGCACCAGGAAGCAACACTGTCACTGCTCCCAAGCTCAGCTGGCATGGGCTTGCCCCAGGGACTACCGTGGTGTCCTGCCTGCTGACCACCCCTCCTGGCACTGCCCATACCCAGCTCCAGGGACCTACAAGCCACTCTCATCTCTCCTGCTTCTCTGCAGAGACTGTGGGTATCAGTGCAGCTGTCCAGATGGCACCCCCGCCTGAGGGACGAAAACGCAGATACCTGACAGCAAAGCCGCTCCAGCAGCTGTCCTTACAGTCTAGACACCTGTTCCACATAGACAGTGCCCTGCTCGGTACCTTGGGCCTCCAAGGCAGCAGAGTGCCATCCGACATGGTGTGCTAAGAGGGGTCGCCCAACCCCAGAGCAAGGCCAGCCTTGTGCTGCCACCATTCCACCCTTCATGTTTCCCAGATTGCCACGAGACATTGACTGGCTCTGAGAGACACTAATAAAGAAGGCCCTTCTCACTGGGCTGTGGTGGCCATGGCCCTGGACACACACTGGACAAGCACCCAGGCACCTGTGTACAGGCCATGTGCCAAGGGACCCCACTTGTCCACGGGACTGGATTAGGAGGCTCCTGGAAAACAAGCAGGCGGTCGTGAGTTCAATCCCCGGTACTGATAAAAATGAAAAAGAAAAAAAAAAAAAAAAAAAGCAGGACCCTGGGGCACTGGGTGGACTCTCAGTGTGCACAGCCGAGTGTGCTGTGTGGCGGTGAGCCCTGTATGGGGGTCGCTGGGGCTTCTGGGGCCTCCCTCGATGCCTCCTGGCCACTGTGACCCAAGTGGCTTCAGTCCCCATGCCCCTCCACCACGACATCATCTCATCTCAGGCCCCAGCCTGGAGCCAGCCACAGCATGTGGAGTCATCCTGCCCCAGCCTGGAAAGCAGCTTCACCAGGGAGGGCTGAAGGCTGTGGCCAGGCCACAGTCCTCACAGCTGCCTTGCTGGGACAAGATCCCAGGTCTCCACGGCTGGGACCTGGGCCGAGAAAGGCAAGGAGCCCTGCTGGAGGAGCAGGAGTCTGGAGCCAGGCCTTCAAGAGCTGGGCATGCATGGAGGACGCAGGGAGGAGCTGCTCAAAGAGGGACCTCAAACCCATGTCCAGGGTGCACACAGACAGTGACAGGGGACAGCTGCCCGGGGACATCGGAACACACAGAGACCCCAGGTGCCAGAGACACGGAAGTCTTGGACAGGCTAGTATAAGAACTCTGCAGCTCCTCTGGGTCTTGCAGGCACCAACCAATTGACAGCCAGCATGGACAATGGGGTATGGGACCCTGGAGGAAGGTCTGCACTGGATCCACCTGGCCACAGGTGGAACTCAGAGTCCTGAGAAGTGGAATGTGTGCAGGGAGCACCTTCACCATCCTCAGATCAGACCTGGTGCCGCTGGACACCAAATGTGCCAGTTCAGCCACCACTACATAAAAGGTCAGCTCTCTTCGGCAGCCAAGTTTAGGATGCAAAGGACACATCAGATGTCAGAAGGAAGAGACAGGGACAAACCAACATGAGGTGCACAGGGGCTAGACACAGCAAAGATGGTAAAGCAGGTGGAGGACAAAGGGACACGAAATGTGAAGATGCAACAAAATTCTATTTCTCTGCCACACTAGCTCTGGAATGAGTAACTCTCTAGTGGACTCACCCCGAAAACAGATGAACAGAAATTAACCCATCCACGGGAGGTGGGGAAGACAACAGCAGATGCGTCGAGAGACACTGGTGTCCTAAAGAGGGGGAAGGAAGAGGAAGGGAAAAGCGCTGAAGAAATAATGGATGCAAATTCCCAAATCCAAACTCAGTCCTAAGTGAGATAAACACCAGCTCGAGGGCACAGAGGCAGGCTGCAGGCAAGCTGCGAGAAAGGAAGAAAAAACTTCAGAAGCGAGAGGGAAAGCGATAGAATTACAGAGGCTGCTGCAGCTCTGCAGAGCTGACGGGAAAAACCGTGCAGCCAGGATCTGAGAGCCAGGACCAGCGAAGTCCAAACGAAGCCCTGGCCCAGGAGGAGGGAGGGAGGCTCCCTCAGGCCAAGGGCGGCGGCACAGACCTGGCCAGCAGGAAGCAGATGGAGCACAGCAGTCACCCTGGTAGACACGACTCAGTTCCTACTCGTGTCTTCATTCACAGGCAGCTGCCTGCTCAAAGCAGAAGTAATCATTCTAGGGACCGGGGCTTTAGCTCAGGGGCACAGCGCCTGCCTGGCAAGCACGAGGTCATGAGTTCAGATCACAGTACCAAAGAAAAAACAACAGAAAGAATCACACTAGACAGGGCAGTGGGCACACAAAGGACTGAGGTGGGCAACGGAGCTGAAATATGGGAATTGTTACATTCTGGGCCTTATGATGAGGGAGGCATGGAGGAAGGGAGCCTCAGTGAGGTGGGAACGTGTGGACTCTGTAAACTCAGGATCTAAGTGCACACAGTCCAGTGTGTGCACCAGCATTAGGATAGAAGTCAGCATCCGCCATGACCCACCAGAGACCCACCACGCCGTGACTGTCCCCTCTGAAATGGTGAGGGCTCTGCAGTCCTTGAAGAGGTGACTAAGGCAGGAGGCTCCCCTGGTGGGACTAGGACCCCACAAAGGAGACTGCATGACGTCCAGCTCGTGGGCCCTTTTCCCCACCATGCAGGGACACAGTTCCTCATGCCCACGGAGCAGCATCATGGAGCCACCCTGGAGACCAGCAGCCTTTTCCTTCCAAACAATGGAAGCTGCAGGGCGCCAGGACTATGGATGCAGAGCCTTCAAACTGCAAGAAAACTGATGTCTGTCTTCCTAATCCTCCAGTCTGTGCTGTTCTACTATACCATCAGGAACAGAGGAAGATGAAGAGGACAGAGTTCTCCCAGTGTCCACTGGACTCTGGTGCTGTCGAGATGGAATAAGCCCCCAGAGCCTCTGTCCCCCACCACACTCAACCACAACCTCCAGGCGTGACCTGAGGACCCCACCCGGTGAATGGCAGAGGCAGATTTCAGACAGATGACCATGGAAGGCGACTACTCAAGGGCGACACTGCACAGTAGCCATGTTTCTTTGGCTCTGGCTCAGCTGGGCTGCAGCAGTGGCCAGCCAATGTCGAGAGCAAATCAGCGAGGAGCCCCAAGTAGACCTCCCAGAGGACTAGGCAGAGGGACAGCCACGCCAGGACCACTGCGGCTGCCCTTCCTTTCCTCCCCTCCGTCTTCCTCCCAGCCCAGCCTGGAGCCACAGTGCGCCATGGGCCTGAACCCCAAGAAGGAACCCCATTTCTGGCCAAAGGAACTGGAGAACAGGCCATGGTTGCACGGAAGTTGTGATGGAGACCCCTTGGCTTTTCTTCCTGTTTCCATTCCTGCTTTATTCTGCAGGCTGCTACACTTGTGCTGAGCTGCATGGCTGCAACGGTGGGGGGGATCTGAGGTTTCCAGTCTGGCTGGAGGGTGGGGGACCCCAGGAAAGAACAGGGCCGGGATGTCGGTGTCGCTCCCGGCCGGCAGGAAGAACACGCAACAATATCTGGCGGTGGTCAGGCTTTTCTTTATTCTCTCCTTATACAGTCTGCCCCGAAGCCTCTACCGGTCCGCTCTCCGCGGCTCCTTCTGTGCTTCTTTCTCTACAGTCTGTCCCGAAGCCTCTACCGGTCCGCTCCCCGTGGCTCCTTCCGTGCTTCTTCTCTACAGTCTGTCCCGAAGCCTCTACCGGTCCGCTCTCCGCGGCTCCTTCCGTGCTTCTTCTCTACAGTCTGTCCCGAAGCCTCTACCGGTCCGCTCTCCGCGGCTCCTTCCGTGCTTCTTCTCTACAGTCTGTCCCGAAGCCTCTACCGGTCCGCTCTCCGCGGCTCCTTCCGTGCTTCTTCTCTACAGTCTGTCCCGAAGCCTCTACCGGTCCGCTCTCCGCGGCTCCTTCCGTGCTTCTTCTCTCGTGGCGGGAGAGGCACTCACTTTTATAGGGTTACAGTGGCCAATCAGTTCAAAGCGCGCGATGCGGGCTGATTGGCTAACATCAGTTGTTGCTAGGCAGACTATCTTACAGAGCGGGTTGTTTACCAAGCAGGAAGCAGGAGATAAGCGCCATCTTAGCACACTCGATGGGAGGGGTAATCTAGCTCAGGCTTTGCTCTTTCCTACAGGCCTCACGTCCGCCAAGTAAGGCGACCGGGCTCGGCCGCGGCTCCCAGCACCGGGAGATGGTATGTGTGTGCACGTGTGCACATGCGTTGCATGTGTATGGACAGCAGGCCTTCCACTGAGGGCTCCACCCCTCAGACTGATCCACCATGGATCAAAAACACAAGGGGAAAATCCTGCGTTTGTCTGGAACACACTGGCATCATTTTCCTTGTCACCATTCCATGAACAACTCAGGTACCACTGTGCACACAGCACTTGCATTGTACTAAGTATGACATGTCACCTAGAGAGACCAAAGCAATGGGGAGGTTTCCTGCTCCATCCTAAGCAAGGTGCCTAAGGCTCCGTGGACTCTGGTGTTCAGACAAAGCCAGGACCCGTCATCACCTGTGAGACCAAGAGTTGACTACTATGTACATGGACAGGGAGAGGGGACATTCACCCTGTGACTGGGACACCAAAGAGCCCCCTCCAGTCACTCAAAAGCCAGAGACCCAGAGGCACCAGAGACTGATGTAGCAGAGGAATGAGCTCAGGAACGTGGCCTCACACAACCCTGGGACACAGCATTGTCACCATGACCAGGAACAGAGGGCACAGTGGGGGCCGCCACCACCCCACACTGCCTGGGAACACAGCACAGAGGGCCTAGCCCCCGGGGCTCTGTGGACAGACCCAGGAACAACCAGCCAAGTCACACACCTGTCCTGATCAGGGCTGTCAGGGTCAGCTTCTTACTGTGGGAGAAGGTGGCACAGCTGGGGTGCACCTGCCAGAGCACCCATCGGCCCTGTTCTGCCCACACCCACCACCCACACGCATGCACCAGGCCCAGGAGCCCAGGCCCAGGGGAGGGGAAGACACAGAGATGCAGACACAGACAGGGACAGAGAGACAGAGACCACATGACTCAGGCTGCAGGCATGGGCAGGCTGAGTGCTGTCCAGGAACACTCAAGGGTCCAGCATTCAAGCTTGTCTCTCTCTCTCTCTCTCTCTCTCTCTTTCTCTCTCTCTCTCTCTCTCTCACACACACACACACACACACACACACAACAGGGACTTGGAAGGGCCCACAAATGTGGAAATGGCACTATGGCCCAGCCCCTGCCCTGCCACCTGGCCACCCGCCAAGTGGAACCGCTCCAACAGGGAAAACCCGAAAGAGCCCGGCCTGCTCTGCCCTCCACTGTGCTGTTTTATGTGTTTCCAGCTGCTTGGCGCAGCACCAGGATTTCAAAGACCCATCAGCAAAGGACAATCCTCACGTCTCTGGTTCCCCTGAACCAGCTCCAGCGTCAGGTTCTCTGCCAGAAGGCTACAGGCGCGCGCACACACACACACGCACGCACGCATACATACCAGCTCAGGAGTAGCACAACTGTCACTACTGGCCCTGCGGCAGCCCCCAAGCACACCATGTCCCCATGCCTCAGTCAGTGCCCACCATCCTGAGTGGGCCCGGCACCAGCAGCCCTGTCGCTCCCTTTGCTGTGGCCACCTGGGAAGCTGCCAGGGCAGGACAGTGGGCCTTGGAACGTGCGGGGTTGGGTGGACCACCGACAGGGTGTCCCATCTTTGTGGGGACTTCTCAGACCTGGAGGCACCTGGCTTACCAAGGCTGGGTCCCAGCTAATCCTGCACACTCGGCCACAGACTACCTGCTCACAGCCACACGGGGCCACCACATAGGTCCTCACTCTGGCCCTACCCATGGGACAGGACCCCACGTCCACCTCTCTTCCTCCCTGCCTCACTCTCTTCAGCTTCCTGAGGCCAATCCCTCCACCTCTGCCCTCTCCAAGCAGAGCATGCCTGCAGTGTGGCCCTGGCAGATGCCCAGCCAGCTTCCAAATCTGCAGCCCTACATGCCTAGTGGCCCAGGGCAGGCTCCTTGGGCAACTTGGGCTCCCCAGCACTGGCACAGCCCCTTGCCACAGCCCATCCCCATCTGGACCAGGGCAGGTTGGGTGCTGGCGCCTGGGGCACTCCAAGCAGTGCCTGTGCCAGCCAGTGCTCCGAATTCACCGGCTCACCAAGCACAGGTCAGTGCTAGGGATGGTGGTCCTGGTGCAGAGGGACTGCAGCAGGTCACCGCCCACCCCCACCCTGCCAGGCTGTCTCCTGCGTTCCCTGCCCTCACCCTCTACATATTGGTTCACGGCACCTGCCTTTCCCGGCGGCCCTTGCACCCACACCCCTGCTTCCAGGCGTGCACAGCCCAGCACCAAGCTTAGCACTAAACGGATCCAGTGTTCGGGGTGCACAGGACACCCCATGCCCCGTGCTGAAGCCCTGGGCTTCAGGAAGGAAAACTGGAAGGAAGCTCCCAATTAACTCACCCAGGGCCAACCTTCGAGTGTGCTGCAGGCCTCCCTAGGGAGCAAGGGACAGGTGTGCCCTGAGCCTGGAACCCACACTCTGTCACCAAACTGAGAACACCACGCTTCCTCCATCTCCAAGCCCTTCTCCACACCATGTACCAGGGAAACACGCTTTCACTCAACATTGCCCACTTCACCCATGGGGAAGTCCAGCCCCAGAGGAAGGGACGGAGAAAGTGAGCCACCACATGTGCTGAGCTCTTAAAGGCAGGGACAGCGGGGTGGCAGTGGAGACATGTTCAGGGCTCCTGAACACCAGTTCTCTCCTCACCCTCTCACATCAGCATGCCATCATCCTGCCATCTGGACAAGACGCTTTTGGGGAGAGGAACTATGAAGGAACATGGCACTGGCAGCAGGCACCTCGCAGGGGAAGTGGAAAATTCTGTACTAGGCTGAGCACAGAGCCGCCAGAGAGCTAGGGTGATCTGCCAGGCACTTCCAGGCATAGGCAGGGGGCACAAGCACTGGACCCTGAGACCTGGTAGGGCAGCTAGCTGCAGTGGGAATAGGGACACTGTGGGTCTCTGGTCCCACCGGTGAAGCTGGGTACAAGGGCCTACATGTGGGCCACACTTGGTGGGCCACACTCAGTCTGGGCTGCATGGGCGGGGGGGGCATGGCCAGGTGAACGCATTTCACAGAAGTGTCACCAGAGGACATGGCAGTCCCTTCAGCACTGGGGAACTTCTGGCTCCAGATGTCAGAGGTGTGAGAACAAAGAGGGGCTCCAGGGAAGCTATGCTGACACCAGACATTATCAGAAGGGGAGCTGGAGCCATTCTTAGGGAAAAACCAGGGATGACCTTCAACCAAGACAGACCGAACTGCAGAAAACCAGCACAGCTCTCTAACCAGCAAGACTACAGCAGAGCTGCCAGCAGCCACAGCTTCACAGCAGTGTTAGACTAACCAGGGAGCCCGGCAGGCCCTAGCACACTGCTAGCTTCTATGGCACATGAGCTCCAGATCCCCTTATTGCTGCTACCTGAGAGGCCCACAGAACACTCCTCTGGCCACCCCCCACATGGCCGTCAACAGAGAACCCAAGAGGCCAGAGAACAGGCAGAAAGGTCACAAGACGGAGAGCAACCTGTTCAGGTGAGTACAAGTCTGCAGGGGCGGTTCTCAAGGAGACAACCCTGGTACAGGAGAAGCATGTGGTCACAGGTAGCCACGTATGGTGCAGGAAAAGCAGCAGCCACAGCTCCAGCCAGCTGGGACCAGCCTGGGCTTAGGTTCCCATGCAGTCACACAAGACACAACCAAGAAAAACACTACAGAAAAGAGGGAGAATACAGAATAATTACTTTATTTTATAACAGTAAGTAAATTCCACCACAGAAGAGGGACAACAAGGGACTTTTCACTTAATAAATACAAATGAATAAAAATACTTTGCTTTGTAAAGAGACTGCCTCTCTTCACCCCGAGACCTAGAGGTGCCTCGTCATGGTGTGGCCACTGCATGCGGTGGCTCCCACTGCACGCACAGGCCACTTCCCCAGGCTGCAGCTCCTCATGCCTGGAAATACTGTTGAGTTGTAACAATCTCTCTTCCTGCCCCAGATGCAGTCTCCACACGGAACTTCAGCAGTGAACACCGCCCTTCGAGAGGGAAGGAACTGGCTCCACAGAGCGCCTGAGGAACCTCAGCCCAGGACTTATTCATGCCATGAGACGAGGAGGGGCTGAAAAGGTGGCAGTCTGAGGGCTGCGTCAGCGCAGGGAGAAGGGCAATGTGAAGTGGGCCCAGTGCACATCTCCCGTGCTGTCTCTTATGTTAAAAATAGAAACTCCTATTTAGATCGAACCCGTGTGGAACAGGCCGGGTGTTCGCTCCTGCACGAGACAGGTTCTTTATTGCTTGTGTGAGCCTCCGCCAGGCACAGGGCTGCTCAGCGCCATCCGCTGACAGGGACATTCAGACCACATCAAAGTCACAGACTGCCATGCAGTGGGCTTCCTAGGGCAGCTGCAGTGTACAGGGCAGAACCCTGGAGCTGCTCCGCTTTAGATCAAAGAGCGAAAGCTTTGCAGAATCCAGGAGAAAGCATCACTAAAACTTTAAAGCTCTTCTCAACCTTGCTCTCTAGCGAGCGCCAATAACAAAGACCTGAATACAAGCCCCTAAAATGCAAGCGGAAGAAGCCGTCAGTTTTGTGGCCAGAAGTAACCTTGTATTCCACATCCCTGCTCCTCACAGGTGCATTTTCAAAGCGTCTCCTGGAGGACCTCTAAGTGTCAGAACAAGCCCTGTTGGTAAACACCAGGTGAGAAGGCAGCAAATGCCTCCCAGGGCACAGGACCAGGCACTCCGAGCCTGCAGCCCTGCCCACAGCTTCCTCGAAGGCCACAAGTCTTCGCTAGGAGCCTTGCTGGTATCATAGCCTGAAGGCTGGCCTGTGCCCCAGGACAAGACAGCAGCTGCAGGCCTCACTGCTGAGGAAGGAGAGGTAGTGACGACAGGGCGGACGGCTGACCTGGGCATGAGAGGCGGGGGAGACCTGGGACGCTGCAGCAAGCAGTGAGTTGCTGGTTCCAGAGAAAAGCCTGTCTGGGTGGAAAGGTAAGAGACTACAGGCTGTGGTTCTGTAGGTTGCCTGTTTGGTGCCAGCAAACCACCGTGTGCTACCATGTGCACAGGAGCAGGTACAGCTGCTCCGGGGTGAGTGCGTGCGTACGCCTGAGCCCGGGCACAGCCTCACAGCCCTAGGGACTTCTGGACAATCCGCTTGGCAATCTTGTAGAACTGCTCACGGTCGTCCCGCCACATTTTAGAAGCATCTACATTAGCGCCACTCTCGTCATTGGGTTCTGAAAGACAAGGGAGGGTATGACATGCTGGGGACCCTCCAGGAGCTATACCAGGAACACACAGAGCCTTCTCATCTGTCCTTGCAGGGAGGCCAAGATCATGTGCAGGTGGCGATGGGAGGGAGGCGCACGACCTGCATAGCGGGCACTGGGACAGCTCTCCTACTGCTGGGGACAGGGCAGCTCAACTGGTAGGTGGGTGCACGCTCAACCCCGCTCACCCACTCTTGGCTGGGCTCCCGACTGCTGACTCCTGGCCCACAAGGCCTGGGTCCTCCTCATATCACCCCACCCTCTCAAGTGCTGCAGGCGTGGTCCTCCTGAGGCACAGTCAGCAGCACTGTGCCCACTGGGATGCCCATGGACGTCCAGGCCACCGGAGACCCCTCCTCCAGACTTGGCTCCTTAGACCTGGCAGAGCTCCACCAGCTCAGCCACTGCCACCCTGGCCCAGCTGCTCCCTCTACCCCAGATGCCTTTTCCTCACTCCTCCCCTAACTCCTGCTATCCTCAACTCATCTCGGAAGTGGCCTGGAAGCCTGCTGTGGTTCACCACACTGGCCTTTAGCTGTTGTGGATTTGCAATGTTCTCCCAGAATGTGGGGCTTCAAAGCGTGGGCCTCTGTCACAGTGGCTTTATACCCAGTGTGGCGTGACACACAGAGGGATCCCAGTGAATGCCTGAATGAACAAGATGCCCGTGAATTAGGGAATGGTCCATCATAGGCCACAGTGTGCTATGCAACACCAGACTGTCTTTAGAATTTGTAACTAGGAAAAGTACGTTTACATTTGGAAAAGTGGAGACAAGCAGCATAAATTAAAATAATATCCGTAGGTTAATGACAAAGAATGAAAACCAGAAAGGGCTGCACAAGGGACTCCCAGGTATGGGCCAGCCTACCCGCCAGCATGCTCACGACCGACAGTAGGATCTTCTCCACGCTCTGCACAGGGCTCCATCTCTCGGCACTGCTCTCGTAGCCCATGGGATCGTCACCTGGTGCATGGAGGATGGAGATGCAGACTCTGCCATCAGGATAGACTGCAAGGATCAGAGGCAGCCAGGTGAGCCGCAAATGGTGCCTGGTGACAGTGCAGGGGCAGGTTCCACAAGAGTCAGGCTTACATCTGTACCATCCTGGTGTGCTACAAGCTGGCCCGGCCTGCCTGTCTCCCAGAATCCTGTGTGCCTGCTGACAGAGATTCCAGGCTGGCCTATGCAGCTCTGACCAGCCCTGAAAGGATCCCCTTTCTAACAGAAGTACTTATGCATTTCCTCCGAAAGAAAATGAATGAAAGGTGACCTGTAGCGAGCTCCCCAAAATCACAGTTGCTCCAAACACTTTCCCAGCCAGCTTGTACAGACACTCCTAATTCTACTATTAGAGGCCTAAACTTGACTGAGTAAAATACATGTTCACATGACTAGGACAAAGGCGATTGGATTATTTCACTATCCAGACAAAGAACAGCACTGCTCTAATGGAAAACTCAGCACCCCAGCTACCTGGAGGTCACTGGATCCCGGTTTAACCCCTCACACCAGGTGACAGCAGCAAGGCCAGAAGCTAGGAGCCTGGCTCTGCTCCTCTCCCCTGGCTTCATAGCAGACCCCCAGGACAGCCGCCAGTAGGCAGGGTGACCCCGCTGCTCCCGCAGGTGACCAGCACTCACCACCTGGCAGGGGCCCTGGCCCTCCAAATGGCTTGGGATTAACCTAGGCGGCTCCTGTAGCAGTGGCCGCCCTGCCCTCGGACAGGCTGGGTCACCGCTGCAACCAGCAGCCCCAGGAAAGGTGCTTCTTTTAAGTTTTTACTGACTGGATGCTATTTGTGAAGTTGTGGACTACAAAATAGTACTCAAAATTCACTTTTATAAAACATCCATTTACAGTAAGGCAAAATTTAAAAGCTGGTTAATTGTCTGGACATTAAAAACATTTACTGGGTGTACAGCTGAGTGGCAGAGGCCTTGCTTAGTCTATGCAAGGCCAGAGAGTCTGTCCTCAGCACCACAAAAAGCAGTAGTGATAATTACTCTCTACTGCTAAAAGCCTAGATCAAGTCCAATTTTTCTACCATGGAAAATGCACTGTAAGGAGGGCCAGTTCAGCCTAGTGAGCCCAGGCCAGGCCTAAAACTCCTGAGCAACCACTGAAGCAGGGTGACCGGGCCAGTTTCCTTCATCCACAGTAAGGTGACCTTCACAACTGCAGCCATGGTGGTAATGCCAGTTACTCTGCCACAGTTCAAAAGCTTACAAACTTGTCTTAGAAGTCTGTGTCCTGACACAGTGCACTCCACACAGGTATAACCTGTCTCTCCTGGTGACATGGTTGTGACACAGAAGCCACGAGATGGACAAAGAACAAGCAAGCTCCTGGGCTCTTAGCCTCTCGTTTATCAAAAGCATGGTTTGCATTCTCCCGTGAGGCAGACAGGGTCTCAGAAATGGTTTCGGCCAACAATGACTCTTTCCTTAGGCCTCCAGATGCCCAGAATCAGACTCTCAGCTCTGTGCACAGACACATCTGTCACCTAAGGAACATCTTTTTAAAGGCTGGCAAGACCAGAACAGAGAAAATGACCAGCTGGACCCTGGACAACTGGCCTATCCATCGTGTGGGTGGCCCAAGCCAGGGCAAGCCCTGCCCGTCCCTGTGTACAGACAGTCCTTGTGACCAAACTGCTGGATGTTTGGCAGAGCTGTGCTCTGCCTCCTCTTTCTCTGGTTTTCATTTCCACTGTCACTAAAGCAGGACCCATGCTAGCTGGGGACACTGGGCCCACAGCCCAGGCACAGAAGCACTCACTGTTGGGGTGAAACATCTCGCAGGTGAAGCGCATCTTTGGAGGACTCAATGGGTAATCCAATGGGAAGCTCAGGATGGCAGGAAAAACACCAAACTCAAAGCAGGTATCTTCGGGGCCCCTGGAAGACAGGGAGTGGGTAGACAGAAGCTCAAGTACAATCTGCAGTGTCACTCAATTCTCAGGCGATAGCATGCGTCTATCTCTAAATGGTCATAAAAAGGTGAAACAATCTCAGCAGTTTCCTCCACCCAGCAAGAAAGCCCCTCTCTGCCATTCCAGCTCAGGCCAGTGCAGAGACCCAGTGACACTCACAAAAGCAGCAGGCGGCAGCAGGTCCCAGGGGAGTCCACACCTCCAGACAGGTGGTGTGAGGGTACAGGTGTGAATTAGGACTGGCAGCCAGCTAGAATCTATGACACACAAATGCTGGGTGAAGAAGTACACTCAAAGGCTATTTAACCTTTTTGAACATGCCTAAGAAGTGACTTTTGTAATGTTATGTAAGAAGTACATAACACTCAGTGAGGCTGAGGCAGGAAAATTTCAACTTTGAACCCAGCCTGGGCAACTTTAGGACTGAGACCTTGTTTCCAAAAAAAAAAAAAAAGGGTTGGAGAGAGCTCTGTGTGAGGGCCCTGACGGAATAGGGAACCAAAACAGGAGCAAGGGGAAGGGGAAGGGGGAGGAAGGCAGGCAGGGAGCAGCAGCAGATGGAAGACCACCGCAACACCTTGCTCCCTCAGGGCAAAAGGCCAGGCTGCAAGCACCCATCAACCACACTGCAGGAGCCAGGGCCCACAGCCCTCACCAACACACTCCACCCACCCCAGGAACCACGTCCTCTCACACCAACAGCACAGAAGGACTAAAGCAGCTCAGAGGTCTCCTGGAGAGTTAATGCCCTCTATGGTGGCCAAAACCTGACAGCAGCAGGAGAGGGGAAGAACGATGGCCACCAGCCTCAATCTCAGAGAGACACCAACCCCTCACTACCAAAACAGGTTACAGCTCGGCTCTAGAACGTCTCTGATGTCCTCCATGTTCATGAGGGGGCGTCTGGAAGGTGACCGGGTCAAAGGCGCACCACTGTATCCATGGATGGGCTCATAGCTGACTGCGCTGCTGGAAGTGGTGCCTGGCTGGAGCCAGTCAGTAGGTGCATGACCTGGAAGGGTGTGTTCTACCCCACTCCTCCTCTGCCTGCAGGCTGTGTCTCTCTCTGTCCTGTCTCTCCTTCCATGAGGCCATAGGTTGGGCAGCTTTCCTCCACCATGTCCCCCACACCATTTCTGCCTTGTGGCCAGCCAACCATGGACTGAGCGCTCAGACACATGAGCCAAGATAAACCTCTCCTTTAAATTGCTGGCACCTTTTGTCCCAGAAACAAGGAATGCAGTGCACATCAGAGTAGCTTTAAAGACCCTGACAATCTTTATTATGTGAACTGGGTACAATGCAGAACTGCCCAGTGACAGCTAGATGTGGAGGAGGAGAAATCACTGTGGGCATGGAGTATGGTGGTGGTGCACACCCATAATCACAGCACCTTGGAAGGCTGAGGCAGGAGGATCAGACAAATTCAAGGTCAGCCTAAACTACATAGCCAGACCATGTCTCTAAAGAACCCAAAAAGAAATCAATCAATCACGATGGGAACGTGCAGACCAGCGACAAAGGAGAAAGAAACCACATGGGAGATCAGAGCTCCCCCACCCCCAGCTCTGCTTCCTTAAAGAATCCCATACCTGGGGCCCAGACCTGGATGCCCAGAGGGATCCACCAGCCCTGCTGCTCTTATGGCTCAAGAAAGTTACCCATGGGACACTGAGATTTCAGGAGTAAGTGAGGTTTACTTCAAACTGCTTGGTCAGTGAGCTCAGGCCACTGCTGGCATTGGCACTGATTCCTTTGTTCCCTTCTAGATTCACAACGTCAAGGGGCTTCCATCCTTTTGCAGCACTGTCACTGCTCTGGAATGTCACAAGACCTTCTTACACGTCTGGTTAACTGACACCCACTGTGGGCACCAGGCAGCTTGGTCGCCTTGAGAGAAACTGTCTGCTTCTTTCTGTAGTTTTCATGGCCTATTAAGGGAGAAGGGGAGGCTTGTGGGGATCTGACTGCAGTTCACTGGCTGTCTGAGTCTAACAGCTAACTAAGTGTCTAGACTATAATCCATAGACCATAAAATAAGTGATGCTTTCAAGACTAGGGTTTGGGGGCTGGAGATTTAGCTCAGCAGCATAAGCACCTGCGTTGCAAGCAGGCAGTCGTGAGTTCGATCCCTGGTACCAATAAAAAGGAAAAAGGCAAAAAAAAAAGAAAAAAGAAAAAAAAAAGACTAGGGTTTGGGGGGGGTTCCAAAGAGAAAATGAAAAAGAAAAAGAAAGTAAATAGTGGGGGCTACAAATACCCTCACAATGCCACCCACCAGGTGAACCCAAGACGTGGCCTGGGAAAACAGCTCGGAAACAGGTTCTGAGATCATCTGTACTTTAAACCACAGATTTTTTAGGAGCACAAACTTATTTAAAATCTTGATGCAATTATTTTGGTTCCATGAAATTAACATGAATTAGCAAAATATTCATCTCTACAATTAAGGGAAGAAGACAAAGCTCTAACTGCTCTGGTGGGGACTCCGGGCTTTTAGGAGAAAAGGTGGTGTGACAGAGCTGGCTCTTCTCACTCTCGGACACAAACCCCAACCCTGCTACTTTCGGGGAATGACCATGAACAGCATCTGGGTTTGGAGGGGTGAACATTACTGCACAACAGTGCCAGAGTGTAGGGAGCCTGGGGCAGGGACACTAGGTGAGGAGGCCAACGAGGTAGCAAGGGGCTCTCACCATGGCACAACCCCATGGCAGGGCCTCGGGGTGAGAGCACAGGAGATGCCTCAGGCTTGCTCATGCCTATTCTTCCTGAAGTGGCTTACATGACCTCTCCCTGGCTGTCCTGCACCAGAACTCACAGCAAGGGACAAATGTGCCCGCTGTGCCTCTCCTGACTGCCACTGCCATTTCACTGCTGGGAAACCAACGCAAGGACTCACTGACTGCGTCCAGACCTATGTGGGTCAGAACATGATTCACTGTGGAAGCAGGTGGCTGGGCAGCCAAGGCCCGTCTACAGAAGTCACCCCTTCACCACGCGAGGACAGGTTCCAGGGCCCAAGCTTGCTGGCACCTCTGAATCTAGGATCGGGAAAAATGCAGGGTAGCATCTTCCGAATAAGCCACAAAGATATTTGCTCAATGCTGGAATAGCAAGCCTTCGTTTCCCACAACAGGGCTTTCTTTAAAAGCAAAGACACCCATTGATGTTTCGTAGCCTGACCAAACACTTCCTGAAGTATGCCCACATCTCCAATAACACAGCTACCTGCAAATGCTTGGGGTCGCTACCCCTCCCAGGCCGGGACAAGTGTCAGGCAGCAGACTGCAGGAGCATGCCTGAAGATGTGCGCACACTGCTGGAGAGCCTCTGTCTGCACAGGGATGAGGGAGCACTGCCATGGATGAGCTGCTGCCACACTTCTAAACTACCTTGCCTTTCCCAGAGTCTCAGTCCCTGGTTCAAGAGTCTCAGAAAGAAGAAAAGCAAGAAAGGAAACAAAACAGATCTACCCAAAACAACTACGAATCCCCAAAGGCCACAAACAACTTTCCGTCTCTCTCAGCCCACAGCGGCCTGGTTCCTCCAGCTCCAGTGAGGACTGAAGCAAGCGCTACCACATGGCGGCACCGTGACCAGATGTACCTTGTGTGTAAATCCTGGGTGAACCCGCTCACTCCTACAATGGCTGAGACATGAAAGAGGTCTTGCCTGCTAGTGACTGCTAGCCCTGTCCATCCTGACCCTGAGCTGCCCTCCTTGCCACCTCAACAAGTTCAAAGCACACGAGGGAGTGTGGGGTACCATGCCCAGGGGCAAAGGGCCGCTCTCCATCAGTGTGCACACGACCCCAGAGCAGCACAGCGCGGCAGGGACAGGACATCTCCACAGGTATTGAACAGTGGAGACAGTAGTGCACTCATTAGCGCTTAGAACCTCATCTGCATGCACCCCTGAGGACACCTGCTTCCCAGGTGGAAGCCTGAAAAGTACACAAAGCAGACAGGATGCTTCCATACCACATCACACCACACCTGCAGGACCCGCCTGGGATCGGGCTTGGTCTCCTGCTCACCTACTAGCAGGGGCTCCTGGCAGCAAGTGTTAATTGGAACTGGCCAGGGAGGCTCCTGCTCCCACAGTGCGACACCCTCCAGGCAAGGACACTGAGAGTGGAGAGGGCCTCCTGTACTGTGGCTGAAGCGGCACACAAGAGGACAGAGGAGGCACCCCTGCGCTCTGCAGTGTCTGAGGCCACCAGGTGATTCCCATGGGGCCCAATGCGAAGAGCCAGGAGGCAGCCTTCATTTCAGGAGGCAGCAGTGGTAACAAATGCAAGTTCCATGCCATTACTGTCGTTTTCACTATTAAATCTGCCCAGAAGGAGTCACACCCACACCCTGTTTTCTGCAATAGAGACATCCCCGGAAAGCTTTCTGTTTGAGCTGTACTTACCTACATGTAAAACATACTGAGCAAGTCCATCAGTTACAAGAACTCATGGTGAATTCCAACAGTCAGCTTTCTAACACACACTTTGACCCCACTTAAATAGTAAAATGTACTGGAAGTCTCAGAAGAAATAAAAACATGTTGAAAAAGTATATAAAATAAGGAGCAACACCTCCCCACCCACTGTCTGCGTCACCTCCCAGAGGAACATTCTTCCAGGTGCTCTCCCACATACACACAAACACTTTACTAACACTTGCTACTAGCACTAACACTTTACTGTATTTTAACATTACATCATGGTGCTGGGCGAGGTGGCACACGTCTGTAACCCTAGCACTTGGGAGCCTAAGACAGGGGGATTACCATGAGTTCCAGGCCTGCCTGAGCCTCACAGTGAGACTCCACCTCAAAAACAAAAAGAAAATTTATATCATGGTGAGCCTAACATGGTCACTCACACCTGTAATCCCATTACTCAGGAGGCTAAGGCAAGTAAATAGAAGTTCATGGCCAGCCTGGGCTACATAGTGAGTTCATTCAAAACTAGCCTGAATTACACAGCAATACCTATCTACAAAAATAAAAACACCAAGTAAATAAAGTTACATCATGTAACTGATGAGATTTGAAAACACCTAAATTAAGGGAGAGACTCAAACTGATTCAAAGATCCATCAAAACCCCTCCCTGAGATCCCAGCAGGCATCTGCCAAGGCCAATGGCAGATCCCAGGCTGTATCCAGAAATGTGCCACACCCAGATGGCCTCAACAATCTTGAACAAGAACAAAGATGGAGGACATAACAATTCCTGAAATTTCCTCTGTAGCTACAGTAATGAGAACAGCATGGTATGAGCATAAGGATAGGCACAGGTCTGCTGAAAAGAGTTCAAAAAGAAACCCTTGCATTTATGGCCCATTTATTTTTGACAAAGGTACCTGGGTTACTCAGCAGGAAGGATGCAGGCAACTGGCTGTTCACACAGAAGATGAAGGGAGATGCCTGCCTGCTCTATATACAAACTAACCCAGAGCCAAAGATCTCAATGGGAACAGGCATAAACCACTGCACTTCAAAGAGAAAGGCACAGACTGCAGCCCTTCCAGGGGGAGAAGAGCAGGGTCTCCTGAGATCCACGCCATATTGGAACTTAGGACTCTGGAAAGCCAAGCCAGCACCTCCCCTTCCTGGTAAGCGGTGGTAGTGTGGCCCACTGCAGCCCTTCTAGGGGGAGAACTAGCAGTGTCTCCTGAGATCCACACCATGTTGGAACTTAGGACTCTGGGAAGCCAAGCCAGCACCTCCCCTCCCTGGTAAGCGGTGGTAGTGTGGCCCACTGCAGCCCTTCCAGGGGGAGAACTAGCAGTGTCTCCTGAGATCCACGCCATGTTGGAACTTAGGACTCTGGGAAGCCAAGCCAGCACCTCCCCTCCCGGGTAAGCGGAAGCAGGGTGGCAGACTGCAGCCCTTCCAGGGAGAGATCTAGCAGTGTCTCCTGAGATCCACGCCATGTTGGAGCTTAGGACTCTGGGAAGCCAAGCCAGCACCTCCCCTCCCTGGTAAGCAGCGGTAGGGTGGCCCACTGCAGCCCTTCTAGGGGGAGAACTAGCAGTGTCTCCTGAGATCCACGCCATGTTGGAACTTAGGACTCTGGGAAGCCAAGCCAGCACCTCCCCTCCCTGATAAGCGGCGGTAGTGTGGCCCACTGCAGCCCTTCCAGTGGGAGAACTACCAGTGTCTCCTGAGATCCATGCCATGTTGGAACTTAGGACTCTGGGAAGCCAAGCCTGCACCTCCAAAAAAATAAATAAATAAAAATAAAAAAAGAAATCAATGTATATTATATGCAAGTTGCAGTACACCAAAATGTAATCCACTATTCTATGCAATTTACATGAATTTATAAAATCATTTTCAGATTCCATAAAATAAAAAAAAAACAAAGAGAAAGGCACTGTAACCGTGGATAACAGATGATCCATTTTAAAACTAAAACTGCTCATCAAACAACAGCAAAATTAATAATTTTTCAAAAGACTCCATTAAAAAATGAAGAGGAAAGCTTCAGACTGGAAAATATTTGAAAATCATGTGTATAATAAAGAGCTTACATTCAGAATATATATTTTTATAAGGATGATGATTACGACTCAATAATAAGAAAAACGAATAAAAGTTCTGAGGTCCTTGGAGGAAGACACACAAATGGCTAGTAAGTCCATGAAAAGATGGCCAGCTGCCGTCACCGGCAAAACATGACAACACTTCCCACCCGCCAGGACAGCAGGCGCTGGGCACACGCAGGTGAACGGAGACCCCGTCCTCTGCTGCTATGCAGGGGTGAGCCACAGGGAATGGCTTTGGGAAACAGTTTGGCAGCTTCTTAGCAAATTAAACTTTATTCCACCCAAGCAACTCCACATCGATCAACCTAACCAAAACAAAAAGAAAACACCCACACAGAGACTTGCATGCAAGCGCTCATGGCAGCATTATCAAAACAATCAAACAATGGGCACAACCCAAATGCCCTGCCCCAGGGAAGTAAGGAGCTGCTGAGGGACATCTCAACACAGAGGACTCCTCTCCTAAGAGAAACCCAAAGCAAAGGACTCCCTAATGCAGAACTTAACTCACAGGAGGTGATTGGAGAAGGCAAAGTCAGAAAGCAGACCTGTGACTGCCTGTGCCTGAAGGTAGGATCGGGGACTCACTTCCAACAGGCATATGGATCTTTCTGGAAATGTTCTCCTCACTGAGACACACTGCACTTACAAAGCCCTAATAAAACTACTGGTCTGTATACTTGATGCAGGTCAAATGCAGTAATAGCATGCTGTGTATCTTAATAACCCTATTCCAAAAGGGAAGATGCACCATGCCCTAACCAGGCTTCCTCAGCCCCATGCTCCCAACCCTTTCCACCCTGCTTGCGAGGGCTGCCCCAGGCCTGTGGCACGTTTCGCTGTCCACCCACCTAATGCCAGCAGCAGAGGTCCCCCACTCCTGCTGTGACAGCCAAAAAGGCTCCACCCATGGCCAAATGCCTGTAGGGAATGAGCCAGCTGAGACTGCTGGTCTAGGCCTGCTCGTCCAGTCTCTTTTGTCCCCTAACATCTTGTCAGTCTTCCTCATGCTGTTCCCTGGCACTCTACTGCAGGGTGGTTCTCGTTACTGGAGCAGTGACGCTGCCACTTCACTACTACAAGGTCTATTGCGATAAACTGCCTCACAGAGAAATCTTTTGAATACAGACATGAGATGCTCCATGACAGTGTTCAGTAAAAAAGAAATTTTGGCACAAAGATGGTCACTGTGAGCACCCACTGGCCAGGTAGCCTGGCGATAGAAGCGATGGCCTGCGAGAATCTTAGGACAAGCACTCTCCCCAAGCCCAGATGGACTCAAAGGAACCCGAGGATGGAATCAACCCAGGGACAGCAGCCTTTCTGGAAGGGGAAGGTCCTTCTCAGGTAACTACCACAGCCTCAAGAGTCTGCGGGTCTGGACAGGGTACAGCAGCAAGGCCACAGACACACAGGGAGATGACCAGTGCCAGGAACTTCTGGACCACTACAGGAGGACGGAAGAGGATACAGGGTCCCAGAAGACTTCCACCCTGCCGGCCACAGATGACACCAGCTTCTGTTCTGCAGAAGTACTCCCAACTGTACCCCAACATGATGGCTTGGACAACATGGCCCATGGGCCCTGAGGCTGGAAGGGGTCTTAAGCCATGGGTCCAAGCGAAGATGGACCTTTCTCTCTCTCTCTTTTTATTTAGAGACAAGGTCTACTATGTAACTCAGGGTGGCTCAGACTCATGATGATCCTTCTTGCCTTAGCCTCCCAAGTGCTGGGATCAGAGGTGTGTACCATATACCTGCCATCTGGACCATATTGTTGTATTTTATTTTGTTTTGGTAACATGGATCGAACTCACGACCTTGCACTTTCCAGGTAGACACTTATGCTGCTAAACTAAACCTCCAGCCCATCTGGACCACTTTGGATCCAAACAAATGAAGATCAGAGAAGCCAAGTGACTGGGGAGACGCACAGCTCTAGAGGCCCATTTCTGTAACCCACTGTCCCAGTCACAGTCTGCTGGGTTGCAGCCCACAGTCCACCAGAAGCTCAGCAGGACCATCAGATGTACCTCCTGCTTTTCATCAGACAATGCCTGTGGTGACTTTCCTGAAGTGCTCTGATCTCATTCATTAATTTGCCTGCTCCCTGGGCCTGGACTCTGAGGAGTGACCTGGGTTCACCCAGGACAGAAGCCTCTGCAACTAGCACTGCCTCAGTAGCCCTCTGTCCTCTACCTGAGCATCCGAAAAGGCAGGACTTCCACTTCACTGTCCTGAAGAGCCACAGACCCGGCAGATAGATTTCACAGCAAATGCCAGCAGCATCAGGCTTCACAAGACCTTAAGGTCCAGAGACTCAAGGGCCCAGAGGTGGCCCTAGAATTATCAAGTAGAGAGAGAGAAAGAGGAGCATCTATCACAGGAGAGCAAAGCCCAGCCAGCCTCTGCCAAAACAGAAGGGTGAGACGAACTGACAGGAGGACAGTTAATTCCCTAGTAGATGTTTAAGTATATCTATAAATGGACTCTTGTTTGTGAAGGGTCTGGAGCACACCCAAAACCCACAAACTCACCAATTTTGAGGCAGGGGAATTCCACAGGAATGCAAAGCCTTACGAAAACACAGAAGTGCTTTCCCCAAAAACAGTTCTAATTGCTAAGACAGGTTTTCAAAATATTGGTTTAATTTTATACTGTTTATCTAAAATTTATAATAGTTACCCTAACAAATCTGTAACAATAAACACTTTTTAAAAAGCATTCTGCAGGGTGCAACTGTGCCTTCAACAAGCTTCTAAATCCATCTAAGTGGGTGCACCAAAGAGCTGACATCTCCAAAGGCCTCTAGCACCCACAGGTGCCGACCTGGACTCACTAGACCTCCCTGCACGTTTGCACCCTGAAGCAGTGTGCTTTGCAGCTGGCGTGCTTCTGTTGACACAGGGCATAGGAGACAACACAGGGTCACACCTCAGTGCACACACGTGCTTTCACTGCTACACCTACTGCACACTCTGGGACAGCACTCCAGGGGCTCCCATCTGCCTGCACCTCCCTTGCACTCCAGTTCTAAAAATATTCAACAGGAAGTTCTGTAAATAACTCAAGTTGTAAATAACTTTTATTAAAATGCTGTCATAGCTGCTCTATCTTACTGGTTATTGCTGTTAATCTGCTTTGCCTAACTCGGCACTTAGGCGTCATCGCTATCCAGTTTCAGGAACCCACCAGGGACTCAGAACATATGCCCCTGGGATAAGGGTGACCAACCACATCAGACACAAACACAGGAAACACAAGTGTTCAGACATAAAAAGCAAGCACCACAACCCAAGTTAATTAGCCTTACAAATTGTAAGGAAATGTCAGGCCTGCTATACTTGGTCTACACGGTTCTGCAGATCATTTTTGATATGATCTAACTTTCACGCAACACCAATGTTTCTTAGCCTAACCTGTGGATTGGGAAGAACTGTGACACAAGCAACAGGCAGAAGTCCCGTCCTTGTAGCATGGAACTCATCCCAGGCACAGGTACCAGGATGCTTCTTCCTGTGCCCAATCACCAGAGCCTGCTCCATTCCACAAAAAGCAACCAAAAACCTTCTAACCAATGGAAATAGCTCACTTCACAAACAAGAAAAGCAGGAAACTGATAACAAATTTCTATTTCCTAAATTTTACCTTCCTTGTTTTCTTGTACATCTGAGGGAGAAAGAAGAAAAGTGCAGGATGCACTGTATACTGCAGAACACACTGGAACCTAGCCAGTTTGTTTGTCCTTCCAAGCAACATTACTTCAAGTTCAATATCCTAAGACCTAGCATGGGGTCAGGCACCACACTGCTCCCTCAGAACAAGATGCATCCCAGGACCAAAAACTAGAGAACCTATCAACCCTGCAACAGTAAGCATTAATGAGAAAGGGAGGAAGGAAGAGAGAAGAAGCAGCAACCACCTGCAGGCAAGGCAGGCCCACATGCACCCACTGCTTCCAGTAACTTTTCTTACTGCCAGAACTTCAGGCTTTTAGAGACTTCTGGAAGCCAAAGCCACCCATACAATTTGAGGCTAACCCACAATGACCACTGAGGTATTATACTGATATGTATTTTTGGGGTTTTGACCATGATTCCTGGCTTACTAATAGTACAGCTATGGTTTGTGTCTGGGTGGCCCCCAAAGCCTCAGGCAGTCATGGAGGCGCTGAGTCTAGTGTTTAGGATTAGTTGTCTCGCACTGGGATTGGTGGTGTGAGTGCTGTACCTGCCCAGGGGTGGGGAGCCAGAATACAATATTAGACAGGGAAGCAGGAGAGCTTTGCCCTCTTTTACCCTTTACCTCTTTTACCCTCGAGGTTTGTGGCTGCCATGAATGGTCACCCTGCCTTGGAGCCTGCTGAATATGGACTGAAACCTCCAAAAACTAAGATAAATGAACCTTTCCTCGCTTAACTTTGGGCATTTGGTATTTTGTCTCAACAATGAGAGAAAAGTAACCAAGGAAACAGCCCTTCCCCAAGACAGGTCTTAGAACCAAGAATGTCTCTTCCTCTGACTTGTGATACAAACTCATTTTCCCTTCTTTTCTGTTTTGGAGTAGCCTAAAACTAGTCTCTAACTTACCCTTGGCTAATAGTAGGTCATAAGACCTTCCTCATGCTGCGTGAATAACCATGCCAGTGACGTCTCCCTAAACCCCTCAGAACCCTTGGAGAGGGGACGACACTATGGATGGTGGAGCGCAGACATGCTCATGGGGAAGCACAATGGGAGCCTGGGCTCATGTCCCTCCATATCACACCCATATGTCCTCCATCCAGCCCCTCAAACCCTTTAAATGTCCTCTGCTGTAAATCAGCAAACACAAGGAACTGTTTCTCTGAGTTCTTGGAGCCTCAGTAGGGTGACAGGAACCTCAATCTGCAGCTGGCTGATCAGAAGTTCTGCAGACTGGACTTGTGACTGGGACTGAAGTGGGGGTCATCTTGGAGATGGAGCTTCCAGCCATGGGACCGAAAGACACTTAAAGAGATAGTATTGAGCCTAAACTGCAGTAGGTGATAACTAGCTGGGGTTCACTGCAGATGCAAGGTTTGCCCACTGATGAGGAGAAATCTGCACATCTTTTGGAGCCACAGAACTTTTCCATGTTGATTGTGGTATGAGAGAAGAGGAAAAAATAAGGAGTTTTGTTTCTCCTAATAGAACATACCACCACGTGGAGTCTACAAACATGATACACAACTAACCCTTTACTGCTTCTAAGGAAGCACTGATGGATGTCCGGTTGCCCTCTACCCACAGCTGAGGAGGCCAGGCACAATCTAAGAGGCACAAGACCCACCTGTCCAGCCCTCCCAGTCAGCTTTAGAGCACAGTCCCACTGCTAAATGTGATTCTCAGGTTCTTTAGAAAGCACTAAAAACTAGTAACACACGAGTGACTTACATGATCAGTGCCTCCCATTCAAAAAAGTTCTCTTCATTCATGGGGCCTGCAGGGACACAAAAGAAAATTCCACAACATTTAACTCTAAAGGCAACTTTGCTGCTTTAGAAAGATTATAAAGGAGTTATCTGAGTCTCTTACCTGCCACAATTCCTTCTGGAGGGTTCAGTGTTAATTCTACAAAATCAAAAAGTCAAATCATTATCCAACAATGAATATTACATTGACATTCTAACAAGTCATTTTTAAAAAGTATGTAAGACTACACATTATAGAGACCACATATTAAAAACAGGCCATTCTATTTGTCCAAAGTAAATGCCCAGTCCAGTTACACTATTGATAGAAACTATATAAAGTTATTTATACCAACAACACATAATTCCCGTTTTACAAAAGAAAAAGTAAATTAAAAACAAGGGGGTAACCTTGTTTACCCCCTTGGACTTCAAAAACGTCCAAGACTACTTAAAGCTCACAAGTCTAACACAGTATGTTATTTTCCAACTAAGGGTTATTTCCTCTCATTTTAAAAGGCACATAAATAAATAAACAAATGACTGGCATGGGACTGCAACAAAGTAGCAAAATGAGCCAGAGTCAAGGTGGCAAAAGCTTGACATTATCAAACACACTAAACATTTTGTGTAGTACACTCTGCAAAGTCACTGAGCCCTACAGGCCTGACACCCCCAGTGCAGCAGCCATGGACGATGAGATGTTGGGAAAAGGTCCACTGTGCGCCCCCTGACAATTTAAGGCTGTAAGATGCTCATGATGCAGGCCCTCCTCTGACCCTGTGAAGCTTCCTGCAAGGTGTCACTTCAAATCTTGGCTTCATTTTCAGCCTGGCTATGTGTGCATATAGCAAGTGTTCCAAGGGGTCCAAGTGTTGGAAACTTGGGTCCTCAGCTCCCTGGGAGGTCACAAGTCACAGGCTGCACAGAGAGCTCGTGTGCAACCTCGCGACAGTTCTCACAAGTGTTGCTGCTTGGGGCATAAGCCTGCCTGCCTCTCTGGCTTCCAGCTAGAAGTTTAAGACTACATCTGTGGGCAGGCTCCTGCCACTGCCGTCAGTCACCCAACACTGGCTAAATAAACCCCTCTTCTTTAAAAAGCTGTCTATCTCAAGTACTTTGTTACAATAATGAAAAGAAGACTAACGCTACCTGTTGGTACAGAAGATTCCAAAAATGAAGCCAAAGCTGAGAATACGTGAGAACCAAAGAAGGGAAAGAAAAGACAAAAGTCGACTTCTGGGAGAACATGGCGGACAGATAGCAGCAGCTACGGAGGCTCTCTGAAACACCCAGCTTAGAATTCAGGAATGGTGCTGAGTAAGGAATCATAAGCAAGAGGAGATATGCCCTGGTGACCCAAGAACGAACTGGGCTGAGAGAAACCAACTGGGAATGCAATCCTGGTGCTATAACAGGAACAGATAAAGCCTCAGTGTGGAAGCTGGAGCCCGCGCCATTGGAAGCCGCGATTTGGTTTCCCGCCGCTGCCGCTGCGTCTACATCAGCTCGGCAGGGAGAGAGACGCGCAGAAGCTCTGAGAACGGGAATCGGTGAAGGGAGTTGAGAGCGGGATAGGCAGGGAGCCATACATCCACCCCCCGGTGAGTGAGGGAAAATTGGGACTCTTCCACAGTCTAGGAGACTCCAACAGAGGACATTCTGGGACCTGGCAGACTTGCGGGAACAGGACGCTGCAGTGACTTCAGTCACGTATATCCCCCCTCAAGCGGGATTAGTGAGCAGTGCCTACCCTACGTGACGCTGCTGGCTGAGACCCAGCAGGCTAGCACAGCCCAGGTCACAGTCCCTGGAGGTAGACTGACCTGGAGGGACGGGCCCCGCATAGGCTGCCTGGTCTGCAACTTCCTGGTGCACTGCGGTGGGTGGGAACACCTAGCTGGCGCAATTCAGTCAGACTGTGGCTGACAGGAAAGGAAGCTGGGCCTCCTATATACGCTTGCATATATAAGGAACAAAGAATATGGGAAAAGGCAGCAACAAGAAAGGGTCCTCGGCCCCCAATCCTGAGAAAGAGACAACAGCAGACACAGTACCAATAGACATAAAGCGCTATCTCGAGAGCCTCATAGACAAGTTCAGGAATGAAGTTATTAATGACCTGAAGCTAGACATAAGCAGAATAGTTAGAGAAATGCTAAGCACCACTCAAGAAAAAACAGATGGTAGAATGGAAGAACAGAAAAAGAGGGGAGAATTGTTTAATGGAGAAAATAGAGAAAACATAGAATACGTGAAGCAGGTTCAAAGAGACTACCAGGAAACTAAAAAGTCTATCGAAAACTGGCATAACAGCTTGAAAGAAACTAAGGACAGATTATCTGAACTGGAGAGAAGATTTGTAATATGGGAGCATGAAATGAAAAACTTCTTAAAAATAACAAAGAAACAAACAGCAATAATACAAAGACTAGAAGATGATAAGAGGGTCTATAACTTAAGAATTAAGAACATAAAAGAAGAAGTAGGGACACAAACAAATGAACTACAAAAGCTACTCACAGAAATAATCCAGGAGAATTTTCCTAATTTAGCAAAAGGTAAAGATACTCAGTTGTATGAAGCATACAGGACCCCAGCCACCTACAACCCAAACAGAACTACACCCAGGCATATAATAATTAAAATTCCAGAAATCCAATACAAGAACAGAATACTAAAAGCCATCAGAGACAAGAAACAGATCATTTACAAGGGAACACCCATCAGAATTACAGCAGACTTCTCGGCACAAACCATCAAATCACGAAGAGCGTGGGGGGAAATAATTCAAGCTTTAAAAGATAATAACCTCCAGCCAAGATTGATATATCCTGCACAACTATCCCTGGAAATTGATGGAAAAACAAGGTGCTTCCAGGATAAAGAGGAACTAGGGGAATATGCAACCACCAACTCAACTCTACAGAGAATACTGCAAGATATTCTAAAAAAGAAAAATACAAAAAATCCAGAAGTAGTGGCAGAGACGCCACAATGAATGGAGCAGAAAACAAAATGAAGAAGACAAACTGACAACTAATGACAGAAAAAGAGCTCAACAGAAATGAGGCAGAGAAGATTGGATGATAGGAACAGCTATTTTGGAGAAAATGACGTCTTAAGAGGTAATACTGATTTAGTATCATCTTGTTTTGAAGTCTCATCAAGCTTTTGTTCTTCTGTCTCCATTGGTCTAAACAGGTGGTATCTTATTGGATTTTATTATATATGATAGTATAAGCAAAATCCTTTATAGACAAGGAGATTATACAGAAATCATTGTTCATTTTCTGTTAGTTGATTCTAAATACCCTGTAATACTGTCATTCTCTTAAATGGTTTTACATTGTTTTGATATATTTGATGCTACAGTATACAAAATTATACTCAAAGATTTCAAGGAAAGAGACAATATGGTAACTACTTTTATGTCAGGATAATCTTGTGGTGAAACACTATTTTGCTTAAATGGTTATGTTTTGATCTGCGTTGATTTGCTGTTATGCCCTCTTTTATCTCAATCTCCATTTTATTGTTTACTTTTTTTATCCTTTTAATTAAGGGAAAAATAAATTTAAAAATAGCAGGATATATTATAGTAACCCACTTTGACTTTCCATTATCTTGATTTGAAGCCCTGTATTGCTCTCACCATCTTGTTTTGACTGATGTTTCTCTATTCTGTTTTGCTTGATAGTACAGGTTCGAAAGTTTAGGCAACAGCTGTGAAGATAGTGGGATTCATTATGACGCCCATTCTGGTTGACTATTATCTACTTTTGAAGACCTATAATGTCTCCAATGTTTTGGTTTTGTTGGTTTTGTTCTTTACTGTTTTGTTCAAATTTTATTATAACTAATGATATAGGCAATTCTATTAGAGATAGCGGGAGGCATTATGGTAACCATTGTTGATCACCTAGTATTATGCTTTTACATTATCTACTACGTCCACCCTTTTGATTTGACTGACTGTTCTGTTATGTCACATTTGGTTCTACTCTCTTCCAAAAAAGTAATAAGAACTGTGGGAGCAACAAAACCCAAAATGTGTAATTGTCACTGTACAAAAGAGAGGAAAAGAAAGTGCTCTAAACAATATAACTACATGTATATTTAAGTGTGTAAGACAGATAATGATATTACTGAGTTTTGTTGGATCATTGAACAGAACTGTTTGCAGTCTCACTGTTGGAATGTCCACTTTATAAGCTTTAATTTTGTAACTTGAACAATTATTTCTAAGATGACAAAATGTAATCCATTAACTAGTGATTTCCTACTGTTTATTTTTTTCTGTAAATCTGTATAACTTGTACCCTGTCTCTGCTTTTTTGTTCTTTTTCTCCTTAAAAAAAAAAAAAAAAAGAAAAGAAAAGGCAAAAGTCATACTAGAAGGGCTATAGTGTATGGAGGAAAACCAGCCACAGAACACACTCTCTGAAAAGTAACAGAGACCAACAAAACCAAAAGGTGACTCCCTGGAGAAACAGAAAATTACTGGATCCTTGACAAACAAATACCGTATTAAGGCATACAGACTGGAAAAGAAGAAAACAACCTCATACTCACAGACACTAATCCTGGCCTGCAAACTAGAAAACTAAAGCTCTTTCCATCTCACATGACATTCAAAAATCCAACTACACACAGTCTCTCACCATTTAATGAAGGGGACACAGTATGAGACACACAGCGTGGACCTCACTGTGCACTTACACAAACCTGGCTCTACAGGATGATCACTCTGCACAGCCCACCGATGGAGAGACAGGGCAAACGCAGGGCTGGTGGTGCAGCCTCTGGAGTAATGGGCCCTGTTTGGAGCACATAACCGGAAGGAGCACAAGGAAATAACACAAAATGTAAGCAACACGTAAACCAGTAACACAGACTTCCCAAAAAATGGCAAAGTGATAAGCAGCAGAGAAAGAGCCTCTCTGAGATTTGGTGTCTAGACACTGTAATACAGCAATGTGAGGAAAAGGATGGAAGTGGGTTGCCTGGACTCAGGAAAGCTCTGAGGTAAGAACTGAAATCCACGAAGAGAGCAAAGGAAGAAACTTCAAAGAAGGAGGTGGAGGTGGTAAGCTGGTACCTTCTCCCTGAGTCAGGACTCAGTGCATGAGAGGAGTGGTTTACACTGACCCCAAAGGCCTCCATGAAGACATAGCAGTGGAAGGAAGCAGCAGACATGGAGGACTGCATTGGCTGGTGAGTGGCACGGATTCAACTGTCTGCTGGGAGAGGGTGATTGGCCGGGAGTCATCTGAGCCTGGAACTCAGAACTGCTGACTCCACCTAGCAGCTCCCAGCTGAGTTCAAACCCACAGAAGGTGTGTGGATGGCTGCAGGCTGAACTTCAGGGTGTCACACAAAGGTGCAGCTTGATGAGATTATCCACTGCTCTGTGGCAAAGCTACTGCTGGCTTGCTGGAATAAACCAACAGGGATTTGGACTCTGTCCCCACATGCTGTCTCCCAGCGACTGCAGAGACACACCTCAGAGTGGACCTCCTTCTTTCCAAGCTTTTTGTTTTTGTTTTTGTTTTTGTTTTGAGGGGGGAGAGGCTCTTTTCATTGCTTTACCTTGTTTTTATAAGTTTGAATGTGGTTTCTGATTTTTTGTGGTTGTTGTTCTGTCTTCCTTTCATTTCTTCCTTCTCTTTCTCTCCTGTCTTCTGCACCAGTTTCCCAATGTCTGTGTGATCCTCATCTGTCCTCAGCCTTACTTCAAATCTCTTCCTCTTCTATTTCTCTGTTTTTTCCCCTAACTCCTTTTAAACTTTCTCCCAAGGGTAAAATTAGCGTATTGAAGGCTTATTTACCGCACACAATTTTCTAATTTGTTTTAGATTTGGTTATACAGCCACAAATCTAGTTCATAAGGTTAGAGGTGGTAAATTAATGGTTACCTCAGTTTGTCAGTTTCTAGTCTATGTTTGATGCTATTGTTATTGCTAACTGTGCCACTCTGGCAAAGTGACACAACTGTTCTAACCAGCTGTTCTTCCTGGTATACTAAGACTTAGATTGCCTAAGGATCATAGAAAATACTGTGGGCCAGTGCAAGAACCAAGAAGCAGCCACTTCTCATCCCCAATAAATTGAGGAGGTAGGATCTTGCAACAGACTCAAAACTCAAAAGCCTACTACACCTGGAAAATACCTCTAAGAAGTAGTCATTTCCTAAGGATTCTAAGTAGCGATAGAGCTACTCACATTGGCAATTTATAAGCATCATCCCAGGTATTAAACTAAAAGAATAGAAAATGAGAAGACACTTAAACAAGATGCAACCCCAGACATCCAGTTCAAGGCAAACCCAAGGAATCATCTGAAAGCCGCCCACCTGTTTCTGTGAAGCTGGAACCAGAACTTTCTGACATAGTAACACCAAAGCAGCTGAATGAAGCACTAGAAAAAAATCAAATATTCAGATAATTTCAGTGACCACAATGAAAAACACACCTATACAGGTGCTCAGGAAAATGATGGAAACCATGAACACTCAACACTGGGGAAAAATGGATTCCATAAGACAGATTCAAGCAGATATCCAAAAGACTAAAAATTCTAAAAAGCACCTGCCACAAAATGAGCCAATATGAAGATAGAACCTCAGCTATAGAAGACAGGCTTGCAGTCAGTAATCATAGAAAGATTTCTTAAAAATAGCAAGGGACTATGAGAAATCAATCAAGCAGCTGCAAGACGATGCAAAGAAAAATAACATAAGATTGACTGGAGTGTGTGAAAAAACAGGAAAAGGCACAAATGATATAAGAAACCTGTTGACAGACATCATGGTACAAAGCTTCCCTGGAAGAAAAAAAGAATTTGACCTATGGGTAAGTGAGGTATCTAGAACTCCAATTAGCCATAATTTTTAAAAATCTACAACAAGGCATATTAATAGTCAGATTCCAGAAATTCAACACAAGAACAGAATATTAAAAGCTCTTGAACTGGGGATTTAGCTCAGCGGCATAAGCGCCTGCCTTGCAAGCAGGCAGTCGTGAGTTCGATCTCCGGTACGGGGGGAAGCTCTTAAAGAAAAGAAACACATCACCTATAAAGGAAAGTCCATTAGAGTCACAACAGACCTTAAGCAGAAATCCTAACCTAGCGGCAGCCAGTTTGTCCAATACTGTTCTCAGCCAGCGAACTTGGCTAAATCACTCATTTGTTAGCAAATTAAAACTTCTGTGAATGTGCTAAAAGCATACAGCTGTGCTCACCACAAGCGACCTACTGTACCGTGGCTTTCAGCTACATTTAGCTTTTATTGCACCTGCTTGCCACTCTAAAAAACAAACTTTTTGTAATCAGTGCCTCAGTCAGAGACTACTCCATTGGGTCTGCCAGCATTAAATAAATTTTGCTTTCTTCTCCTGAGTTCCTGGCTGTTGCTGACTCAATTTTCCCATAATTTCGCAAATTAAACACTCAAATCAAAGAGAGATTAGTAGAGAAGTTGAAAGCCCTAAAAGAAAACCCAGGTTGACATAACCTGCAAAACTATTTTTCAAAATTGATGGCGAAACAAAGATGCTTCCATGACAAAGAAAACTTTAGGAAATTCATAAACACCAAAAAACACTCTACAGTGTTCTCTAGGACATTTGAGGAAGAGATAACAAGGACCAGAACTCTATCAACCCCAACAGAATGAATCCACCAGGCAAGGCAAACAAACATGGGGGCAAAGGGAGCCAAAAACAGGAAGATAACAGAACAAGGATAAGCCAATATGTATCAGTTATAACCATCAATGTTAATGGTCTCAATTCACCTATCAAAAGAAACAGAGTGGCAAATTGCATCAAGAAGCAACATGCAACAATATCACACCTGTAATCCCAGTACTTGGGAGGGTGAGGCAGGAGGATGGTTGCAAGTTTGAGACCAGCCTGGGCTTCAGAGTTCAAGGCCAGTCTCAACTGCACAGCAAGACTCAGTCTCAAAAAAGATGCAACAATATGCTGCACACAAGAAACACATATAATTCAAAAACAAATTCATAGACCCATGCAACAGGAACCCAGATAAAAGCAGGGGTAGCTATTCTATTTGCAGACAAAGTGGATTTAAACCCAAGACTAAGAGAGACAAACAAGGTCACTATATCTTTGTAAGCAAAATAATCCAAGAGGAAGAGATGTCATAAATACATATGCAACAAATACCAGTGCGCCCATATAAAATAAGTATTAGTGGACTTGAAAAATGACATAAGCACTAATATGTTTCTATTGGAGGATCTCAATAGCCCACTGTCACAAATAGGTCAACTACACACAAAAAAATCAACAACAGAGTACCAGAACTGAACCAAACTTTTGAAAAAATGCACTTAGTAGATATCTACAGAGTGTTCCACCCCACAACATCAGAATATACATTCTTCTCAGCTGCACCTGGGACATTCTCCAAAATAGACCACATACCAGCTCACAGAACATGCTTAAGTATATACAAAGGAACTGAAATTACCTCCTGCATGTTACCAGACCACAGTGCAATGAAACTGGAAAACAAGGGCAAAAGGAATCACAAGAACTTCATAAACACATGGAAATTAAATGACACCTTTTTAAACAACCAATGGGTCACAGATTAAATTAAAGAAGAAACTAGACAGTTTCTACAGACAAACAATAATGCCAATACAACATACCACAAACTTGCAGGACACAATGAATGCAGTCCTATGAAAGAGACTTACAGAGGTGAATACCCATATCATGAAAACAGAGCAAGCTCAAATAAACAACTTACTGTGGAACCTCAAACTTCTAAAAAAAAAAGCAGAGCAGATCAAACCCAAAAGTCATACAAGAGAGGAAATGATAGAGATCAGAGCAGAAACTAATGCAATAGAAACCAAGAAAATAATACAGGGCTGCGGACAGACCTCAGGGACACAGCACCTGTCTGGCAAGCCTGAGGTTCTGAGTTCAATTCCCAGTACCCCAAAAATAGAAAATACAAAAAATCAATGACTAGAACAGTTGGTATTAAATAAAGTTGACAAGACCTTATCTAACCTTATAAAAAAAAGGAAAGAAAAGACTCAAATCCATGCAATTAGGAATGAAAGGGGTGAAATCACAATGGATCCTACAGAAAACTAAATCATCTCTACTTACTTCAAGAACTTATATGTGGGCTGCTCAGTGGCACAAGCACCTGCCTGGTAAGCACAAGATCTTGAGTTCAATCCCCAGAACCAAAAAAAAAAAAAAAACAAAAACAAAAAAAAACAAAAAAACTTAGATTCTACTAAGATGGAAAATGCAGAAGAAATCAACAGATTCCAACATACATATGAATTACACCTAAGTTGAATCAAGAATATGTAAAAATTCCAAATATACCAATAAATTTGAAGATGTAATTTTAAAACCTACCAACAAAGAAAAACCCAGGCCTGACAGATTCACTGCTGAATTCTACAAGAATTTTAGTCCTAATACTACTACTTTCAAACTCCTTACTGAAACTGAAAGGGAGGCAATACTCTCAAATTCATTCCTGGAAGCAAGCATTACCCTAATACCAAAACAAGGACTCAACTACAAAAGAGAACTACAGGCCAATCTCCCTCATGAACATGGATGCAAAGCTTCTCTACTGGCAAACAGACTGCAGTAAATTATCAAAAAGATTGTACACCATAACCAAATAGGATTTATCCTTGGGATGCAGGGATGGTTCAACATACAAAAGTCAGTAGGTATAATACACCATATTAACAGAGACAAGGACAAAAACCATATGATCATCTTAATAGACACAAAAAAGCTCTGACAAAGTCCAACATCCACTCATAATAAAAACTCTACAGAAAATTGGAAGAGATGGTCTTTATCTCGATCTGATAAAAGCCAACTATGACAACCAATAGCCAACATCACACTGAATGGATAAAAACTGATAGAAGCCGGGTATGGTAGCTCACACCTGCAATCCCAATACTCAAGAGGCTAAGGCAGGAGACCATCCTGAGCTACAAAGTGAGCTCAAGGCCAGCCTGAACTGCATAGAGAGACCCTGTCTCAAAAAAAAAAAAAAAAAAAAACACTGAAAAGTATTCACGCTAGAATAAGAAACAAAACAGGAATATCCATTGTCACCACTCATATTCAATGTATTTCTGGAAGCTTTAGCCAGCACAATTAGATAAGAGAAAGAAATAAAGGGAATAATGATAGGAAAGAAAGAAATTATCATCATTCGTAGATGACATGATACTCAGAAGACCCCAAAAACTCCACCAAAAGACTTCAAGATTTAATAACCAAATTCAGTAACATAGCTGGATACAAAGTCAACACTCAAAAATCAATAGCCTTCCTGTACATGAATAACAAACTCACTGAGAGAAAAATTGGGAAACAATACCTTTTGCAAAAGCACCAAAAAAAAAAAAAAAAAAGAAAGAAAGAAATACTTAGGAAGCAGTGTAGCAAGGGGTGTAAAAAAACTTCTATTGTGAAAACTATGGTACTCTAAAAAGAGAGATTGAAGAGGATATCAGAAAGCACAAGGAAAGATATCCCTTGAGAAAGATCCAGTATAGTGAAATGGCCACACTTCAAAGTTTTTTATATATTTAATGCAATTCTGATCAAAATTCCAGTAGCATATCTCACAGAATTAGAGAAAACAACCCTAAAATTCATTTGGAACCAGAAGAGACCTAGAATAGCAAAGGCAATTCTAGGTAATAAAGGGGGGCAACACAATCCCAGACTTGAAATTATACTACAAAGCTACCGTAGTAAAAACAGCATGATACTGGTATTAAAAAAAAATAGAACCAGGGATCAATGGAACAGATAAAAAGATGCAGAAACAACTCCAAACACACCTAGCCACTCAATCGGTTTTTTGGGGGTTTTTTGAGGCAAAATCTCACTATGCATATCAGGCTGGCCTCGAATTCCCATTAATCTTCCTGTCTCAGCCTTTCAAGTGCTAGGATTACAAGCCTATGTCACCACATCTGGTTCTAATCAATGTATTTGGCATCTTTCACAAAGATGCCAAATACATTGATTAGAAGGAAGACAGCCTCTTTAATACATTGTGCTGGAAAAACTGGCTTTCTACATGCCAAAGATTAAAATTAGACCCATATTTTTCACCATGCACTAAACTAAAATCAAAATGGATCAAACATTTAAATATTAAAACAGCAACATTAAATGTGCTGGAAATAAAGAGGTTGAACTCTTGAAGACCTCTGCCTGGCACATTTGATAAACAAAATCCCAATCACCAAGGACCTATCATGAAGAATCAACCTCTAGAATCTCATCATATCGAAAAGTTCTTGCACTGGAAAAGAAACCACCAATGGAGTGAAAAGACAACCCACACACAGGGAAAAAAATGTGCCAGCTGCTCCTCAGACAAAGATTTACTATCCAGGATATGTAAAGGACTCCAAAAACTCTGATCCCACCCCCCAAATTTAAAGATGCAATCCAAAATGCATCTAAAACGAACAGAGACACTTCTCAGATGAAGAAACAGAAATGGAAAATAAATATATGAAAAAATGTTCAACATCATTGCAAGTTAAAACAACACTGAGACTCCATCTTACTCCAGAAATGGCTATTACCAAGAAATTAACTAATAACAAATGCTGGAGATGCTATGGGGGAAATGGCTATGGGAGTGCAGACTGGTGCAATCACGATAGAAATCAATGTGGAGATTCCTCAAAAAACTATGACTAGGAGTTGCATTCAACTCAGCTATTCCCCTCCTTGGTATCTTCCCAAAAGAATAAAAACCATGCCACAGTGATATATGCATATCCATGTTTAAAGTGGCACAGTTTGTAATAATTAAGTCTTGAAAACAGCCCAAATGTCCATCAACCAATGAAAAGATAAAGAAGATGTGGAGTTTTTTATACAATCGAGTACTACTCTGCCATAAATAAGGATTAAGCTTGAGACATCTCTAGCTAAATGGATGCACCCTGACATGTGTAAATAATGCATTATTTCTCTAGTGTGAGAAACCAACAGTGTAAATAAGGACCAAAACATATACAAAGTATTGTGAAATCCGAAGAAAATGCTCAAGGGGGAACAAGAGAAGAAAGGGGGAAGAGAAGAGTAACCTCAAAAAAAAAAAAGAGAAAAGAAGGAAAATGGAAACAAAGCTTTTGAAAATGAGGAGGGCAGACTGGGTTGAAGGGAGAGTAGGTGAACAACAAAAAAAAGTTGTATCACGTGTATGTACAGAATCTCTAGGATGAGTGTGATCATTATAGGCCCCTGAAGTGTACCAATCCAAGCCAATTAGAAACTAGGGAATAAAATGCCCTGCCCTGAATCCCTAAACAGGAACACGCAGTACCAGCCATTGCTTACCATTGTTACTGTGTACAGTATGCAGGTGTGTGTGCTGTGCTTTCACACACACACACACACACACACACGCACACAACACAGCAGCTGCAGCAGGACAAGGTCCCACAGCTACAACCTCACTAGACCACAGAAATTTCCCAGCACCATTATTACTTTATGGAGCTATTTTTGCATACATGGTCTGTCGTTGACGGGGATCTAATTATGTGACACATAACTGAGTATGTAAAAAGGAGGGCCCACAGCTACGAACAGACCCACACCAAAAAAGACGAGGATGGTCCTACATTCTGCACGTCTCAGTCTCCCCTCAAAAAACTCATGTGGAAATCTGAAAACTTGTGTGATGGTGCTGGGACCTAAGCTAGCATAAGAAGAGGCTTGGGCACAGCTCAGGGCAAAGTGCTCACCTAGCACATGTGAGGCTGAGTCCCAGCCCAGTGCTGCAAGGAAGAGAGACGAAGGAAGAAAACAGAAGACAGCTTTTCTTGGGATTTAGCTCAGTAGCATAAGCACCTGCCTGGCAAACGCGAGGTTGTGAGTTCAATCCCAGTACCAAAAAAAAAAAGGGAAGATTTTCTCTAGGCCATGGAAGACACCATGAGAGGACAGCAATGTGCACACCAGGTACAGATCTGCTGTAGCCTTGAACATGGCCACCTCTTCCTCTAGAAGCATGAAAAACAAACATTTTTTATTTAAGCCTATAGGCTACAGTATTTTTGTACAGTAGTCTGGAATAAGACCAATAGCAAATAAGCTATAAAAATATACTCAACACTGAGAGTCTTAAGAGAAATGCACATTAACACCACAATAAAGCTGAGCTAAACATTGTTAACATTATAAATACATTCAGTCCTAACAGAAGGGCTAAAATTAAAGACTGACAACTCCAAGCGCTGGTGAGTGTGGCCATAGGTCACATCCTGCATCACTGGTGTCAAAGCACAGTGCTCTGGGTCACACTGCAGATCGCACAGCATCATGGAGCGTGTGTTCCCACAGCCTTGGGGCTGAGTGTTCACCGCCACTTCATACAGAACATCCCCAGCCAGAAATAACCCAAATGCCCCGGAAGGGAACGGTGCACCCACGGGACAGAACACTGCTAGCTAAACGTGGACAAACTACAAGGCGTGCAGCACCATGATGACGCTCCAAAGCATCACGGCAAGAAAAGGAAGTCGACAATGAGACCTCACCAATCCACCCCTGTGAGATTCCAGAAAGAGCCAATCTGCCATACAGATAGAGTATCCTCAACCAAACGCCCGAACAAGCCAACAAGACAGGCCAACAGGTTAGATTTTGGGCCATTCTGAACTTCAGGTTTCTAAATAAGGGGTGCTCAACCTGTAGTAAACAGCAAACTGAATGTTGTCAGGCACCAGGGAAAAGGGAAGGGACAACAGAGGGCGCAGGGACCTCTGGGAGGAAGAGGACTGCCCCATGGCATGACTATCACAACAGCTGCAGCTGCTTACTTGAGATGAGCACACTATGTGCAACTTCTAACTCAATTAAGTTGGCTCCCCTAAATTAATTTCAGTTGTTCTATGAACTACAAAACAAAACTCTTAGAGGATAACAGACTATCTTCATGCTTTTTGCATAAATACTTCTTAAGTAGGAACAACAATTAAACTAATAACCAAGAAATACCAGCCATAAAGGGTAGATACAATGGAGAATGATGAAATTTAAAACTTCTGATATCAAAAAACACCTTTGGGGCTGGAGATTTAGCTGAGAGACATAAGTGCCTGCCATGCAAGTGCGCAGTTGTGAGTTGGATCCCCAGTACAAAAAAACCAAAACAAAACAAACAAACAAAAACACCTATAAGAGCCTGTGTAGTGGCTCACACCTGTAATCCCAGCACTCGGAAGGCTGAGGCAGGAATATCGTTGAGAGTTCGAGACCAGCCTAGGCTACGAAGTGAGCTCAAGGCCAGCCTGAACTGCATGGAGAGACCCTGGCTCAAAAATAAATAAATAAATAAAAATAAAAAATAAAAACACCTTTAAGAATATCAAAAGGTTAAGGACTAGACAGGAAGAAATTTGCAACAAACCTGACCAACAAAAAAGGCTTGTACTGAGAGCTTCTAAAGAATGCCTTACAAGTGTGGCTAGGCAGGAGGCCCACAATTTCAAATCCAATTCGGTGACCTGGCAACATCTCATATTTAGAAGGAAAAAAACAAAACAACTAAAACCCCCGTGTGTGTGTGTATGTGTGTGTGTGTATGTGACTTCCAAAAAAGCAACTTGTATAAATATTTGAATAGTAAATTTATTGTGAGGTCACAAGAGTAACACAGTTACTATCGGCCTCTACAATTACAATAGCGCTCAAAGTAGGGACCACCAGCTTCTAGACATTCCTACGGTGAACTGCCACACTGCATATGCATTTCTCTTAGAAGTGCCCTTACCCTCTCTACACACACACACACACACACACACACATATGTACTTAGCACTTATGTGTATCTGTACATACACTATATATGTGAAATGTACCTCAGTACAATTGCCCTGCATTCAACATCCAGCAAAAATATGAACACACACACAAAAACAAGAGTTCTGAACAGGTGCTTCATACGAGAAAGAGATCCAAGCAGCTGTGCCACATAGCAAGGTGCTCCACACCCCCATCCAGGGGAACTGCAGCGAAGCCACGCACCTACTCAGCCCGCCAGAGCCACCTGCCAGCCCAAGCCCAGGAGGCGACAACTGGAGGTGCCTGGAGGATGGGAAGCCACAGAATTGCACTGCCACCCAGAGGAGGCGCAGGCAGGGTCCTGAAGGAGAGACCGTCCCCAATAGGAATGTGTGCCACGGGAATGCTGAGGACAATCTAAGCTCTTCCCAGCAGCACTAGTCCTAGGTGAGAAAACAGAGGTCACCCACATATCTATCAAAAGAGATCAAGACACCATGGTAGTCATCAATGGAATGAAAACAAAGAAAAATGGTTCTGACTATATGTGACCCAATGTTGTACAAGGATAACTGAGCCTGAAATATACACTGACGGTGTATTCACAGGTATTCAAAAAAACAAGCCAGGCATGGTAAGGCAATACCTGTAATCACAGCACTTGGGAGCAAGAGGAAGGAGCACTATCGTGAATATGAGGCTTGAACTATACAGTGAGTCTAAAAAACATGAATTAAATTAAAAGGCTGCACTGTTCCAGAATGCATGCATGAGGAGAGAGAGCCAGAGAAGACTCTGTTGTGCAGTAGGCCACCTTCTCTCATCACAGGAAGGGTGCTCCCGAGGTGGCTGGTGGTGCAGTCTCATTCCCTACACTTTTCTCTGTGTCTGTTCCACTTTGCACCAATGCAGTTTGAAAAATTCTCCTGCAACAATGCAGGTGGGATGGTGGTGATGATGGTGAAAGCTGGCAGAGGCAGCTGGGCTTACTGGTGTCATGCACGTGGCCAGAGAAGGAAAGCATGGTCTGCATGGTAAACCAACACGTGAGTAGCGGCACTCAGCCTGGCACAGAGCGGGAGAAGTGGTCCAGCTGGGGCGTCTGGTAAGAGGAGCACTCTGCAGCTCAAGGGAGAACTGAGGCTGCAGATGGAAGCTCAAGAGACTTCCCATAGAACACGTTAACCCAGGACTGGATGGGCCCTCGAAACAGCATTTCTCCGGGAACACTGGAAACAGGATGACGTTTCAGATTTTACAAGATGGGAATATGTGCCAGAAATTCAGTCAAAGGGGCCAGGAATGCTCATGCCCAACATTGGCCAGGCAAGGAAAACTCATTTTATTCAAAATGCCAACACTACCTATTGAGAAACCCTGGCCCTAAGAAAGAGGTCCAGGAGTCAAGCACTGTCCCGAGGAGATGCTAATGTGGGGAAGTGAGAAGAGCAAGACCCAAGGAGAGGCCAGGAAAGGAAGACAAAGGCTGGACAGTGCTACCCACAGTCAAATGCTTCCAGGACTCCAGGAGGGTGAGGCGCATAAGTAAGGCTGAGTCCAAGCTGGAAGACACATCTCGTGTCTGCTCAGGGAGCGACTGAAGGAAAAACAGACCTCAAGGCATCAGGCTCCACACACTGGGCATTGAGTCTAGTTCTAGCATCGAAAATCAAATCATCCATCCGTAAGAAAACAAAGTTAACAGCAATGGGGAGTAAACTGCTAAAAACAGGGGCAGAAGGGGAGGAAACCACAGTCTGTAGGAAACCAAATAGGTGTCTAAGCGCCAAATGTAATGGGATTCTACCCATTGCTACTGTATGACCATGAGGACCTTGTACCAAAAACAGCTAGCTTTGTTGCTGGAGTTTCCCTCTGGAACTCCCCTTAAACGCCTCCACTGAGGAGAGGGAAAGGATGTCTCAAATCTGCAATTCCAGGGATCCAGTCCCAAGCCCCAGCCCACTTGCCTGGGAGCAACAGTGACATCTAGCGGCCATCAAGGACATGTGCCATGAGCTCTGCAAAAAGCACTACAACAGGCTTGAGAACAGGCTTGGGCTTGTTTCCAACACACACACACACACACACACACACACACACACACACACCACCACCACCACACACACCCCCTACATGGTCTCATGCTTACTGATAAAACCTGGCTCCAAAAGTAAAGCAAATCTTACCTGTATCAGAAATTCTAAAAGACCATTCCTTGACACTAATTTCTTGAGAATGTTAATTTCCTTAAAAATGCTTGGGGGCTGGAGGTTTAGCTCGGCGGTATAAGCACCTGCCTTGCAAGCAGGCGGTCGTGAGTTCAATCCCCAGTACCGATAAAATAAAATAAAATAAAATAAAACTGAGAATAGAGCTACAGCTCAGTGTAGAGGCCCTGAGCTCAGAGTCTAGTATAGCAAAATGCAACAATTCCACAGTGAGATGCTAACACACACCCAATGGAGTACCTGAGTTTCTAAAACCTGACTATCCCAAGCCTCGGCAGGAGGCAGGGGAACCCAACTCCTCATGGGCTTAGTGAGGGTGGAAAGTGGCACTACTGCTTGGGAAGGTTCTTTTCACTTCCCCTTCACCCCGATGCTGATGCAAGAGACACGAAGTGCACGCCACAGAAAGACATGAGCACAAGGAAGGCACAGAGCATGTGGGTCTGTGGCAGCCAAGCGCTGGGAAGAGATGGATGCTCACTCCACAAGAAAAGAAGAGGGCAGCCGTCCTCCCTCACCTGGGCTGTGCTTCGCAGGGTTTCAGTTCCCTGCCAACTAAGGTCTGAAAACACCATGGAAGCTGTGCTGCTGCCTATGATCCCAGCACAATGGGAGGCTGAGGCAGGAGGACCGAAAGTGCAAGCCGGCCAGAGCAACTTAGCAGAACCCTATGTCAAGAAACTTTTAAAAGGACTGGTGATGTAGTTTAATGTGAAGGCCCTGATTACGTTTCCAGTACACAGTAAGTAGGAAAATTCCAGAAATAAACATCACGCAAGTTCAAACGGCTGTTCAGAGAACCATAAGGAAATTCACCTGCCCCACTCTATCCTGCCCAGGATGTGAATCACTGCCCCTCTGCCCAGCACATGCAGGCCATGTCCCCACAGGCCCTGCTGCAACCTCAAGCAGGGAGATCGCAGCCCCTTCACCCTGATCACAGCACATTGTCCCAACTGTCCCGCTTCATTACAACTTAGTCCTTTACCCCCCCTCTGTGGGAGAGCACTAGTGGCACCAAGACATAACAGGACTAAAGCTGTGGTTCACGGCAAAGATGAGGCTGAGCTGAAGACGACTCCATAGGATGTGAAGGAAGAGCAGTCACTCCTGGGAAGTGGGGCAGGACACATGGACAGCTAGAGCAGGGAACCTCTGCAGACACTGTCTATGCCCACTGCCATGACTGCACTGATGGTCCTCCAGACACACATCGCGGTGCGCCTTACACACTGTGCCCATTCACTGTGTGAGGATACCAGCTCCGCAAAGCTACTTTCCTTACAGAAGCTGGGAAAAGAAGATACCACCAAGGCTGAAAAGACTGAGCAGAATCACCCATAACAGATCAGAGGAAGAAAAAGCTCCAGTCCGTCTGTAAGAGTCAAACAACCCCATGTAAAATGAACAAAACATGAAGAGATATGTGAAAAGAAAAACACAAGTATACTTCTGCTGGTGGTAGGAAGAAGCACAAAAATTTGTCTCACCACTCACGGTCTACCATGCAAGCCCAGAGCCATAGACACTGTGCCAGTCAGCCTTCTGTTACTGTAACAAAACACCCAAAATGATGCCCATTTATCTGGGCTCAGTTTTGAAGGTTCCAGTCCATGAGCAGGTGCCCCCACTGTTTCAAGACAGTAGACATTGTAACAGGGAGCAGGAAACTCATCCAGGACACGAAGAGTCACACGAAGAGTGGATGGAGCGTTAGGGGCCTTCTGGTGATGGAGAGTACGACCCTGACGGAGATACTGGGACCACAGTCCCCCCTCTCTCCTGCCGTTCACATCCCAGCTGCGAGGTAAAGAGCTGTGTTCCGCTACTTGCTGATTCATGATGTACTCCCTGCCACAGGTCCAACAGCAATGATCTGCCTCACCGTGGACAGAAACCGCCAAAGCTGTGAGCTAAAACAAACCATTCCTCTTTATAATTTCAAGCATTTTGTTACAGTAATGGAAAGCTGAGTAACCCAGAGATGTTAGTTTATTATTCTGAAAACTAATCTTTTATACACTGATATATAAAGTGTACTTTACAATTAAAAAAAAACTCTAGCCGGGCGTGGTGGCTCACGCCTGTAATCCCAGCACTCGGGAGGCTGAGGCAAGAGGATCGTTTCGAGTTCGGGACCAGCCTAGGCTACAAAGTTAGCTCAAGGACAGCCCGAACTGCACAGCAAGACCCTGTCTCAAAAAGACAAAAAAAAAAACAAAAAAAACTTTAAACACTGAAAAGGAGAACTGGCAGGGAGTAACAGTTATAGGAGAGCCAGCCAGGAGTGGTTTCTCCCTGAAGTGGGGAGGCACAAGTGCTGAGGGCATCCAGGGAGGACAGTGCCAAAGCCGGAGACAAGCCCAGTAGGGATTAGCAAGGGCAGAGATGTAGATGAATAGAGGGTGAAGGGCCAGGGCAGTGCATTAGTGTGCCCCTGACCTCAGTGTTTCTCGAAGCACTGGCAGGGCAGTGTTATTAATGCCAGGATCTCTTAAGAATTTCTCAAGTTTACCTCAAACTGCAATCTACCTGCCACAGTCTCTAGACCCCAACATGTGCAAAGCCAGCTTGATTTAACCCTTAACAGGATATGTCTGCTGTGCTGAGAACAGGACAAGGTGCAGCAGGAGGACCAGGCAGAACCCTGAACAACCTAAGGACTGAAGAAGGTCTGACATCATTTGCAGTGGGACACACAGAAGGAGCCAGTTTTGGACATTTAAGTTCTGGGTTCCTATTAAAATACCATACTGGGGAGCTGGGGATTTAACTCAGCAGCATAAGCGCCTGCCTTGCAAGCACACAGTCATGAGTTCAATCCCCAATACCAAAAAAAAAAAAAAAAAAAAAGATACCATACTAGGCAAATGGTATCCCCCAAAATTCAAGTTCTCCCAAAATCTGTTAATGTTATTTGGAAACAGGGTCTTTGCAAATGTAACAAAGTGAGAAAGCCAAGTAGAGTGGCACATACTTGTAATCCTAGCCACTGGAAAAGCTGAGGTAGAACAATCAAAAATAGTGAGACCCTGTCTCAAAATAAAAGGCACTAAAGCGCTTGCTCAGCAAGCACAAGGTCCTTGGTTCAATTCTCAGTTTAAAAAAAAAAGGGCCAGGGGTTTGGCTCAGCGGTGTAAGTGCCTACTTGGTAAATGTAAAGTCATGAGTTCGATTCCAGGTACCAAAAAAAAAAGGAAGAAAAAAAAAAAAATGAGATCACACTGACCAGGGGAGGCTATAAGCCAATGACTGATATCCCGTTTTGTTGTTTTCAGAGATGGGGTTTTATTGTGTTGCCCAAACTGGCCTTCAATTTAAGAGTTCCCCAAGGAGCTGGGATACAGAGATATCCCACTCCACCTAGCAATCAGTATCCTTATACATGGGAACTCTGACACCATATGCAGACAGACAGTAGTCTCAGGAAAGTAGAGCAGTGATCAGTGTGCCACTGCCACAAGCTAAGGACCACCAAGGACTGGCTGGCACCCACAAGCAGGGCAAGGAAGGATCTCCCAGGGCCTCCCCAGGGAATGCCGGACTGCTGAAGCAGGAAAGAACCAATTCCTGTCGTACTGTGCTACCCGCTGCTGGCAGCCCCAAGCCTTGCCGCCTGTCACTCCTAAGGAGGCCTGTCTCTCAGGCCCAGGAAAGGCTGGATGGTGTGAAGGCAGCAGTTTAAGACATTTGGGTTCTTTGCCTGTCTCTTCCCCATGCTCTATCAACAGAGGCAAATCTTTATGTCTACTACATTTCCCATAAAATCAGGGAACCTGAACAAAATCACAGCTAAATTTGTATTCTCCATAGTCATGTATGCCTGGACACATATCTTTTTCTTCTTTTTTTCCTTTTTTTTGATACCAGACTCATGAGCTCACACTTGCCAGGCTAACCCTTATCTCAGTTTCACTCTGCGCAGAGAGTTTACCTTTATGCTGGTTCACATTCCCTTAAGTACGCTGAGAACAAACTAGATGCTAAAGGACAAAAGACAAGGCCCTATATATAAAAACACATTACCAGGACACAGAGGGAAAACCTGTCAGTACTGCACCCATTCTCTATACTGCTGTATTCATGTTCTAAGTCCTACTAAAACAATTTAGTAGGAACGCAGGGCCTCAGATCAGCACCCATTGATGACCTCACAGTTCCCCTGTGTCAGAAGTGTGGGCACAGAGTGGACCAGCAGGTTCTCTGCTTACAGACTCAAAGCTGGAACTAGCCCCGCTCAGTTCCACATGGCACCTGGTTCATGGCTGGCTGCTCCCCGGGGTTGTGTTCAGCTTCTTAGAAACACCTGATTAGCTCTCAGCCCCATTCTTCCCTTCAAAGCAGCCACCACAGATGGAGTGTCTCTCACAGTTGGAACCTCTCTGATCTCCCTAGCTTTTGGGCCTTCTATGATTACTAGCTCCACTCAGGTAACCAAGGATCATCTACCTCTCTTAAAAGTCAGTGATAAAGACCAGAGATATAGCTCAGTGGCACAGCGTGCCTGCCTGGCAAGCACAAAGTTCTGAGTTCAATTCTAGGAACCAATAAATAAATAAATAAAGTCAGTAAACCACATTTCCCAAGTACCACCTCAGCAGTGTTAGAGGGTGCTAATCAGAGGGATCTGAGACATCTTCCACAGGCATTCATTCCCACATTTTATGTACTAACACATAAAAATATAACACACTAGGGCTGGGGATTTAGCTCAGTGGCATAAGAGTCTGCCGTGCTAGCAGGCAGTCGTGAGTTCGATCCCTGGTACCAATAAAAAAGAAAAAGACCAAAAAAAAAAACTTGCAAAAATATAACACACTTCTGGGATACAACTTCAGAAAACAATGGTCACTTAGGCTTATTACTGCAAATTAACTGACAATGTGGTTGAAATAATGGATGAAGCATTAGGGACAAAATAATGGATGAAGCAAAAGGGGGCAAAATCAACTTTCTCAACCCATGAGTGGACTGAACTCAATTCCCTTATGCAGGGGCTTGATGGCTTACTTCTTTATGAAAATGAGAAAATAAACTTGCTCACAATGTATAAACAGGGCTAAAAAAGTAAATGACAAAAACAACGGACTGGGGTGCCAAGAAATATAGTGGTCACGAATCTGAACCCTCTCTCAACGGAGACAGAGGTACCAATGACCCCAAAGTCAACCCTCTGTTCAGAATGTCCCATCTCCCCCCTACCCAGCAGCCCCCTGAAAATTTCTCTTAAATGTACTAACACAACTGCGCGCAACGGCAACTACATTTGCTTCTTATGTTCCCAGCACTCAGGGACTCAGGCAGGAGAATCGTCAGTTCAAAGCTAGCCTGGGCCTTATATACATCGTGAAATCCTGCGTCAAAAAAAGCAAAGCAAAGGTATAAATGTATGTTCCTGAAAGGATCCTGGGTGGTGAGCATTATCTGAACATTTAAAGAGCCTGTACTTGCAACACCGGTTTGTGAAGCCAACCATCAACTCTCACTGCGCAGGGCCACTGACAGTTGAGGAACTCAGGCTGCGTGTGCAATTACCACGTTTATTACGTTCACTACTTAGCTTATTTTCAACTGTGTCCCCAAACTATCTTCTACCTAATTACGGCAAAAATCGCAGCAAAATCCACTACAGCCGGCCAGCCGCTGCAATTCCAGGACGCACTGCGATCCCGCACGGGGCGATGGGGGGCTGCGGACTGCCAGGCCCCCTCGTGGCAGGGTCAGCGACCGGTTCCAGGCCACGCAGACGCCTTCGGCCCCGCACCGCGGGCCGGGAAAGGGCACGGTCTCAGTGGAAACACACGGCCGCTGTCCCCAGAGCTCCCAGCCCTCCGGGGCTGCTCGGGATCCCCACGTCCCTATTCGTGGTTGAGGCCGTGGCGGGGTCCCCGGCACTGCCGGAGAGGGGACGGGCCAGGTGTCCAGCCCGCTCCTCTGCAGGGCAGGACGGAAGCCCAAGCCAAACCAAGCTAGCCCTCGCGGCCGGGTGACTCGCGGTGCTCCGGCCGGACCCGCGTGCGCCCCACCGCTAAGAAGCTGGCGAGAGCGGAAACGGAGCCCGGAGCCGCGAACTGCAGCGGCGGAACGCAGGTCCCGTCAGAAGCCTCTAGCGAGGGGGCGGGAGCGCGCAGCGGGACGGCAGGAGACAGCGCGCAAGCCCCGGGCGCCGGACTCACGTTTGTATTCGGCCATCAGCCTCTTAAGCGCCGTGCCCGCCATGTCCGGCAGCAGCTGCGCTCCGCAGCCTTGCCTCAGTCCGGCCCGTCGCGCCCACCCCGGTGCCTGGGGCTGCTTCCGGGTCGCCTCAGCGAGCCAGAAGTGCTTCCGGGACGGGGCGGGGCGCGGCGCGGCGCGGCGCGCAGGCGCGGCCCACGTGGCGTTCGGGGGAGGGGGGGGCGTGGGTGGCCACTGTAGACCGGTTGGCCGCTTCCTGCACGCTTTCTCCGGAGTCTACGGGCACGCTGCACTGGTCCCCGTCGCTTGTCTGCCTCCTCTGGTCAGAAGACACACCACAGGGAAGCCTGCAGTTCTTTCCCCGGTTCTGGCGCCAAGGGAGAAGACTGCGCCTCTTTCCAGCCCCGGAAAATGCGAGCTCAACACCAATGAGCTCATCTGACACCCACCTCTTCCACTGCCCCGCTCTTTCCCAGGCATCCTGCTCTCATTCTTAGCACTGTATCCACTTACCTTTTCAAACGTGGTTTAGTTTGTATCCAGATGAGTTCCAGCCCCAAATGACCCAAGATTTAAAAAGGCAAAACGTGTTGTGAAAGCCAGATGCGTTTCTCACCACAGCGGAGCCGGACAAAGGTCTCAACTTCAGGGCCCTGCAACCTCCATAACTCCCTCCTCAGTCACGGTTGTTCACAGTTCAGCTTTAACCGAACACACCTCGCAACTCAGCGTAGTCCATAAGGGCTGTGTGCAGTGGCTGTGTGGCAGTGGTTTCCTAAGCAAGGACTCTAGGGAGACTGACTCAGTGTCTTACCAGCTGAGGTCCTAAACAGAAATACTGAAATATCCTAAACTGGGCGTGGTGGCACATGCCTGTAATCCCAGCCCTGGAGACGGAGGCAGGAGAACTGCTGTGAGTTCGAGGCCTGCCTGAACTGAAAAGTGAGACATCTCAAAAAGAAAAAAAAAAGGGAAAATATGCCCTAAAACCTAGACTAACATCCAGACCCACCTGCCTGGCCTGGGCAATGTGCCATCAGGACAAACCAATTTCCAGCCTCTGTCAAGTCCCTTCCTGAGCAGCCTCACGGGATAGTCTGTGTGCACACTGAGCTCTTAACATCAAAGGCGGTGTGTAATGTGAGCCAAGAGACAGAATACCAAACTATATTTACTGTTTACAGTAGTAAAGGACAACAAATAATGTACAAATTGGTGAATAAACACAATAGAACAAACATCCCACCCCAAGCCCGTACAGCAAAACAAAGGAAAGAACACTTTTTGCAGGATTTCAAGCAAGCAAGAGATGGCAGGTCATTGTCAGGTGACTGTCAAAGTCAGAGAATGGCTGTCAAGCAGCAATGGATCCTTAAAGAAGGACAACAGGCAGAACTATGAACATTGTAATTGGCATAGAGCCCAAGGTATGTCACAGAACTGGAGTCACCATACTAATACATGACATCGAGCAGCGGAGCACAAATCCATGAGAAACACACACAGTCACCTTTCCATGGGTTTCTTTTGCAACCACACTTTGAAGTAGCTCTTTTATACAATATGTAACTGCAAATTCAGGAAACTCAAACTTTTTTATAAGGAGACCATAATCATTAATCAGAGGCAAATATTAGAAGTCTGAGGCCCCAAAACAATTACCAGTTGAGAAATGGGGTACTTTATCCATGTTACGAAAAGGGCAAAAGCTAGTTTTTATTGTGCCAATCTTCATTCATGTACCCTTCACCAGGTACTGACCAGAGGGATAGTGTCCTGCGCTTCAGGGAGTAGAGAGACCTGGGTGCACATTACTGAAAAACTCATTGCGTGTTTTTTCAAGGACCAGTCCAGTTTTTCCCTTCAACTTTACCACATGCTTGACAAAGCCTAAACTTGCAATACTTAGCATTGTAGTAACCTGTGCCTACACCAAACAGTAAGTCAAATCCTGCCCTCCTTGTCCCACAGCCGCAGCAACTGGGAGAACGATAACTACATGATTACAACATGATTACAACAAGGAGCTCAGGAGCATCTCAACTCTGGGCTGAGAACCTGGTCACAGATGAAGCTGACATTTGACAAGTCTTGGGGGAAAATGTTTGGGAGGGGAGAGAAAAGCAAAAATGAAAAAAACCTCACAACTCCGTTTTATCTAATCAAAAAACAATCTGACTGGCCCAATTTAAACTGTAGACATGTCTCTGTAGATGCAGTTTTGCAGAAGTGCACCCGACAGAGAGGGTTGTTTGGTGACTGTCCTCGGCTTCCACAGACTCCGTGATCAGCTTGGTCGTGTGCTCACCATTCCACAGCGAATGCAGGGTGCAGAATGGTCCCTCTGGAGACTGCACCTCCCGTCTGCTGCTGGAACACGTCAATGGTGTCTTCGTCCTCCATCTCCAGCTGTCGGTCATGATGGCCAGCCCAGTGAGAGGATACAGGAGATGGCAGAAGGGAAAAATGAATGGGCACAGTGTTCCCTGATCTATTCCCCCATACTAGAGTCAGCCTGCCCACCTCTGGTATGGGTCATGGCAGGAAAGAAGTGTCACTGTGGAGCCACAACTGCTTACTCACCGTTAATCCAACTAATTTCCCCTAACAAAACTTAGGAAGAATAGTCACAGCTAAAAACTTTTAACTGTCCGAAAGTCATTAAAATTAAACTGAGATGTCTAAACTTTACATTGAAAGTGACACAGACTCCGATTGCAGTGAAGTACCTCCCCAGGGTGTACAGAAAGTACAAGGGGTCATAAAGTAAAAGACCAAGAAGAGAGACTCTCACTGCTGGTGCTCCCTGCCTTCAGTGCCAGGGCAGAAGCCAGCAAACCTTTCCCATGTGTTTCTCTTCTGATAAATCAAGTACAGAAACATCCCCTAACCTCTTCCCATGCTGAACACAAAGGCATGGGCAGCAGTCCCCATGCCCGTCCCCCCCAACACACACCAACCCCGGCTGGGAGCCAGAACATGTCTGCAGCCTCCTCAGGAGAAGTCTCTCTGCCCCTGCTGCAAACACGAGAAATTCCCAAGGCGACAGCCAACATCTGTGCTGTCACCTGACCTGTCGTGTCTGGAGCTTTCAGAGGGTACTCCCAGCCCTTCCAGGCCTTTTTCCCCCACCCTGCTCCCTCCCTTGGGCATTCTCAGCCCACCACTCTGTCTCATGAAGACAAGTTCAAAAAGTAGCTAAAAATTAAGTGTTTCAAAACTACTTTCATTATTTGACATAAATGTTCTGCAAAAAGATTTTCACATTGTAAGGGAGAAAACAAGCTACTGTCTCTATTTTACAGGGACAAAACCAGGACTTCCAGAGATTAAGTGATTGAGGCCACAAGGCCACCAGGGGACAGCCAGAGCTGCCACCTGAACTTCGGTCTGAAGCACAGATAGCTCCAAGCCTGAAACTCTGCACCACGAGACACACCGTGTGGCAGGCACATGTGTGAAGCAAACCCTGCGCTCACGGTAACAGGGAGGTATGACAGCACCTCCTTCCCACCAATCCCTGAAAGCACAATGCTTGCAGGGCATGAGACCTGAACCCAAGGCCCATCTATAAACTGACTAAAGTTGCAAACGAAGAGTCTTGGACAACTGGTGGGAAGGGGCTTCTCCTCGCCTTCCTGGTTGATTCCAGGTCATTCTCCAGCTAAAGACCCAGGGCTCCCAAGCCTGGGTGTCTCCAAACAGCAAGGGTAACATGTGATAGAACCATTATATCATCTGAAAAAGTTTATCCCAAAATACCAAAATTTTTAAATCTGCTAAGAATTATTAAGAGCCAGGCGTGGTGGTGCACATCTGTCATCCCAGCACTCAGGAAGCTGAGGGAGGAGGACTGTTTCAAGTTCAAGACCAGCCTGGGCTACAAAGTAAGCTCAGGGCCAGCCTGAACTGCACAGGGAGATCCTGTCTCAAAAAGCCAAAAAAGGGACCAGGGATTTAGCTCAGTAGTACAGTGCCTGCCTGTCAAGCACAAGGTTCCAAGTACAATTCCTGGTACCCAAAAAAAAAAAAAAAACCAAAAATTATTCAGAAAATATAAGACCCACTTTAACATTGCATGGTTTCCCCTTACATTACAAACATAAAACATAAATAATGAAGAAAATAAAAATCAGAAATGGGAAAAAGGGGGAAGGGGACCAAAACATGGTGGGAAGGGAAGGGATCACAGGAAAGAGGATGAAAACAAGGAAGAGGTGTCATGTGCACAGACAGCTCCCCACGAGGAATGTGATCATTACATACTGCAAACACAGGCTAGTAATACACATGGGGAGGAGAGGCCCTGTAAACATTCCTGAAACACAGAAAACACAGGCAGGCCCGGGGCACAGCCAGCCACATACCTGCGCTGGAGTGTCTGTTTCATTAATGGGCTGCCCATCAAACCTGAATCTAATCTGTCTCATCGACAAGCCCTGGAAAGAAAACAGAATTACGTTAAATCTTCACAGCTGAATTTAAAAAAAAAAAAATCAAGAACCAAAATACCAGAATTCTGCACAGACACACGCATGTGCCTGGTGAGCAGAAATACTGTGGCCGCGGCCATATCCCAGCGCTCTCCTGGCCGCCTTCCCGCCACCTCACTCGGCACCCTGCCCTGACTGCCCCTCCTCCCAGAAGCCAGCAGGACTTCTACACAGGGCTGGCACTTCTGGTTCCCCCTCCGCTGGCACCTCTGGTTCCCCCTCCGAAAGCTCCAGACACGACAGGTCAGGTGACAGCAAGGGACAAGGGATGAGGTAAAGGAAGCCAGGACGACAGCCGGAAGGAGGGGCATTTTCCATCCAAAAGAAGGGCATAGCCATCTCATCCGGTCCAAGGGGCAGGTGAACAGAACTGTTTATCAGGCGGCAGTGTTAAAAAGGCAGGTGTCTCCACGCCACCTAGCAGCTATCCAGGAGTGGCACTGATGAACACACACAAACCCCAGGGACAAAGCCAACAGCAGGGGCAGGCATACAGAGGCCACGCTCTGGGCACTGGACCCTGGAATCTGGGGGTCAAGGGACAACAACTGCAGGCCAGGGTGGAGGGGCCATAGCACCTGGTGCTTCAAAGGTCACAGCCATACCCTCAAGTCAGCCAACAGCGCCCCAACTCCAGGAAATTGTCCCGTGAAGCTAGCAAATGAGACACCTACTTCCCAGAGATCTAGGTGAGGACACCAGGGACAAGTGGCCAGCCAGAAGCAAGGAAAAAAGCCCACCCCTACCCCCTCCACCCTCCAACTCACTTCTGGGACACTTGGTGGAGCATGGGAGCTCAGCAGTCCTCAGATTACAGTGTCTGGGCCCCCAAGGCCACCAGCCCTGGGCAGGCAGCCCCTGCCAACATACCCACCCTCCCGCACAGGGCGCCAAGAACATTCAAGCGAAGATGCCAACAGGAAGTCAGACCAGAAGAGGAAAGGGAAGTGAGACGGGAAGGAAGGCAACAGCAGTTACAGCCCACACACACACACACACACACACACACACACACACATGAACGGGCACCCTCAGAGCTCTTAGGGAAGTAAAAGAAACTATATATGCACATATCCAGAAAACACAGAGTGAGTTGCCTCTGGGAAAGAAAGAAAACTCAAAATAACAGGAAAAAAAATTTTTGTAAACTAAAAATCACCACAGAAATAAAAATGACCAGCAGGGTGTAGTGGTGCATGTCTAAAATCCCAGTATTCCAGAAGCTGAGACAGGAGGGTCACAGGAAGTTCCAGGCCAGCCTGGCATACATAGTGAGATCCAGGCCAGCCTGAACTGCACAGCTAGAGTCTGTCTCAAAACAGACACAGACAGACAGAAAGAAAGAGAAAAAAAAAAAAAAAAAGAAAGAAAGAAAAAAATGGCCATGTAAAGTGGGAAGATAAAGTTAAGAAAAGTTTCCAGAAAGGAGACTAATAGCAAAAACAAAATCTGATAGAAAACATGAAAAAAACTATCAAAGAGAAAATACTGAAGATAGTCACCTGTAGGAGGACTGGAAATTCCAAAAAGGGGGAGTAGAAATTACAAAAGGACACAGGCTGGCAGAGAACTCACAGACTCCCATTTCCTAAAGCCAAAGTAAATTTCTAAACAGGAAGGGGCCACAGAGCACTCTGAAGGCAAGCACCTGTGGGGAATCTCAGCTGGCCACTGCCAGAAGCCAGCTGTGGGGCTTTCCAAGACAATGCAAGTGACACACAAAAACAGAGAATCAGAATGTAACCAGGCATGGTGGCACACACTTGTAATCCCATCACTCAGAAGGCTAAGGCAGGAGGACTGCAAGTATCAGCCCAGTGGAGTCAATTTAATGACCTAGCATAACTGTCTCAAAAATAAAAAAGGGCTGGGGATATAGCTCAGTGGGAAAACTCAGGCTCTAATGCCAGTACTGAAAAAAGAAAGGAAAGGGAAAGGGAAGAGAAGGGAAGGAAAGGAAAAAAAAAAGAAGTCTATGCACACAGAGACTCACACAAAACCACAGTAACTTCCATAGAAGAAAATGGACTGCAACCTGGAGGCTACCTATAACCAAAGTCCCGAGTGGGAAGGTCATTTTCAGCTGTCCTCTTTCTGAGATCTGAGAGGCTATGCCCCAAGGACAGCAAGACTAATCCAAAGGGCGAAGAGGGAGTCTCCCAGGGGTACACTGGAAGCAGAGACGGCCCAGTGTGTGGCATCATGCCCTCCAGGCAACTCTCAGTGCAGAAGACAACAGAAATGGGGTAACCAATTAGTGATGCATGCCTGGAAACATGTACACACACAGCAACATGCAGACCAAGCCAGACAAGGGCAGGGGCAGCCAACCTAGCACTGTGGCTCCATCCCAGACAGTGAGCACCGCCCAATGTGGCCACGGCTGGGGGACAGTGGGATGCAGTGCGATGCGCATGGGGTGACACTCTCCACAAAGGGACCCCACATGGATCCCAGAGAGAACAAAACAGCCAAGTGAACCCAAGTATACCTGTGTGAGCCAGGCACTGTCAGCCCAACCAGAAATGAATGCTCTAACTAGTCACTTGCTATTTTGAAACCCAGTAAATGAAGGGAAATCAAGCAGTTTCTTTCCTTTGCTTGGCAGAGTGGAAAACCAAACCATCAACACTGACAGACAGTGTCTCCACAGGCAGAGGGACCTAGAACACACCATTGGCCACTCCTGAGAAATTCACAGGTCAAAGCTGGGACCCCCAGCAGCAGGCAGCACCAGGCCGAGCGCAGCCCCTAAAGAGCAGCCCACCCCAAAGGGACTTCGGGCTGGCCGGTGGCCCAGCTGCGCACCTGCCGCTCACAGTAGGCCTTCATCAGCTTGCTCAGCGGGGTGTGCCTCTTAATCTTGAACTGTACCACCGAGCCATCCTGCCCTGCCACCTTCAGGTTGATGTGGTCGTTCTCAGTCTTCACGCCCTCCTGCAACAGACAAAGCAGGGCTGGATGGTCCCAGGCCTCCCAGCAAGCCTTCGGGTCACCCATGGGGGTTTTCTTAAGGTCATTAGAACCAACCTAATTCTTTAAATTCCCCAGCAATTCACAGCCATTCATGTGACTGTTTTATTTTTACACAGAACTTATTTTTAACTTCCACCCTCTAAGCATCCATGTGTAGGAGACACTGCAATGCTGGAGTCCTCCAGGTTAATGCCAAGAAGCAAGCTCCTCTGACACATCCAGGAGAAAACCCACCTGTTTTAAAGCTCTCACACTGCTGGTAAAAACCCCATCCACAGATGACACAAGCTGCGCACCAGGAAATTCATCAAAACAGGACAGAGCGCAGGCAACAAGGGGGACCACCGCGGCAGCCTGTGTGTGGACGGCAAGCCCCTGCCCAGTGGGCACAAAGTGGGCAAGAGCCATCTTCCTTGGAGGGTGGGGCTCAGCCTGACCTGGAGCCAACAAGGGCTCTGCAGCACAAAGACAACAGAGAAAAGCAGGCACAGGAGCCACTCCTGGAATTTTACTCTTCTGTAACTCACAACTCACACAAACTAATCAACAGCAGCTACTCGTCGTTTCTTCTGGCCTGGAAACACATTGTGAACTGATCAGAAAGTTTTCACTCAGCGCACTAAGCCAGCACTGGGGCTGCTTAGCCTACAAGGGAAGTGAGATCCCACAACCACTTTCTGTTTTCTTGACTGGGGACATAGCTCAGTGCTTGCCTGGCAAGTACAAGGTCCTGCATTCCATTTCTGGTACCAAAAAAAACAAGTTTGAGCACTTTATCTTCAGTCGCCAGGCCCACTGAAGGGCCACTGTGCTACCTGGCACTTTCCAGAAAGAGTCCACGGAGCCATTTGCTTTTTAATGAAATGAGACTCCCCAGTGGCCTGAAGGACCAGGCCTCCTGGCAAAGTAATGTCTATCTGTCTACTCACCCAACCCTGTGCACCCAGGCAGCAATGGGGGGTGGGGGGGCCTCTGGAGCTGCCTCCCTCCCTCAGAAGGGGTTCCTGGGGGTCCTCAGTCTTACTCCCTACACATTGGCTTAGAAAAGGGCAGTGGGTGGGCACATGAGTCTCGGCCCATGTGGCCAGAGAAGCGGCCCCAGGGTGACAGCCTCCAGCTCACAGATGCCAGAAGGTGGCTCCAGCACAGGCAAGTAAGCACAAATGACTGGCAGCTTCCCTGCCACAACCAACGGGGTGCCCCACTGAGCGCCCTTCTGAGCTCTGAGCTCCTCTCCCCAAAAAGCAAAGCATTCACTGGCTTTTTTAAGGTTGAGTTATGTTCAAAACTGCCAGCCACAGGGTCAGAATGGAATGCCAGGGGCCGGGGATTTACCTCAGCGGCATAAGCGCCTGCTTTGCAATCAGGCAGTCGTGAGTTCGATCCCTGGTATCGATAAAAAAAAAAAAAAAAAAGCAGAGCGCCACCCCCCAGCACCTGTCACCGGCCCTGGAGCAGCCTTGCTTAGTAGTGGTACACACCTAAAATCCCAGCACTCAGCAGGCTGAGGCAAGAGGATGGCTGTGAGTTTCAAGGATTGCCCGGGCTTCATCAGAGAACCTCTCTCTCAATAAACCCGAAAACAATGCCCTCAGTTCACCGTGGTCAGTTCCCCACCTCTGTTGCCCAAGGGGACAACCGCTGTTTTCTCCCAGCCACCACCACACGGACCAGGTGTGGCTAGCGGGACCTGGGTCCCTGAGCAGAGAGCTGTTCCGAGCAGGACAGAGCCAGGGTTCCAGGCCTGTGGGTGGAGCAGCAGCCACTCGGTCACCACAGAGCGAGCCCCGGACTGCACTTCGGAGGTCAGTCGGCCCCACGTGGAGTTGATGTATTTAGCTTCATTAAGAGGACGCCCCCGCAAACCACTGAGGCCAGGCCGGCTCTAACATGCGGCAGGCAGGCTAAGCTGGGCTGGGGTGGGCTCTATCAGGACGAGGGTCCTAAGCGCTGGACCTCTGCCCCACCTACGGAGCCTGAGCAGACCTTGCAGCAGGAGCTGGTTAGGGCAGACCCCACAAACAGCTGAGGCAGAAAAGTCTGCACGGTCAGGAGCCAGCAGCCTGGGCCTTCCCAGGATTCCAGTCCAGCCTCAGCCAGGGCGAGCGCCCAGGTCCCGGAGTGGAAGACAACCTGCACCCAACGCCACCAAGGAGGGCGCGCAGCGAGAGCCGGAAAGACGTTCCGCCGCTCGCGCAGATGTGGCTGCAGACGCGCCCGCCGGACGCAGGACAGACGCCACACCGGCGCCAGAGCCTAGGACAGGGTCGCGGGGGGCGGGGCTCAGCGGGCGGAGGCGAGGTTCCAGGGGCAACACGGGGCGGGGCCAAGGGGCGGAGACAGTGGGCGGGGCTTCGGCGGGCGCGCCTCGGGGGCGGAGCGCGGGCGCGGCCAGCCTGCGCGGGCGCTGTGGGGGAGGGGCGGGAAAGGGGGGGAGGGGCGGCGGCCGGGCGCGGCCCCGCAGACTGAGTCCCATGTGGGGCCCGCGGCACGGCAGCCCGGCTCACCTTGGGCTTCTCCTCGGACATGGCTGCGCGGCGGCGGTGGCTGGCGACGGGCGGCGGAAGTGCAGTGCGGAGCAGGCGAGTCACGCTTTGGGCCCCGCTGCTCTCCCGCCGCAACTGCTCGCGGGGCCGCGCTTTATCCTCAAATCCCCGCGCGCCGGTTGGCCGGCGGGGATCACGTGGTTGGGCGCGTGCACGAAGCGCGCTCCCCGGTATCGGGCACGCGCCCGGCCGGTCGCGCCTCCCGGGGGTTGGAAGTACGTCACGGTCGGCACCGCCGCGAGTGCGCGCGGGCGCGCGGGCGCGGGATCGGCGTGCACCGCAGTGTCTAGAGGTCGGTAGCGCGCCGAGTGCCAGGTCAGCTCTGGGGCAGCTGAGCGCCAGCTTTGTCCCTTGCCGCCCTGCACCGATTCTCGTACTGACCCGAGTACAGACTGCGTTTATGGAGGAAGAGAGTCGGGGCACTTGGGAGCCCCTTGGTGGCTTAGGTAGCAGGCAGAGGAAAAGGGATGCCTCACCGACCAAAGGCAGGTGTCACCTCTGCAGGCCCTGGGGTGCCCACGCTGCTGACCTGCTCCCCTCACTGTGCACTTTGTTGGTGCAGGGTGCAGCAGGCAGCACAGACCCCATCCTTCTGCCATCTGCCCACCTCACCCATCATGGTCCTACACCCCTCCTGGGTGTTGGACAGATCATCAGAAGACCTCTCAGGATGGGGAAGGCCCCTTCTCACTGCACCTCTCACTCTGAACTCACCCAGGTTGCACAGCTTCTATTTCCCCACAGAGCCAATCTGATGTGTTCTGAAACCCAGAAACAAAAGTCGGGCAGGCTACCTATGCCCCTGTGTTGTGATCAGTTTCTGGGATGCTGTCCTAGTCCTCACAGCCACACCTCACTGTGACTCATTTTACACAGAAGAGAACTGAGAAGGCAGAATGACACGGCCAAGGTCACAGTGCTAGTAAATGATACAGCTAAGACATCAGGGTCTCCTGCTAGCTTGAGCAGTAGCCAGACCCTCTTGGTCCATGGCTCCAGAGGCCTCTGAGTATCTGGTTGGCTGAGCACTGTAAACAGAAGGTCCTGGGGAGCCAATTCTCTAGGGTTCCCTGGGGCACAGTCTCTTCAAAGCAAAGTCTTTTACTTTTACAACTCAGTCTGTGAAGGGTGCAGTCTTGCTCTGTCCTGGCTGCCTGAGACCAGCGGCAAGGAAATAGAAGTCTCCTTTTGTACCTAAGTGTCTACACCATCTCCCGAGGCCTAGAGACAGAGTGCCACCCATTTCCTGGGAAACTGAAGAGGCTTAGAGCCAAATATCCATTGACTTGAACTTCACAAATGTCTACCAGTCTTGAGCATTTGCATTTTCAGGAGAGTTGCGAGGTCTCTCTGTGACAGTTCCATCAGAGCCAACCTCACACCACAGCTGGCCCTGAGGTTTGGTTCTGCCTTCTGGCTTTGGAATGATGGCTGTGTCTGGCCAGAGGCTGTGCAAGTGAAGGGTCAGCTCAGACTGTGCATCTGGAGAGGGGAACAGTGGAGACCCACCCCTGCCAAGGTGAGTGTTGGGGTCAGAGCCTCCTCGGCTGGTGGGTGTAAGGTGACTTGGAGGCAGTCTGTACCCCATCAGCTCCAGGACACTGTTAATTATAAAACATGACATTGTGTGCACCAACACACATAACACTGTGATGAGCTATGATGGAAGACATTGGGCTCTGAGCCATTACCGTGAAAGCTGGCATGAAATGCAGTAGTAAATGTGCTGACAATAGGAAATTTCTTGAGCCTGTCCCAGCCTCTGAGGCTGAGGCAGTGACCAGCCTGGGTGGCAAGACTATCCCTCAAAAAAAAAAAAAAAAGTTTGGGGGCTGGGGATTTAGCTCAGCGGCATAAGCACCTGCCTTGTAAGCAGGCGGTCGTGAGTTCGATCCTTGGTACCGATAAAAATGAAAAAGAAAAAAAAAGTTTTTAGTTTTGCTAGAAGAGAAGCTCTCAAAACTGGAGCAAAAGAAAGCTTGGTTGCTAAAAAGATCAAATTAAAAAGAAACCAAGTTCCCTGACTGACGAGTTTTCAATTTTTTTTTCTCATTGAAATAAAATGGATTTGAAAAAAATTAAAAGCCACATGTGTGGGGCTGGGAATTTAGCTCAGCGGCATAAGTGCCTGCCTTGCAAGCAGGCAGTCTTGAGTTCGATCCCTGGTACCGATAAAAAGGAAAAAAGACCAAAAAAAAAAAAAAAAGCCACATGTATACTTTACCACAGGATAATACAAAACAATGGCCCAAGGGCATCGCAGGACAGAGTGACACACAACCATCCTTGCTAGCTCAGATTGCAAAAATAAAAGACTTGACTTTGAAGAGAAAGCCCTAGGGCACCCTGCCTCAGAAAGGACAGAAAGGGAATCCTCGGATTCCCAGCATTTGGTCCACAGTTATCCACCCACTCGTGAGGCCTCTGGAGCCATGGTCCAACAGGGCCTAGCTACTGTTTGAACAGGCAGTGGAGCTTGGCAACATCTCCTTGGTGCCAGGGTTTTTTTTTTTTCCCCCCCTTTTTTGTTTTTTGTTTTTTGTTTTTGTCAATACCAGGGATCGAACTCACGACTGCCTGCTTGCAAGGCAGGCGCTTATGCCGCTGAGCTAAATCCCCAGCCCCCACTGATGCCGGTTTTACAAGCATGCAAATGCAAGAGTTATGGGATGGGGGGGGGGCCTTCCACCACACTTCAGACAAAGGCCTGGGAGACAGGTAGTGTGTACCTGAGCGGACAGTGTTGGAGTAAAGAAAGTTGGAAAAGTGAGGAACATAAAAGGTCAGGAAAGCTATAAAAACTGAGCAATGCCAGCCCAGGAGTGGTCATGAGCACTACAATCACCAGCAGTGCCATGGAAGTGTGGCTGCACAAGGGGTTAGGAGCTTGCACTGGATTGCGGCTCGCTCTCAGTGCTGGACCGAGTCAGAGGATTTAACATTCACCCAGCTGGGGTTCAGTCTTGCTTTGGTTCCATTGCTTTCTATCTACCTAGTCTTCCTTGTAATGGTTGATACATCATATCAACTTGAGAAGTCCAGCAGCTTAACTCAACAGTTCTACACCCTGAGGTACAGAAGGCATGCCCTTAACTCTAAGATACTGTTCACTGTGTCCACTTGAGAAGTTTGCAAGTTTAAATGACTCAGCTGGGAGTGGGTAAATATCCTGAGCCTTTCAAGAGGAATGGAACACAGATGGTGTGGTCGGGTAGCCTGAATACAAAATAAGGAAGGAAAAAGGTTTGCTTCTTTGTACTTGTTGCTTTTGCTGGCTGCTGCCATGAACTGTGGCCCCTGTGCAGTGCCTCCTGCCTTGGAGCCAGCCGATTGCAGACTGAAACCTCCACAAACTGTGAGCTAAATAAACCTTTCTTCCTTCCACTTTGAGTGTAGGATATTTTGTGCCAGCAACAAGAAACATAACCAATGCCTGGTATTTAGCTCAGTGGCATAAGCGCCTGCCTGGCACATGCGCAGTCGTGAGTTCAATCTCTGGTACCAAAAAGAGAAAAAGAAAAACGAAACATAACCAAGACATTCCCTTTTGGAATGGGAATGTTTACCTGTGCCTTTGTGTGTCAGCAGTGTCTATCTTTTTGAATTTTACAGGGCTCACAGCTAAGAGTTTGCTTTAAATCTCAGAGGAGAATTTGGTCTTAGACTTTTCAGCAATGCTGGCTCTGTTAGAACTTTGATAACCATTAGAGTTGAACTAAATGCATTTTGCATAAAAGATTACACGTGAGTCTTTGGGGGCCTGGTTTGCAGTATAGTATGGTTTATGACTAGATGACCCCAAAGCCATGTGCTCATAGGTGTGGCTTTGGAGAGTGATTGGATCATGAGGGTGTGAAGCTCATCAGCAGAAGAATGAACTCATGGGTTTATGCTGTCTTAGTTACTTTGTTGTTGCTGAAAGGGAAGGTTTATTTCACCTTGCAGAATGTAAAAGTTTCAGTCCACAATCTGCTGGCTCCAAGGCAGGTGGCATGCCAGAGGGGCATCACAGAAGAGAAAATAGTTCCTGGCATGGCAAGCAGAAGGGAGCAGCAGCACAAGCCAAAAAGCAGCAAGCCTGCCTTCTTTCTGTCCCTTTTTATTCCATCCAGGGTACATACCTCTTGATGGGTGCCACCACATACAGGATGGAGCTTCCATTATCCACACCCTTAATCCGAGTATCACACCCTTAATCAATCCACACTCACATACCTTAAATCTGGACTCTGAGTTATTAACACAAAACTGGGATTTTGAACTGATGAGGTGCAGTAGTAAATGTGCTACAACAAGAAAGTATTTGAACCAGTCCCAGCACTCTGAGGCTGAGGCGGGAGGACTGAAAGTCCAAGGCCACTTTGGAAAAGCTATACCCATGACTGCATGAGGCTTTGGGAGGACATCTAGGTATAAGCCATAACTGTAGCTAAATGTGCTGTTGGACAGTAGAGCCTGGTCCAAGGAAGTATCCCATCAGTGGCGTTACCTGGGAAGGCCTGTTTCCCGTTCCTGCTCCTCCCTTCATGCCTGCTTTCCATCTGCCATGCTGCCCTGCCTTGGAGCTGGCCAACTATGGACTGAAACCTCTGCACACTGCAAGCCAAATAACCCTCTTCTCCTGAGAGTTGTGGGTTTGGGCATTGAGGCTTGGGGACAATAAAGTGACTGAAACAAACACTGAGGTCCCCACCTTCCCACCCACTGCAGACCCACAAGCCCCGCAGTGGGGGAGAGAACTGCTGATTCAAAGCTGATACAAGTAGCAGGCTGTGGCTGAGAGGGTGAGGTCACGGGACTGGGATGCGGAGACAGGGTGCTGAACGCAGCGCTGTTCGTGACCACAGCGGGAGAAACGGGAGATGGGCAAGGTAGGGAGGGCAGTCATGGATGCACTGAGCAGTGTGGCCCTGGACGGACAGACGGATGAACAGATGTGACCACGTGCACATGGAAGGGGCTGTGAAGGGTTGAGGCACCACATGCTGCTGCCTCATAGAGGGCTCCTGCCTGGACCAGACAACTGTCCCACCAAAAATAACCAGAAAACCCACATACTTTTTTCTCTTTTTTTGCTGCAAAATGCTTTATTTCCTTGTGGTCCAGGATTTGGAAGAGGACTCCAGAGAGGTGAAAAAGTTGTCTAGTGGCTGGAAGGAGAGGGTTAGGCCGAAGCCCAGATGCCAGGTGATGCAGGAGCCACTCAGAGGCTGCCAGCTCTGGGGCCTCCCAGCCTGGCTTAAGGGCAAGCCCGTGGAAAGGCACTCGTCCAGCCTGCCTGGGCCCTGCCAGCCTGCGGAGGTTAGTGAGGTGGTCACCCATCTTCCTGATGAGCTTCACCTCCTCACCTAGGAAGTGGTTCTCCAGGAAGTCAGACACTGGGTCTGTCTTGGCAGAGTCCAGGACGCAGAGTCCCAGAAGAGCTTGGTCCAGTTTCCACAGGTCAGGGCAGCTTCCGTGGCATCCAGGGTTTCACCCACTCATCCTTGGAAGGCTCCTGCACCTCTTGGAAGAGAGCACAGCCACTGTGCTGGTTTTGCATCCTCAGAAGACACTCGGTGCCCTTGTGTTTCTCCTTGGCCAGTTCACAGGAGAGATGGCCTGAGCCCACCAGAGCTACCTCATCACAGTGGCAGTGGTAGCCCAGAGAGAGGTAGGAGTAGGAGGCCTGCAGGGCGCATAAAATATTTTAAGAATCTGTTGTTTAACATTGCAGATGCCTACCAAAGTAGAGCCTTTCTCTTGGGACAAAGTTTCCAGAACAGGGGCAACTCAGTTTTTCCCCTGAGATATTTGGTGAGTAGCAGGCCATATTCATCAGCTTGGGGTGCCATAAATATACAGGTGGACACTGAGTATGGTGTTACACACCTGTAATCCCATCTACCTGGGAGGCAGAGGCAGGAAGATCACAAGTTTCAGGCCAGTCTGGGTAACTTGTGTCAAAACAGCAAAAGTGAGGCTGGGGATTTAGCTCAGTGGTATAAGCACCTGCCTGGTGAGGCTGTGAGTTCCTTCTCTGGTACCAAAAAGAGAGAGAAAAAGAGGAAGGGAGAGAGAGAGAGACAGAAAGAAACAAAAAGACAGCAAAAGTGGAACCTAGGCTGTAGCACCTGGCAGGGCTTCTTTGGGTTCAGTCCGCAGTACTACCACCAAGGAAAAAGGAAACAAATCGGGGTGGCTTGGACAACAGACATCTATTGCCTTATGGTTCTGGAGGCCAAAACTCAGAAATCAAAGCAGTTCAGGGTTGGGGCAGGAACCCCCCACACACTGCTGACGGCTACGTTCTTACCTTCTCACACGGCCTTCTCATTTCCCGTTTTTTTTTTTTTTTCTTGTACCAGGGATCAAACTCATGACCTTGTGCTTACCAGGGAAGCACTTAAGCCACTGAGCTAAATCCCCAGCCGTCATTTCCTTTCTTAACAGAACTGTGGCCCTGTGAAGTGAGAGCCCCACCCCACCCTAGGTACCTTTGACTGCTTTGGTCCGGGCCCTGTACCCGTGTGGACGCAATTGGAGTCAAGGCTTCTTAAACTCGTTAGAGTTTGGGGAGACATGTTTGGGCCACAGCACAAGCAGCAGACAAGCAGTTAGGCTGAATAGCACTTCAGAGTCCCTCAGGGTGGGGATGCAGCAGCTGGTGATAGCCGAATGTGTGGGCAGCCAGCTAAATGGCCAGAGGACTACTGCTCACCACGCAGCTGAGGCACGGGGCAGAGCTAAAGCTGGGCAGAGCTTCCAATGCCTCACAGCTACCAGGACTGGCAGCCACCCTGCCATCCACCAGCCCCCACCCCCACCTCCTGCCCTCGGCCCAGCAGCCTCACCCAGCAGCAGCACCCACAGTTGCACAGGCAACATCCAGGAAGAACATTGACAAAGGAAAGTGAGCCCATGCAGGAGAACAAAGCAGGACACAGTTATGACAAAGCCACTGAAGGGCGAGGGCCACTGGCGCTAGCAGATGGACCAGAAAGTCACTGAGGTTGGCACACTCAAGAAAGGGGACCGACAAATGTGTAGGACTGATAATCATATTACTGAGCTTTTGTTCGATCATAGAGCAGAATGGTTTGTAGGGTCACTTTTTGAATGTCATTCTAAATACTTTAATTCTATAACCTGAACAGCTATTTCGAAGATGACAATGTGTAACTTATCAACCGGCAATTTCTTACCTTTTGTTTGTCTGTAATTTTGTATTATTTCTACCCTTTTTTTTTAATCTCCATGTATTTTTTTCATTTCCTTTTCTTTAAATAAAAAAAAAAAAAAGAAAAGAAAGGGGACCGGAGGTGGGTAGTCTAAGCAAAGAAGTGGCATGAGTATTAAAGTATCACCACAATTATTTTATTCATCATTTATTACTTTATCATGGCTCATAGTTAGAAAAGGGAAATACCAAAAACCCAACACAAATTAGAAAACAAAAATACAGTGACTGAAATAAAACACGTGGGTTTACAAACAGATTAGACACAGTGGGAAAAGTGATAGCCAACTGGAAGACAGGGCAGGTGAAAATACGCAGAAGCAGAGGTGAGCAGGGCTCCACACCCTTGCAATCCCAACACTCAGGAAGCTGAGACACTGGGCCCCCGAGTTCAAGGCCAGGACTACTTAGAGAAACCCTGTCTCAAAAAGAGAAGAGGAGGAGCAGAAGTAGAGGAAGGGAAGAGGAGAGGGCAGGAGGAGGAAGTGGAGGAGATGGGGAAGAGGAGGAGGAGGAGGAGGAGGAAGAGGAAGAGAAAAGGTTTGGCTGCAAAGTCTGAGTGAGGCAGTGAGTCTAACACAGTCCTTAAGGGGAGCCCCAGGGGCTGAAGAAAAATGAGGAAGTAGGCCAGAAGCAATGCTTGAAGATGTAACAAAAGATTTTTCAAAATTCAGCGCAGATAAACCGCAGATTATGGGAGCCAGCATCAACCCCAATCAGAATAAATATGAAGAAAACTACAGCTGTTTCAGCAGGACATTAAACCTGCCAAAGAAAAGTTTTGGTCGGTTCTTCATTGCCATGACAAAATGCCTGATACACAGTTTAAGAGGAGGAAAGCTTCCAGCCTGTGGCCACCCTGCTCCTGATTTATGGGTCTGGGGTGAGGCTGAATCAGGGCAGCAGGCGGTGTGGTGGAGGAATGTGGTTGGGCCACACTGGCAGATGGGGAGGAAGGCTTGGCCTAGGGCAAGTCTGGTCCCCAAGGTCGGGTCCTACAACCACACCCTTCACCAGGCCCCACCCCAACAACCTGTAGCTGTGAGCTTAATGAGGTCAGCACCCTGGTCACCACACCACACCCCAAAATCCCACCTCTGCACACTGTTGCCTTGGGGACCACGCCTTCAACACAGCAAGAACTAGGGGCACATTTGAGATCCAAACTGTAGCGAAAGCTGGAGGCTTTGCTCAGCCACCCTGAGGATCACCAGCGGTGCCGGCTGCTGCAGCGCTTGAGCAGGCGCACTCTGAAGTTCACCGTGGGACAATGGGACAATCTAACTGAAGCTTGACCTTCAGGCTGACAAGCAAAGCAGGTGTCCCCGCCACCCCAGGCACGGCCTTGGCTTCAGAAGAGGGTTTTCTGGAGCAGGCAGGGAACACAGCACAAGCAAGGTGCCCTGTGGTTTCTCTCGGAGACGGAACCAAGCCGGAGACATCTGTGGATGAGGACATCTGTAGATGAGGGTGGTGCTGACCGCCGGGCCCCTTCTGTCCTCCACAGAGTGGAAGGTGAGGCTCTGGCTGGCCCAGGCCCTCTACGAGCCAGGACATCCACCTTCCAGTGCCTGAGTCAGGCAGGCAGTGCCCTGACGTGCGGCCCAGGGCCTAGGTAGGAGCTCCTCACAGTCATGTGCCCGGTGTCCAATTTCATTTCAAGCAAGGGCTCCCCGTGATTGGCCTGGGGACCCCTCAGAAGAGCTGGGTGTGCTGAACCCATGGCCAGTTGTGGCAGTTGTGTGCCCCACCTTTTCTTCCTGCACTTCTCTTTTCATCCTCATGTAGATCCTGATCGCTGGACACAGAAGGGCTGTGGTCCAAGGGGCCTGGGGGCTGTCTGTAAACTACCAGGTTCTGAAAATCAGCCTGACTGCTCCCTGCCGCCTTGGGGTCTGCCACTGAAAAGTGAGCCTGGACTCCAGCAATCCCTGCTGCTCCCATCTCTCTCCAAGCAGGATAAGCTGTGCATTAAAGGAGCAGAAACCTGGCTTTGAGGGTGTCAAGTGGGGCTTATGGCTGTCTGAGAAACATGAGGAGCTGGGAATTCTGGGTCTCCCTGGGGTGCCAGCCTTGGGTGGAGTTTTGGGCCTGAGAATCATCGGAGGTCAAGGAGGTGACTGTTCCCAATAACCAGGTGAGTGAGAGTCACACAAGAGAACCCCATGGATGGAATCATCAGGGAGGTTGGCTCCCTCTTCCTCAGAACCCTCTTTCAGTACCATGGTTCTCAGGTTTTCCAGAGATTAAGAATCATAAATGCCTGCACATGAGGGATTTTATGCCAGCTTTCTTGCCTTTGGGGTAGAAATGATGTGACTGAAGGACAGAATTGTAATGCAGACTGCCACTCCAGTGAACTACCCAAGAAAGAAGCACAAGCTCCTGGAAGATCAGGGCGCACCTCCCCAGGCCCACAGCTAGCCACCTGAGAAACACACCCCTCCCATTTACCCAATAATACAAGCTTCAGTAATCACTTTAAGGCAGGGGTAGAAACATCTTTTTCAGCATTTAAGAGAAAAAAACAAAAGAAAAAACTTTAGAACTTCTAAGTAGCAGGGTAGCTCCACTTTGACTCCTCACAGCTGGCTGAGGGGAACTCTCTTCTGCCCAGGCCCCCAGGCATGTTTCTGAATTACCTGACTGTTAGAAGAGACAGGGAGGCTGGGAACTGGTTCTGAAGAGAACAAGGCCCAGTTCCATAGTTCCCTGAAAACAGAGGCATCGGAAATGTGGCATATGTGGTGGACCTGTGTAGACTGTGATGGCTCCCTGGAAAAATGACACACAGAGACAAAAGGCCACTGAGCTCGAAGCTCCAGTGAGACCCTGGTCACAGAAAGCGGCAAGCGGGGAGGCAGCTATTTGCCTGGAGGCCAAGAGCGGAGAGGCCAGTAGGCTTCCTGGCAGCCCCTGGGAGAATGCCCCAAGGAGAATGCCACTGGGTCCCACAGGGCATTGTGGGGCGCGCTTCTCTGGGTGCAGGCCCTGCCCATCCCATAGCCTCATATAAACCTGCCTACCACCCTCCCCAGTGGAGGGGGGTGGAGTGATGCAGTGGGTGGAAATACGTGCAGAAGGAAGCAGCAAGGGCCTTGCCGAGGTAGGCAGCAGATGCTGGGCCTCTGTGAAGTTGCTGGAGGTTCCCCAGCTTCCAGAATGCTCTTTATCTACTGATGAGCTCGCCAAAACTGTGTTACTAAAGTCTGGGCCTTTCCAGGTTCTTGGGATTCTGAACAAAGAATGGACTAGAAAACATGCATAGGATAGCGATCCTATGATCCCAGAACTTGGGAGGCTGACGCAGAGGACTGCTGCAAGTTTGAAGCTAGCTTGGGCTACATAGGGAGTTTGAGACTGGCCTATATTACATAGCAAGACCCTTGCTCAAAAAAAAAAAAAAAAAAAGATATTAAAGTAGGAAAAGAAATACAGACTGCACAATGTGAACTGAGTCCCTGAAAAACAGAACAGAGCCTATGAAGTTAATAGTTGCTGTCATTTGTATCCTCCATTCCAAGGTAGGATCTAGGCCATCCTATCAAATATCTGCTTAATCTTGCACCAGAGGAATGGAAGAAAGCATTCTCTGATGGATCCCATGTTGCAAGACTTAAAAAAGTGCTGTGTGTGTGTGTGTGTGTGTGTGTGTGTGTGTGTGTGTGTGTGTCCTGGATCTCCCTGGTTGATGGGTCCCACTTACCAGCCCAGCTACTTTCCATGCCCTGATCTCCTACACTGGGAGGAAGGATATGGAACCAAGGCATGTCCTGGGTTGGTTTGAGATGGAAGTGTAAGCCAGATATGGTGGCACACATTTGTATTTCAACACTCTGGAAGGCTGAACCAGAAAGGTTGTAAGTTTAAGCCCAGCCTGGGCAATTTAGTCACTTGGTAAGACCCTGTCTTAGGGGGCTGGGGATTTAGCTCAGTGGCATAAGCGCCAGCCTTGCAAGTGCGTGGTCATGAGTTTGAGCCCCAGTACCAATAAAAAACAACAACAACTAAAAAGACCGTATCTCCAAATGAAAAGGAAGAATGAACTGAGGATATAGTAAAGACACTGGGTTTAATTTCCAGTACTGAATACATAAAAAGATGAAAATGTAGATACAGACATTAATGGCTGCTAACAAAGTAATGAAGATCTAAACATATAAAGGGCTCACATTACACATGCACTGTTTTGTTCATTGTATGTTTAATTTCAGTGATAAAGTGGTTTTCAAAAACAAGTTAGGATTATCCCCCAAAAAGCTAGAAACAGCTTTCAAACAGCTAGAAGCAAAACTACACAGCAACAAAACTCCAACAAGCTGAAACATTCACAAAATCAAGATAAGGAAAAGCAACGACAACAAATGCGCTTCCGGAGCCCAGACAGGGCTGTGCCGGTACAGTTTGGGTCTAAAGTGTCCTCACAAGGCTCATGGCTTGAAGGCTTTCTCCCAAAGCAGCAGTGTTCAGAGGGGGACCTCAAGGAGGTGATTGTATGCTGAAGGCCTGTCACTAAGGTGATCCACTGATTGATTCATAGCTGAGTGGGCTGAGTAGGGGCTTTGCCATCAAAGTAATCCTCCTCTGCTTCCTGGCCACTGTGGAGTGGGAAGCTTCAGAACCCCCACCATGATGCTCTGCCTCAACACAGGCCCAAATGCAACAGAACCCATCAAACATGGACCAAACCTCTGAGTCTGTGAGCCAATGAGCCTTCCATCCCTTCAGTTCATTTTCTCAGGTGGTCGCAGTGACAGAACACTAACAGGCGCACGACTCCTATACCTTTGCATTTGTGGTGTGGAGAAGGTATGGTCACGGCACCATTTTACAGGCTTGGAGGCAAAGTCATACGATGGGAAGGGTGCTCTGCTGAGAATGCATGAAGTGGTGAAGAGCACTGTCCCAACCCTGAAACAAGACAAGCTGGGTAATCTGCATGTCTGTCACAGAGCCACAGAGCAAGTGAATCCTTCAGCCAGGATCTAATCACACTCTCAACAGAGAGCAGCTAGAGCCAAGGCCACCACAAACAGACAAGATTTCAGATAAAGCTGTTAGCAAGTTGTTAAAAGGCAACTCTGGGCTGTGTGAGTTCACAGAGCCCTGGGAGCTGGGACACCAGGCAGTCTCCTTTCCATGTGTGGCTTTTCACAGGACTCCCCAGGTCTTTCCCCACAGGAAAGCCTACAAGAAGGGTTCAACCAGAGACAGCCATTCTGGTAGGGATCCCTCTAAAGGGATCAGCCACTCTGGGTTGTCGTGGAACAATGCCTTCTGAGGCTGGAGGAAGGGCAGGATGTCCTTCCACCGGGACACATGAGAGTACCAGCAGGGCTGCAGAAGGGTCAAGGGACATATCCTGTCTTTTAAGCAAGGGTCGGAACCCACAAGGCCCATTTTTTTGGAGGACTTTTGGCTCTGAAAGAATGGGATCCCCGGAAATACCCTACTCAAGCCCCAGGGCCATGTGGTGAGGCCACGGAATCAAAGAACTCCATCTGCGCCCAGACCCAGCTCACAAGCAGCAGGAAACAAGGAAAAGCAGTCTGCTGTGGCATTGAGGATGCAGAGGGGCCCAGCAGTGGATGGGTAGGGGTGCACATGGGGACCTCGAGCGAAGATGCAGTGGGAACAGAGAAGAGCTTCCCACTAAACCAGTGCCCTTAGCTTACTGGAAACCAGCACCCTCAGAACAGTTATTGGTAAGACCCAGCAAGCAAACCAGCACCTTGTAGAACACTGGGAAGATAGCATGGGAAACCAGCCCACCTGAGTAAAAGCTGACATCAAAGGACTTTGAGTTTGGGACTACAGAAGGTAACCATAGAAACAGAACAACCTAAACACAGCTCACAGCTTGACTGACTCAATGACAGTCTAACGGAAAAGGGTGCCACAGTCTAAAGAAAAGCAGCAGCTCGCAGCTGCCAGTGCCACTGACCTCAGGCACTGCAGCACTGCACACATCGGCTCCTAGCAAAGTACAACAGACAACCCAGCCAGAGATGAACTCTGCAGAGCCAGAATCAGAGGCACTCCTACGGGGGGGATTATCGGACAGGAGTCTATGTTGCTGGTTCAAGTGGAAAAGGCAAACAACATGAGTGAAAAGATAGGAATTTAAGCCCTGAGCCAGAAACCAAGAAAATGAAATGTAGACATAAAACAGTCACAGAGGGGAGGGCTTCTGACACTGGCTCATGAGTAGGCTCAACTCACCCAAGGACAGGATCAACGAGGCCAAGTGCACAGCCATCAGGCAGAGTCACACAAGGGAAAGATGAAAGAGAAGAACAGGCCTGGGATGATTTAAAATGGGCCACCTTAGGTATAACTGAGCCACCAGAAAGGGGTATGAGAATAGGACAGAGGAACACTTCAAAAAAGAATGGCTAAGAATGCTCCAAAAGTAATGGAAGACACCACTCCACATCACCAAGAGAAGAAAGCCCTACCAGGATTCAAAGTATTTTTAAAGCCATGATATTCACACTTTTGAAACCAAAAATAAAAAAGACATATTGCAGGTAGACAAAGGGAAAAGATGACCACCCCACACAGATGGAGAAGGGTGAGAGCCTGGGGTGCCTGTCATCAGAGGGTACACCAACCAAGAGAACAGGAAGGACATATTTAGGGACCATAATCCCATGGGCCGCTGTGGCTCATGGTAGAGTTTAGTGTCTGCAAGGCCCCAGGTTCAAGTGCCCCGGTAACACAAACAAAATACAAACAAGGTAAGACCAGAAGGCCACATCTCTACACCCACCAAGCATCTTCCAAAAGTGAAGCAGATGTACCGTGCTGGGTTAGACGGAGGCAGCTCACTGTGGTTTACCTCTCTTACTGAACCCAGCTCAGATTCCCACAGCACACATTGGGTAGGGGAGGAGCCGCACATTAGAGCAAGGCCTGCCTGAGGGAGGCCTTTCCCAGTGTCCCTTCCTCGCCCCCTAGCTTAGACAGAAGGTGCCTGTGAAGCAGGATGAGCTCCAGGCAAACCTACCTTTCTGGTCAGAGAGGGAGAGCACTACACCAGAGTGTATGGGGAGAACCCATGTCTTGCTTTGGTTTGGTTTTGCTTTTCTTCTCTCAGCTCTCCCAGCCAAGGGGACCTGACCACAGAGTGGCACTGTGACATAACAGCAGAGCACACACAAAACCCCAAGAGGAAATTCTGTATGTCAGACACCCCAAGCAGGAAGAGGGAAGCTTGTGTTCCCAAGAGTGTACGTGTGCGGTGTGGGGGACGCCCCTTATATTTTCCTTGGCTATTGCCTCTTAGCTCCAGCATAACCCTGATCACAGGGAACTGTGGGGCAGCGGGGGCAAAGTTTCTAAAGAACTTATTTTTGTAACCAGAGGACTGTCCAGGAGCCCTGGAAGCTGGTGACAGTGACAATCTTAGAAAGGAGAGATGAAGGGGGTCCCTAATTCCCAGGCTGCTCCCTGAGCAGCATCTCAGGGGACAGGTCACCACGGCAGGGCAAGGACCTTGAGAGCCGACCCAAGAAAGGACCGCAGCCCACAAAAAGGAAGACAGAGCTCACATCTGAAACGGACCACAGAACATGACTTACCATGGGATTATCAGACCAACTCAGCTACTACAAGTATACTCTTTCAAATAGAAATTCTCAGGAGAGAAACAGATGATATCTTCTTTTTAACCCATAGAAACTTAGAGTTTAAAAACAGTATTAAGAATCTTTTTTTTTTCCCCACGAGTCCAGATAAATAAAATAGTATTAAGAATCTTTATCCCTCTGCTAGCCTCAAGGGCAGAACAGGATCAACAGAGGATAGATCTGCCAAAAGATGAAGATGGAACATGTGTGTGCACATGTGCGTGCACGTGTATGTGCGGTACCTGGGATTGAACCCAGAACCTTCATACTACGTCCTCAGGCCTTTGTAATTTTTTGTATTTTTGAGACAGGGTCTCACTCAGTTGCCCAGGCTGGGCTGAAGTTTGCTATTCTCTTGACTCAGCCTCCCAGACTGATGCCTTAAAGATGGAGTTTTTGACACAAGGTTTCACTATGTGGTATGGGGTGGCCTTGAGCTCATGCTAATCCTCCGGCCTCTGGGATTACAGGCGGGTGCCACTATGCTCAGCCACCAAAGATGGAATCTTGAATGCAACAAGCGAGAATGAACCAGTCACATACCAAGACTCCACAGAAAGACTATCAGATTCTTCATCAGAAGTTCTGAAGGCAAGGCAGTGGGCCGACATCTTCAAATCACTGCAAGCAAAACTGTCAACCAAGAACACTGTCTGGCACAACTGTCCTTCAGAAGGAAGGAAGGATGAGACTCCCAGACAAACAGAGCAGAGCATCTGTCACCACGAGCTGCTCTGCAGTGCTTCCTGTGTGCAAGGGGGACTGCAGAGAGGGAGGAAAAGAAACACATGAGAAGCTGTTACAAGCTTACAAGCCTGGTGCACTTGGATTAGGACCATACATTTGATTTTGGTGTAACGGAAGAGACAAGTGCATTAAAAATTACTGATTTCTGGTTTTGGACATAATGTAAAAGAAGTAAATTTTTGCCATCAACAGTGGAAATAGTGGGAATAGGTCCTATGGGAGCAGAGTGTTTTACATTATTGAGATGAGCCTGAATAAATTCAAACTGGAGAGTCAGGGATTTAGCTCAGTAGCATAAGCACCTACCTGGCAAGTGTGAGGTTATGAGTTCGATCCCCAGTACCCACCCCAAAATCAAATGGGAGCATTAAAGTCAGACATTAAATGTCATCTCCATGGCAACCTCAAGACAATAGCTACAAAATATGCACCAAAGGAGATGAGAAATATGTTTTGCTACAAAAGAAAATCAACCAAACTCAAAGGATGACAATACTGGAAGAAACGAGACAGAAAGAAGCCAGATGACACATAGAAAAGAAAGGGTAAAATGACAAACTCAGCTCCTCCTTATCAATAATTAACTGGATCCTACTCTCTAAAATCAGAGCTTGGGTGAACAGGTTTTTTAATGACATGACCCAACTGTCTATTTCCTAAAAGAAACTCGGTCCAAGCTAGAGACACACATCGGCTGACAGTGAGAGAATGAAAAAGACTCAGATGCAAATGGTGACAAAAAGCTGGGGAACTCAAACAGGCAGATCACAAGGAGATAAACAGCCAAACAAGGTGTTGCACACCTGAAGTCTCAGCCCTCTGCCTGGCTGAGGCAGGAGGATCAAAAGTTCAAGCCCAACATGGGTAACTTAGCAATGCAGTGAGACTCTGTCTTAAAATATATTACTTTAAATTTATACTTTTATTAGTGCACGTTGCAGTATGTAATGATTACTCTGATTGATCATGAGTTGGAATAGGTACATAATACATCTTCTGATCACACCTGCTAAAAGACTTATGCTTGACCTTAGCCAAAAGGCTGAGAAGCTGGTAAAGAAACCTATGAAAGAGGACTTCCAGAACTGCTTCAGGAGGTACACACTCACTGCAGACACAGTCTCTGCAGTATTTCCAGTGCCCAGCTGTCAGGGCCCATGGACGTGGGCACTGTAGATATGGAAGGCTGACTGAATTTGTTTTAAGGGAAAAGCCAGGCATGGTGGGAGGCTGAGGCAGGGGGACTGCAAATTTTAGTTCAGCCTGGACAACCTAGTGACTTAAGCCGACCCTGTTTCAGTGCAGTTGTGGCTCAGTGCAAAGGCTCTGGGTTTGATCCCAGTACCAAAGCAAAACAAAACAAGGAGAGGGAAAGAGGCTGGAGATTTAGCTCAGTGGCATAAGCGCCTGCCTTGCAAGTGTGTTGTGAGTTTGATCCCAGGTACCAAGAGAAGAGAAATCCTGATACCAGTGGACACCCAGGCAGGGACTGCACAAGAGTCCTCCGACTGACTCAGCCCACGGAAGCTGCTGTATGCGCAGTCAGGCCCACACACCTGCTGCTGAAGGCCAGATGTCACCGTGGGGCTAGAAGACCTCCTTTCCCAAGAGGTGACCTGGTGGCCATCTGCAGCTGGCCTCACTGAGCTGGCAGGCCAGTTTCCTGGAGTGACTGCCCAGCCTCATACAGTTCCCTAGCACACTGGCCATCTTTTGGTACCTTACCCATTTCCGGTTGCTTTTCTTTTCCTCTGAAGTTCAGCAAGTTTTTCTTAGTTTTTAGACACAAACCAAAAGACCCTCAGGCCCTGCAGACCCTCGGGATGCACAAAGACTTGTGTGGTACCCAAACGTCCACAACTTCCTCCTGCCTCTTCTCTTTGGCTGGAAAATCACAGGCAGGACCAAATGATACCCAGTCAGATTCCACAGACTGGTGATTATCCATCTCCCTCAAACTGAAGTCGCAGCACTGCTCTGCAATCTTGGCACTCTGGGTGGCTGAGCAGGAGGATCATGGGTTTCAGACCAGCCTTGGCAGCTTGGCCACTCAGCGAGTCTGAGAGTCTGAGAACAGACCTCTGGCTGTAGACGGCTCCTCTGTGGGCAGCACTGTAGCAGCTGGGATTAGCGTAGACCACAAGGCAGTAACTAAGGAGCCCTGGGCTGCTCTTGCAGTCTGGGGCAGGCTGGAGACGGACCTCAGTACTTTGAAAGCATCCTCGAACACCTGACTCAACTCATCTTGTTCAACACGAGTCCCCCTTCATGAATAAAGAGAGGATTCTCCATCTTCAACCGCTTTTATTTTTGAGACAGGGCCTCTACAGTTGTCCAGGTTGGCCAGGAACTGCAATCCTCCCACCTCAGTCTCCCCAGTGGCTGCCCTCAAAATTTAAATGTAGCTCAGTGGGAAGGTCCTGGGTTCAAACCCCAGTACCTCACCAAAACAACAAAGCAAACAAAACATAGTTACTAGCTTCTGTTTATGTTAGGCCAGAGGGTGGCTGCCAGTAGGGGCTGGGGGACGCTGAGGGATTAGTTTCTGTTTTGTCAGACATCAGGTTCTTGTTAGTGGAGTCAACAGCTGCATAGGCACATGCTGGACAGGGACAAAGAGGGCAAACCTTATGGGACCCATAAGATGGCAAACCTTATGGCCACAGTAAAATGTGCTATTAGATTTGAAAAAAATACCAGGTCATCAGATCCATGAATGTTGTATTTAGATCTTAATTTCCCTCAGTAATGTTTATATTACTACCTTTATCACTGTGTTTTATGTATTACAAATGCTATTTTTAGCTGGGCATGGTGGCTCAGGCCTGTAATCCCAGCACTTGGGAGGCTGAGGCAGGAGGTTCGTTGTGAGTTCAACACCAGCCTGGGCTATAAAGTGAGCTCAAGAGAAGACTTGAGCTGCTGTGAAAAAAAAAAAAAAAAAAAAGCTGCTGTGAGATACCAACTACAATAAATAAAACTACTCGGTGTAGTAGTGCGTACAATCTTAGTATCTAGGAGGCTGAAGCAGGAGGACTGCTACAAGTCTGAAGACAGCCTGGACTACCTAGAGAACTGCCATAGAGAAGACCCTGTCTCAAAAAGACAAAAAAAAGCTATTTTAGAACTTCATTTTCCTGTGAGACAGACGGAGAGAGAAGGTGGACACTGAGCACAGGGTCTTCATATCAAGCGACCTCTCAGTCATTAAGACAGGATCTTGCTAAAGTTGTCCAGGCTGAGATTGAACTTGAGATTCTCCTGCCTCAGCCTCCCAGGTGGTCAGATTATAGGTATGTGCCACCACCATGCCTGGCCCCTTTCCTTCCCTCCTCTCCTGCCTCGCCTCTTTGTTCCTTTCTTGTTAGTATATAAATATATGGTTATTTTTGTATACCGAATAAATCCTGATAATGCACTGAGTACTTTGCTGAATAATGAACTCTCTAAAGTTGGTATCTCACAGCAGCTTTTTTTTTTCACACCAGCTTTTTATCTGTGTGCATGTTTCCTGAACACCAGCGTGGACCAAACCCCGTGGCGTGGCCCCAGGGGCTGAGCCGTGCAGGCTGTCAGCACTCAGGGCTCAGTGGGACAGGAGGAGGAGCAGGGTAAGGCCCCAGGGCACAGGCTCCAGTCACGCAGTCTCACGTCTACCACAGCCCCTGGGCCCAGCCAGGCCAGTGTGGGAAGGGACCCAGGGCACCACTGCTACCTGGGAGAGAAAAAGAAAACAGACTCCATCCATGGACACACGTTCTACTCCTGCGAGGCCAGAACCCTGCCATCCAAGCCAGCACTGAAGCAAGGCAGGAGGTCCGAGTTTCCACGCAGCCTGGACAAGTTGGTGAGCTCCTGTCTCAAAATAACACATGGGCTGGGGATACAGCTCGGTGTAAAAGGCTCTGGCTTCACTCTAAGGCACTGCCAAAAACAGAAAAGATTATAATCATAAGAAATGCAGAAAGCAGCTGGGCGTGGTGGCTCATGCCTGTAATCCCAGCACTCGGGAGGCTGAGGCAGGAGGATCATTGTGATTTTGAGACCAGCCTGGGCTACAAAGTGAGCTCAAGGCCAGCCTGAACTGCATAGTGAGACCCTGTCTCAAAAAGAGAAAAAAAAAAAAAAAAAAGCAAAAAGCTGCAAAAATCCACAGAACTAGAGATGAAATGTTTTTAACTTTGTTAATATTTGTTTCAATGCAGCCAGGCATGGTGGTGAATGCCTATAATTTCAGCATTTGGGAAGCTGAGGCAGGAGGATCCCTGGGGAGGCTGGGGTATGTCATACGTGTAAGGCTAGCCTAGACGAATAGCAAGACCCTGTTTCCGAAAAAAAAAAAAGAAAAAAGAAAAAAAAGGCTTGAAACCAAGACCAAGGCGATGACCCCAGCACTCAGGAGGCAAAGGGTTGCAAGTTGACACCAGCCCGGGCAACTTACCAAGACCCTGTCTCCAAATAAAATCTGGTAAAGAGCTGGGGATGTGTTCATTGTTGGTAGAGCACTTGCTTACATTCATAAGGTTCAATCCTCAGAACAAAAACAAAAACAAACAACCTAGATAGCACAACAGACCAGCAATCATGGAAAAAGCTGTAGTACTAAAATACCTAGCTCCTTAAAAAGGACATCACCTCCAGCCCTTTCACAGATCTTGTCTTGACCCCCCCCAAAATAAATAAAACTACTCGGTGTAGTAGTGCGTACTATCCTAGTATCTAGGAGGCTGAAGCAGGAGGACTGCTACAAGTCTGAAGACAGCCAGGACTACCTAGTGAGACTGTCTCAAAAGCCAAAGTGAAATAAATAAACGGAAGATCTTCCACCAAACCTTTTCCATTGCGGTTGCCATGGAAGTTAATAGTCATTCCAGCACAAACTCAGCACAAAAACCAGATGTGCTCACCTCATGAGCATAGACTCAAAACTCCTGAACAACACAGCCCAGCAAGTTCACAGTGCAGCCAACCGGCTGTGTACAGTGCCCAGGCCTCAATGGGGAATGACCTCATGCTGGTGACAGCTACCTGCTCTGCTCAGCCTTCCATCCTAACACCAATGCCATCTGCACACCCTTCCAGACACGCCTGGAGATGTGCACCAGAGACTCCTAGCACCCTGACGCCGTCCGGCCTGCTCTGGGGTGGAGGCCCAGGGTGGGCCCCAGAAAGCAGAGCCCCCAGGTAGATGTGGTTCCGGAGGTGAGGTGCAAGGCAGGAGTGGGACAGGCTGGGAAGAGATGGAGGGACAAGGGATGGGACAGAGGTTGAACCCCATGCCTGGGGCCACAGCAGGATCCAGGGCCAGTGCCTGGGGCTCCTGGGACAATTAAGCCCAGACTAGAGGGTGCTCTAGCCAAATGCGCCCAGCACCAGCATGCACAACTATTGGCTTGCCGCCTCCCCCTGGCTGGCTGCTCCTTCACCAGCCACCTCCAGGGACCAGCTCATGCTCTCCTGTAGTGGCTCAGCATCCACAGGACCCTTCCCCTCGCTGGCATTACCCAGCTCTCTGGAGACTGAGCTGAAGGAACAGACAATAGAGGCAAGAAAATGGCCAGGACACTGCAGGAGACTGAAGCAGGATGATTCCAAATTCAACGCCAGCTCAGGCAACTTACAGGAGACCCTGTCTGCATAGCTCAGGGGTACAGCACTTGCCTGGCATGCTCGAGGCCCTGCTTCCCACTCCAGGACCCCTCCAGCAGATGCCTACTCCCCAAGCCACCGCACCACCCAGCAAGGCCACAGCCAACCCTCATTGTAAGACAGGGATTGCTGGCACCTGTGCCACTTTGCAGGAGGGCCCCACAGGGGACAGGTCAGGTCTTGCAGTGCAGCAAGCTCAAAGCAGCAGTTGTGGTCTGGGCTGAGTAGCAGCAGTTGCGGTCTGGGCTGAGTTTATCTCTTTAAAGTGAAGGGCAGGGCAGGGCAGAGGGGACGCAGTTTGACACTCAGGTGTCCCTGTCCCTACCTCAGGCTGGACATGCAGGCTGAAGAGGCAGCAGGCACCAGCTTTGCCCCACACATCACTTTGCTGCTACCACCTCCCCCACACAGGGTGGCCATTCCCACTAGAGGCATCCTCCCGGCTTCTAGACAGCTCACTTGGCTGGTGCTGGGTCCAACACTGAGGACCCAGGCCCCGGCCACTTCCCACAAGGCCGCAACTCCACTGCTGTGCCAGCACTGCTTCCCCAGGGCCAGCTGCTGGGGGTGGACCTGACCCTGCGGGCCAGCAGACCCACAGCTGGGGGCACAGGGGAGGCGCAGCATGGGGCTGCAACCCTGCAGCTGGCAAATGGGACCCACCTTCCTGAGCGCTGCTGCCAGGGCAGGGCTAGCCGGCACCACCTGCAGCTGGGGCTCCATAGGGTTTCCTTCCCCACCTGTGTGCCACAGCGTTCTTGTGGGCACTGCCAGGTCACAAAGAGACCATCACTGCCCTCCTGAAGGCAGGCCTGGCTGCTGTAAGTCCTGTTCTGCCCAGAGGAGGCCACTTCAAGTGTGGCTCTAACATAGCCACTGAGCCTGCTAAGGGGACTCTCTACCCAAATGTCACCACCACCCACACCCACCTCTGCCACCTGTGCCCCTGGCTCCCCAGGTCTGGAGCTGTGGCTCTCAGGAGGGCATGGCAAGGTCCCCGTTTCCAGCCACACTGCTCTTGGAGCCCAGCCCCTGGCGCCAGGACAAGACTGCCACTTTTCATGCCCAGCACCACAGGGGGGAACCACCAGAGAAGGGCAGCCCCAGGCAGTGGGCACTTGAGGGACCAGCTGGCCAGGACTACACCTGTGGGCCAGGCTGCTCCAGCAGGCCAGGTGCAGAACTAGAACAGCCCAGGCCCTTCCTGTGGAGATGGGGCCCAGGGAACACACTGCAAATCACAGGTGTAACACTGCTTTATTGGGAATGGATTACAAGTAAGGCACTGGGGCTTGCTATTCTCCTGGAGGGCGCAGCTCTGCGCTGCCAGTTCCAAGCAGGGCAGCGGACCAGGGCCGACCTTGTGTCCCGGGGCCCTGTGCTGCTCGGATTAAAGGCACTCTACTTAGCAACCGGCAGCTCAACCTCGGCTCGGAAACCTGAATCAGACAGAGTGAATTCACAGGGGTGCTGCTGCGTTAACACAAAGTTTGTTAGTCTATTAAAGTTCCTTTCGAGAAAAAGAAGGCAGAAGTCTGGCTACTAGAAAATACTTAGGAATGTTCTAGAATACTTTAAATTATAAACACGTGCCCAGCAAGTCATGGAACAGGATTTGGTGGAGGGTTGTGGCAGTCTGGACCCATCCCGGGGCAGGGACGGGAGACCCTAGGGCAGACGAGGGTGGTGTGGTCACACAGGGAACCCTGTTCCCTCAACTGTCCAGCCAATTTCCCACGCAGGACTGGTGCTGGGACTATTTTCCAACATCCCTGAAGGCACAGCCACTCTGCAGCACACCACCTGTGACCACCACACATGCAGTGTTTCCATCATAAGGAGATGCACACTGTGGACTGATCACAGATGCTGGGTCCTGCTGGGGAACCCAAGGCCCAGGAGCACCTCGAGCACCTTGGCACGGGGTCTTGGGGACACGCCTGCCCCCTTTGGCCATGTGGAGCACTGCCCTTCTTCCTTGGGGTGGACCTGCCGACCCCAGGATCCCAGAGAGCTGGCAGGTGGGCTGCTGAGACAAGGAAGCACACTCTTTCCTCATGCTGCCGGGCAGGACCAGGACGTCTGAGCTGCATCTTAGCTGCCATGGGAAACAGATTTCATGGCCACCAAAGACATGAATGAAAATGCCATCCAAGGGAGCCTGAACTTTAGTTACCTAAAGAACATTTTTTGGTGAAATCATTTTGGAGATGTTCCAAGATCTGCAAAACGATTTCAGATGACTCTGTCTTCAGTGCTACACAATGTACTTGGGTCGGGAGGTAAATCCATACCACTCTGCATGCTGGGGCACTGGCTCCCAAAAGCGACCTGACTCACATGAAAAGTCCAAGGAAGGAACATGAGGACCCCACCACGTTTGGGAAGATGCCAGTGGTCAGCCAGCTCTGTGACACAGTGACAAGGCCCTGTGCTGAGCACTGTGGACAGAGAGGACAGGAAGTGGGCGGCGTGAGTGTCAGGCTCAGCTCAGAACTGGTGTACAGGAGCACCAGCCCCTTCAGTGGACCCACAAGATCAGGCCTCATGTGATTAAGGGCAAAGCGGACAGCAGGGAGCAGAAGGCCACAGTTTGTAGGAAGAGAGGATTGTCCTTGGGGCAGATCCTGGTTGGCCTGGTCACTCATCCGGGCCAAGGCCAGCAAGAGTACAATGTCCCTCTGGGAAGCTCCAGGGCTGCCTGATCTGTCTGAAGAACACACAAGTTGTTTAAAACTTCTCGTATGGGTTTTTCTCTTTAAACAAACCTGAAAAAAACAGAAAAAAAAAGAGTTTTAAAGACAATCACTCAACTGAAAACAAGACTTCCAAGAGCAATGTAAATTTGTTAAGTTTCATGAAAAGTTTTTTTGTTTTTCAGAAAGGGCCTTGCTGAATTCTAGGCTGGCCTTGAATTTGTGATCCTCTGGCCTCAGCCTAGCAGGTGCTGGGATTACAGGTGTGGGTACAATACCAGGTTTATGCAGACTTTCTGAGGCCATGGAAAGATGGGTTCTCAGGCAACTCCCTGTGTTTGTGGCACTTTGTGAAATCAAACCACAATGGGCTTTAACACAGAAATGAAAAGCTGGGCGTGGTGGCACATGCCTGTGATCCAAGCACTTGGGAGGCAGAGGCAGGAGGATCATGGTGAGTTAAGAGGCCAACCCAGGCTACAGAGTAAGTTCAAGGCAGCCTGAGCTACATACCAAGGCCCTGTCTCAGAAACAGAAAACCAAAATAACAACAACAAAATAAAAATAGAAATGAAGCCAGGTGTGGTGGCATGTCCCTGTAATTACAGCACTCTGAAAGGCTGAAGCAGGTAGATTCCAAGTTTAAGAGCAGCCTGGGCAACTTGGCCAGTCCTTGTTTAAATTTAAATTTTTAAAATGACTGAAGATGTAGCTCAGTGCAAAGACCCTGGGTTCAATCCCCAGTACCAATAAACAGAACAAACTGAAGTAAACTTCCCAGGAAACCACAGTTCCAACAGACCCTTAAACGTCCCTGTAATCACCAGTGCATTTTCCACACTAAGGCTGCCGGCATCGCCAGTCTGACTCAAGCAGCAGCGCTCAGTAGGACGGAGGGGAGCTTGACCATTGGGGATCCCATGCTACTACCCTGCACCACGCACAGCACACACACTCTGCACGCCCACCCCACCCCACTGGGTGACACAGGCCTGGGTCACTAACCCCACCTTCTGCAGGTCTTGGCAGAGAGCAGGCTGGGCAGGAGAGGGCGGGCCAGGTACGGCTGTGATGGGACCAGTGGGTAAGACTGGGACAGTGACAGCCAAAGCCACACCACAGAGAACTACCTCCCAGCCAGGGCACCCCTGCAGCCCCAACAGAGGGGACAGGGGGCAGTCAGGATCCTCATAACCCGTCCTGAAGAGCCACGCCCTTTACTGGTGTTGCTCCGACACCCCCTCTACCTCTCCTACAACAGGATGTCACAGTGATCAGGGAGCAGCTGGGACATCAAAGAACCGCGAGAATACCTCTCCCCTCATTCAGGTAAGAGCTCCAAGACACGCCTATTGGGAAAGAACTTTCCCCAGAGGGTGCAGCCTCCACACTGCGCTTCCGACAAACAGCATGGCCAGCTGTGGGCTGCGGGTGCAGGCAGGCAAGGGGAGGGCCCACCGCGCAACCCCAAATCCGGTGCAGGACGTCAACGGTGAATGTGGGCTTTAAAACCAGCTGAGTCCACTAAACACAAGTGCAGACAGGGCAGGGTAACACCGGTTAAGACTATGTCACTTAGGAAGTGCAGACCAGATAAGAAGCCTACACCTAACACGCACATTCACCATCTCCCGTAAAGTCGCCCACCAGGTCTCCCTACACCAAACTAAGCAAGGCAAAGCATCTGGCAGTGCTGGGAAAGGTGACAGGCCTCACTCAGCCAGTCTCCAAACCTCAGCTCAGAGCCACACCCAGTATGCAGGACAGCGGACAGGGGACACCCAGGTCCAGAGCTGCAGCCAGCTATAGGCCTGCACTGTGAGCCAGCAGCTCACAGGGAAGGGCCTGGCCAAGACAAGCCCACCAAGCTCCTTTGTGAAGAGGCCAGCGCTGCCTGCTGGAGGACAGCCTGCAGCACAGACAGAAGGAAGTCGCTGTGCTGGTTCTAACCAGCAGAAAGGAGACAGAGACTTACCGTATTTTCTTCTGATTTCATCGTGTCTTGTCTTCATCTCTGCTCTCCTAAAAAAAAATTTAATCAGACAACATCAGGAGAGGATGTGGGAAAAAGGAACCCTTCTCTACTATCGTGGGTGGGAGTGTGGACAGTGTGGAAATCAGTGTGGAGATTCCTCAAAAACCATAACTAGAGGTCCCATACGCACTCCCATGTTTGTAGTAGCACAGTTTATAATAGCCAAGTCCTGGAAGCTGCCTAAATACCCACCAACTGATGAATGGATAATGTTGTGGTACATTTTATACAATGGAATACTACTCTGCCATAAAGAAGGGTAAGCTTGAGACATTTCTAGCTAAATGGATGCACCTTGAGATCATTCTGTTAAGTGAAATAAATGAGACACATGTAAATACCACAGTGTTTCTCTGATATAAAAAATCAGAAGTATAAATGAGGACCAAAATGTGTAAAAGAAATTGTGAAACAGGAAGAAAATGTCCAAATGCAAACGAAGAGAAAAGGAAGAAGAAAGAAACAAAGCTTTTGTAAATAGGGGTAAAGCATTGAAAGGAGGTGAAGGGAATGTAAAAAAACACCAGAATCAAGTTATAGCGTGTACAGGTACAAATCTCCTAGGATGAATGTGACATCCATTATGTACACCTAAAATATACCGAGAAACTTAATTAGGAGAAAAATAAGATACCATCAAACTACCCACTGGCACAATGCCACCACAACAGATGCCTCTTCCCCTCCAGGAGCTGAGGCCCAGGTTCCCAGGAGGCCAGATGGGGACGAGCTTGGCCATCAGATCACATGCCCAGCACGGTGGCTGGGTAAAGCAGCCTGGGACACTACAGTAAAGCAGTCCCTCTTTGTGATAACTCAGCTCAATGCCCGATAGATACTGTGAGCCTCCCCAGCTCCTCTAAGGGAGCAGTGCTGGACCCTAAAGGCCCAGCTGCTTCTGCTATTAGGTGCCTGGTCACTGCACCAAAACCCAGCCATCTGCAAGACCAGCTGCACTCCCTCCCCTTACCACCCTGGAGGAAACAGACTAGGCAGCCCAAACTTGCAAGGCTCCTATCAACCTGGGAAATCCGGGGAGCCGCTCTGCGGCCTCACCTCTCCTCCTGCCGGACCCTCCTCTCCTCTTGCTCCCTCATGGCACGCTCATCCCTCTTATCCGGCTTCCGGCTCCTCTTTCTCCTGCAACAGCAGCAGCAGGCCACAGTGACACCCAGGATGAGGGAGCCGCCCAGCACAGACATGGTGATGATCAGCGCCTCGAAGTTCACTGCAAAGCCAGACCCGAGAGTCAGAGCCACGTTCCTCACCACCCCAGCCACGGAAGGCAGTGTCCCTCCTCTGGGGGGAACCCTGAAGCCTGGTACACTACACTGCCCAGGCCACAGCTCTCGGGCTTGCATCTGCCTCTAGCCATCTGGCTGTCTGTGACTTCATTCCTGGACAACCATGATAAAGGGTCAGAATGGCTTTTCTACTTGAGCCTGAGAAGAGGTTTCCGGTTACAGAAAGGTAAACAGAAACCAGAAAGAAGCCCAGGCCTCTCCACACTCCTGAGCCGGCTTAAACCTCTCTGTGGTGCTCCTCAGAAATGGAGGCTGCACTGCCTGCAGCAGCAATGTCCACTATTTAAGTCAAAATCAAAAACATCACAACTACTTCCCAGAAGAGCAAATGTCTTTCAAATGACCACCAAACCTGAGGGGAAGGCTTTGGAGAGCAGCCCAGCCACTGCGTCATCTGTGGGGGGATGACTTGGCAGCATGGCTCCATGGCTTCCTGCTAAAGCCAGCCTCTGGTGACAAAAACATTGTCAGCATCTCTCAGATCTTGAAATTATACCATTCGTGCTTTTCCTGTTCAGCTCAGTCCAAAGCCAAGTGGGAACACCCCATCCCACTCTGCACACACATTGGGTCTCACAGTCCTGAGACAGTCCTGAGTCAGCTCCAGGATGAGCTCCCCACTGTGCAGCTCCACCCTGTGCCCGCTACATGAAGCCAGCAACCCGGGGGCCATGCTCGGGGTGGGGCTGTGTTCCACTGAGTCCAGGCCTGGAGGGCCTGCACACCACTCCTGCGAGCTGTCCCTTTCACCAACTCCTTGTATTTTTTTTTTTTTTTTTTTTTTTTTGTCTTTTTCCTTTTTATTGGTACCAAGGATTGAACTCATGACTGCCTGCTTCCAATGCAGGCGCTTATGCCGCTGAGCTAAATCCCCAGCCCCTGTATGGTAGCATATTAAACATCGCATTCTTTGCTTTACTTTACTTTTTCCTTATTAACCACTTTAAAATCAACTGTTGGTGTCACATGTGCTCCAACATCCTTGAGCTTTTTAATCATGTGTCCTGTCCTCCTATGACCTAGTCTGTGGGTGTAGAGTTACAAAAAATAGCAGCAATGTGCATAATTAGAAGGGAAAGGCTCTGGGGAAAGGCAGCAGCCAAGACAGTGGAGCAGTGAGGGAGCGGTGATGCCTGGGAGGACATGGAGCAGGCGGGCATGGTGGGGATGGCGCACTCACAGGCACGTCCAATCACAGCCCCAGGGCAGCTTCGGAAAAGTCATTTCAGAGGGAAGGGGGAACCCAGTGCCAGGACTTGGAACAGTGGAGCAGTGGTCCTGCAAAGCCCTCGCTGTTGCTCTAGCAGCCGAGCACTGGATATTCCAGGCTTATTTGTGGTGGTGGCACTCTGCCATAGGTAAGCTGGTTCTGGGTTGTGGCTTGGGCACTCAGTCTCTAAAACATTCACCATCCCTGAGCGAGAAGATAGGTGCGTAAAGAGTAGACTACAGAAAGATTCAAGCTGTACACACACACACACACACACACACACACACACACACAGTGCTCTAAGAAAATACTAGCTCCCTTAGGAGTTGAGGGAGGTCTATGTGACCCAAAACCTGAAACCACAAAAGAAAAAATTTTAAAAATTCAACGCAGAAAAATGAGTTCCAAGTAGCAAGACACACCCCAGACTTAAAAAGCCAGCCAGAAAACAATCTGAATCCTTCTCATGAATGAACACCTGTGCAATCCACCAGTAGCAGAGACAGAAGAAATGTGGAAAGTCGGGAAGAGGGGCTCCTAAGCCAGGGATGCAGAATCCCAGGGAGCCTACACTGGCTTTGGGGGCAGCGCAGGCAGACCCAGCATACATGTGGAGACTGCAACGAAGACGACCCACCCTCGACTCTGCCCCCAGCACCAGGCCCAGCACCTTGAAAGCCTCATGGCCTGTACTTCCTTCTCTATGGGCGTGGCTCAGAGGCTCACCAGCGTGATTCCTGGCGATTTATGCTGAGCCCCTGCTGGAATTTCCAGGAAAGCACTAATTTTGCACACAGTAAATGAAAATGATGACTTACCCCAGCAAATACCCCAGCGTGCAGAACTCAGCTTGCAGAGAGAAGCGGGTGGTAAGATCTTCCTAACCGGGTAGTCCATGCAGGTCTTGTTAGTGTTGCACCACAGACACTGTAAGACAGAGTGTCACACAGCTACTTCAGCCTGGGAACCAGCCAGCCACTTCGAAGGGCTTCCCCACCTGGGACCCTGGCAGCCCTCCTAGGAAGATGCCATACAGCTTTGGCCTCCAACCAGTCCTGCTCACTTTGCTGCCCTCTGGTCTGTGTTTGACACTGTGGGCAGCTGCTCACCAAGGCCGTGTAACTCAGATGGTGCCCACAATCTGCCAACGCCAGCCCCAATCCTGTAGGTTTCCACACTGGTCTTGAGAGCCACCCCACCTTGGAAGGAGCCTCTTCCCTGGACATCTGCACCTTCCTCATGTCGAGCCCGAGTTGACAAACCGACTCAACACACCACCCGTGTCTCCTGCCCTGCCTCCTGACCCACACATACTTCACAGGCCGCACCACCACCTCCTACAGCAGCCCATGCGTGGTGCCTACCAACCCCTGCACGTGGGCAGGCACCAAGGTGCAGGACAAAGCCTGGCTCATGGTATGGGCCCACTAAGCATTGGCTGAATGGTCTCAAGAGGCCCCAAGGCTCTGCCCTCTGCCTTTACCCTGGTACTAAGTTATTGCAGCTTGAATAACCAACTCAAGAAAGGTCACACGGCTGTGGCCTCTGGTTTGAGGCGCCTGAACATTAGGGAGACTACCCCAGCAAATGCCAACTGTACAGCAGGCCTGCCACTCACCACAGCAGCATACTCACGGTGGGAGGAGCCACCAGCAGGTGACACACAGGACGCAGCAGGAGAGCTGCAACCCCCACAGCACTGAGCTTGCCTGTCAGGCTGAGACTCTGCTGGCTATTTAAAGCCAGTGTTACTGAACCAACAGAACTGAAGGGTCGCGCTTTTTGGGACCTTCCATCTATTATGAAAACATTAACGTGCACCGTGGGTTATCTGGATTACTTGTGCGGTGCCTGCTCCGGGGCCTCATGTTCACAAAGGCTCAGAATCTGAGCCACTGATGGCTGCTGGGTCTGTCCTGGACCAGCAATTTGCAGTGAGCCCTCCACCTCCAACAGCCCAGGCTGTAAATGTCTTAACTGTCTACCTACATACAACTTGGTGCTCGCTGAGTGGACACAGCCCGCTCCCATATGGTGGCACCAGAGATTGAACCCTGAGCCTTCAACTGAGCTACACTGCGTCACTCCTTTTTTGAAATCCTAGAATAGAGATTTACTAAGTTGCTAAATTGCCCATGCTGGCCTCAAACCTATGATCCTCCTGCCTCAGCTTCCCAAAGCAGGGACCCCAGCTGTGCACCAACATACTCAGCTGGCTGCCAATGTTTAGCTGAAGCAATAGTCACGTGGTGAACAACTCAGCCAGCACCCAGGGCACATGCTGTAGCTGCAGCCTCACCTCAAGCCGACCCAGCCTGTCAGGCCTTCCTGAGGAATCAGGCACTCGAACGCCTGTGTGTTGAGGACAGGCGCTGTGGGCCCGGGCCAGACCCTCTCCCCTGACCTTTCTGACTTGCTCTGGTGGGTTCAAAGCAGGTCAGGTCTACAGCTCTCCTTGGCCTACTCTACCCACTGCGCTCTGGGTGGTACCTCCATGGGTGGTCACCCTCCTCAACATTGCAGACAGACAGAGAGACAGATACACACACAAGCCCCCTTCCTAAACAGTGAGCTCCTTTTATGGTTGAACAGGAACAATAAGGAAAATCCAGAAACTCAAAAAAGCAGCTTAAAAAATAACACCCGGGTGACCAGACCCAGCAGAGCAGGCCCTCTGAGCCCCCAAGGTGATGAAACACATCTCACTCCCGTGCTACTTACACCTGTGGAGTTAACATGTAACTAACATCTCAGAGCAGAAGCCACCACCTGGCTCCTGACCACTCATGAGAGGGTAAGACCTACATGGAGGCAGAAAGGAGGTACACACACACACACCCTGGGGTCCTCAGAAAAGGCCACTGAGTTGTTTTGTATCCCAACTGCCCTCCCTTGGACTTCCCAAATAGGACCACACAGTGCTGAACTCAACAAGAAACACCAAGAGCTCCTCTGTGGGGTGGAGCCAGAGGCCAGGCACACAGAAGCCACCAGGTCTCAAACAAAGATGTTTGAGCACCATCACAAGATCTGTGCTGGGGTGTTGTTTCCTTCATCACTCAATGGATGCACTGCCCCAATCTGTTCAGATGCCAGGACCCCGACCTAAGATGGGCCCCCTTGTTAAGTGGGGCATTAAGGAGTCTGGTAACCTTATTGCTCGAGGGCATGCAGGCATTTAAGGGAATTGAATACCAAATCCAGTGGACTGGCCAAGTATCCCAGGGCACCAGATGGCCTGGGGTCTCCAGCTGACTAGCAGCTACTCCCCCTCGTGCCTATATGAACCTATGCAAAGAGCTGACAGAACTTCCCCCAGTGCCCTGACAACAGAGGGAAAGCAAGGTTCCCTCTCTCCTCTCCATCTCCTGATGGGGCACAGCAATGCTGGAGGATTGGTCTCTGAAGCCTGTGACCCCACAGGAAGGCCTGGTCAGGGGCCAGCAGTCTCAGACCAGTGCCTGTCTCTTTCAGCACTGATTCTCACACACCAGCATACCTGTTTCCCAACCAGCAGCAGAAGCCCCAGCCTGCACACTTCCTGCTCCTGCCCTCCTGCTGCAGAGTAAAACCACCTATGTGGGCTGTACTTGGGGTGCCAGTAGTTTTCATCAGAAGGTTTAACATGCCCAAGAGGCACTACAACATGTTTAGCAACCGTCCTGAAAATACCCTAACCACAAAACTCTTCTCTCACACTCTCACTCACACACACACACACACACACACACACACACACACACACACACACGCTCCCCAGACCTGGAGAAAGCACTCAGATCCAAGTTACTTACAGAGACGTTCTTCAGGCACGCTTCACACGAAGTGTTTGTGTTCTGAGCACAGCCTGCTGGGAAAGCAAAGGCATCAGAGGGTCAGGCAGTAAAAGATAGCTCACTGGCCAAGAGGGACATGGGGCGGGATGCACAGGACTTGGAACCTCTGATCAAGGGATCAGAGCTTGGAGTCCCACAATCCCAGTATTTAAGAGACTGAGGCAGGAAGACAGCCACACCTAGGCTACAAAGTGAGCTCAAGGCCAGCCTGAACTACATAGAGAGCCTGTCAAAAAAATAAAAAGAAACTAAGGGTAAAGTGTCACCACAGCAACTTACTCTCATGGTTTGGGGAAAACAAAGGTAACACAATTGTAATTTATCATTTTGCAATTGATGTTTTTAAAATAATATACAGGCTATTTTACTGTAAGCTGAAAAGTCTGGAAAAAGTAGCTAGAGAGGGTGTGTAAGTCAAGTGTAGCCACACTGAAATCAATGGGGGCTCCTCACTAACCTTGCCCACCCTGAGGTTGTCTCCCACCCTGAGGTAGCCTGGCACACTATTACCCTGGCCTTCCAAAGTCACCTCCAAGAAACCAGACCCCCTTTCTCACCAGTCCGACACAGTGGCTTCAGGCAAGGGCCTCTTCCCAGATCTTCATTTTGATAAATGTGCTTGTATGAGCTCCAAGAGACACACCCTGGCCTAAATCCACCGCTGGCCTCTGGATTACTGGCCAGTGTGAGTCTTCCAGAGGCCAGGAAGGAAGAGCTGGAGCCACCTAGACTTTCACCTCCTGCACACACCAGGAACACAGTGGTTCTTCAACACTGGGAAACCAGGTCCTCAGCAAAGTAACAAGTGGGATGGTCCATTCTCTCATGGAAGATGCCACAGAAGAACACACTGACCATTCTCTCCAGCTCCACTTTACAGGACACGTGGAGGTAAGAAAAACTGCCCTGTGTTTCTTGAGGATTCTGTGTGCTCATTTTTTTTTGTCTTTTTCATTTTTATCGGTACCAAGGATGACCGACCGCCTGCTTGCAAGGCAAGGTGCTTATGCCGCTGAGCTAAATCCCCAGCCCCGTTTGCTAATTTGCAAAGAACTCTAAACTGTATCATACTTGGACCTCAGCTGAGGTCCCTTTAGGGACTGCCACCCCCACGTAAAATTCTTGGATGGAACCTAACCCCATACACATTAACGAAGGTTCCTTGTTAATGGCCTATTAATTTCATAAATTTTTTCCCTAAAGGTCTTTGATATACTATGGGTTCCTCATGTTTTCCCTCCACCAAAGAACACACACACACAAAAGAACTATTTTAAAAATTGCAGGCTTGAGATGGGCGTGGTGGCTCAGGCCTGTAATCCCAGCATTCGGTAGGCTGAGGTGGGAGGATCCTTTCGGGTTCGAGACCAGCCTGGGCTACAAAGTGAGTTCAAGGCCAGCCTGAACTGCATAGTGAGACCCTGTGTCAAAAAAAAAGTTAAAAAAAAACAAAACTGCAGGCTTCCCAGGCATGGTGGTGCATACTTATAACCCCAGCACTTGGGAGGCCGGAGCAAGAGGATCACTTCAAGTGTGAGGCCAACTTGGGCTACACAACGGGTTTGTGGCCAGCCTGGACTAGAGTTTAACTCTGTCTCAAAAACAAAACAAAACAAAACAAAACAAAACAAGGAGGACTTTGGATTGTTACGATGTCCGCGCAGTATTCTTGTAAATATGAACTGTTTACACCTCAGCAACCATATTCCTATACAAGGAGAAACAATAAAATACCTTTGCACACAATCTACAGTGAGAGGGGGCCCGGGGCCTCAGCCCTGCAAGCAGTAACTTCTCCAGGGACAAGGTCACAGCAGGCCCAACGCAAGTGGGCAGGACACAGCTCCACAAGTGTGGCATTAAGGCCCCGGTCAAGGTGTCCCCGAGAGAAATGCACCACTCTCTGAGTGTACAGATAGTCCAGGGAACAGAAGAGCTGACACACGGAAGCGATATTTCCTGGTGAATTTCCAAACCGCCCGTCGGAGGTGCAGGGCAAGGGGACACAGCGCACCGCACAGTCACCAGCTCTAGCAATGCAAGCAAACACGCCCACGAGCCACTGATAAAGGTCTGGCGCTGTTTGGATCTCAGATACACTTGTTCTGCTCGATAACAAGAGCTCACCTGCACCCGTGTGACCAGAACTCTACTTGGGCTCCAAGTCCCTTGCCGGAGTGGAATTAGCTCCTACTACTTGACACAAAACTGCGGCACTGCTGTCACAAAGCGCTAAGCACACGGGGAGGTGGATAACAAATCTACACAACAGTGGACGGGAGCAACAATTTTTTTGTTGTTGTTGTCTTTTTTGTTTTTATCGGTACCAGGGATCGAACTCACGACTGTCTGCTTGCAAGGCAGGCGCTTATGCCGCTGAGCTAAATCCCTAGCCCCTGGGAGAAACAATTTTAAGATCACAAAAAGAAAACATGCTTTGCCAGGTGGGTGAGAAAACTTGCCCAGAATGACACCGGCCCCTCCAGCCCGCCCGGGTCACCCCGCTGCGAGGGTCACGAGGGAGGTCAGAGGCCTCCTGGGGACCTATAGACCAGGGCCAGCCAGAAGCCCTGGCGGCGGAGGCTAGGGGCCCAGCGCCTGAATTCGGGGTGCCCAGGCCCGCGTCCTCCGGAACTGTCGCGGGCACCAGGGCTCCACACCTGGCACCGGCGTGACCCGCGAGGACAGACGGAGGCCAAATCGCTCGCGGCCGCCCGGCCTCGGCCCCTCCGCGTCCCGCTGCCCACCGCCCAGCCCGCGCCGGGCCTCACCTGCTCCGGTAGGCTCTGGCGCAGTCGCCAGGATCAGCAGCAGGAGTAGCGCGGCGCCGCAGAGCGGCAGCACCCAGCGCGGGGACCCGCGGGCCGCGCCGGGGGCCATGGTGGTCGCTAAGTGGTTCCTCAGAGCCACCGCAAACGCGACGCCAGCGCCTCAGCTCTGCGCCCGAAAAGCCGAGGCGCCGGAAGGGGGCGGTCTGGGGGCGTGGTCAGCGACTGCGCAGCCGCAGGCTACGGATCGCTCCGCCCCTTTCACCTTCCGGCTTGCCTCACAGCGGGTCGTGTGTGGCTCAGTGCGCCTGCGCATCGGAGGGCCCCGGCGGGCGGTGGGGCGGGGTTGGAGGGGTTGGATTCCTGACCCTGCAGAGGTGCGTGGTCCTCCACGGTGAACCCAGGTGCTGGCGAAACTTTATTTTGAGGTGACGGTTTTGAGAGTGAGACACACTGTTGTAGCCCAAACTGGCCTCGAAGTGGGTGGGAGCCTCCTGCCTCAGCCTGCCTAGCCCTGGTATGCCACACTACGCTCAGAACTCAGGGAGGGCTCAGAGGCGGTGGGTGGACCTGAGCCCGTGGGCTCCCTCACCCGATGTCCCCAGGCCAACTCCCCAAGGCCTGTCCCCTGTGACACAGAGACTACCTCTGGGAAGGGACAGACTCACCCTGGGCTCTGAACCTGTTACTTATTAACAGCATGGTTTGTGTTTTAAGCAGTCGGGGACTTCAAGCAGTTTGCTAAAACTAAAAACAATGACTTCCTTTGGATCTGTACAGATACAGAACAAAGCCTGGCCTTTTGTTTTCTTGGTTTCCTTGAATCTTTGAGTCAAAGCTCTCTCAGCTCAAGCATACAAGTTTTTCTAAAAGTTGACAAAAACAAGTTGGCTGGCCCAGAGTTTATCTGACATCTCTGAACCCCTTTCAGAACTGAAGACACTAAGATAAGGGGGTGGTGGTGGCCTTCAACTACCCAAGATTCTGCAGTTACTCCCCCAGGCTGGCCACCCTAAATCTGAGCACGGTTCTTTAGCACTGAACACTCCACACCCCACCCAGACTTCTCCTCGGGTGGAGACAGAACTGCTGGGTTAAAGCCTTCCTGTGCCCGCTCTCACCAGCCCTTGCACCAAAGCTGGGAACTGACCCTCCCCTCATTGCCGCAGGCCCAAATGGCTTTACCAAATCCAAATCCAAATCCAAAGCCTGGTTCAGTCTGTCAGAGCCCTGTCCCCTTTGCTTCTCGTTTCTCCAGCTGAAGTCTCTTTCCAGTTTCTCCCTGTTGGAAGCATTTCCTGTATCACTTCGGTTTTAATTTCCTTTATCACAGAAGCAATGTGCTAGCTGATGACACCCAGGGTGTCCCAGGTGCCCAGGGACATTTTTGAGGCATTAAGTACATAAGGTCATTAAAGACGGGCTGGGGTTATAGCTCAGTAGCACACCTCTTGCCTGGCAGGCTCAAAGCCGTGAGTTCGAGTCCTGATACTGAAAGGATTTTGGCCCAGACAGGACACTGTAGCGGGTCAAGCCTTGAAGACAGAATCAAGGGACTCTATCTTCCTCCGCCCCTAGGAATTTACCTGTGGCTCAAAATGAATACCAATGGGCTACCTGAATATCACTAATGCCCCTCAGGCACCACCCCAAACCTAAGCTACATGTGTGCCTCTACTCCATGTGACAGAGAGATTGCCAGACCCCGGAGAGAATGCCATCCCCCAAAGACAATGCCAGACCCTGGTGGGTCAGGGGGGCTCTCCCTGCATTCTTAAAATAAAGGTCATTTATATTTCATATTTATCTTTTCAGCCGTGCCACAATTCTATCAGATACAAAAAAAAGAACATTAAAGACAAACTCAAAATTATCTTAAATTTGTATTATTATTATTATTGTATGCATCATGTGAGTCCTGAGAGAACCTCAATCCACAGCAGTGGTGGAATGGGCTTTGGGAATTGTTCTTAGGAGGGAGAGGATCCTTCTTGCTTCCCTGGATCTGTTGCCCTCTCCTAGTCTTGTTCCACCTGCTCGAAGGAGCTGAATTTCTACCTGGCATAATCTCGTTCATCTGTGAGTACAGGACGGCTGTGGGCCTGAGGTCCCAATTCTGGTGGACCTGTGTTGGGTCTAAGATCACTATGAGAGACCCCAGACAGCCTCTAAATTCATTAAAATCTCATCTGCATGCTAATGACACATGCCTTAACAGTTCACAGTTGCTATGAAAATGATGGGAAAGACTCAGAAATGAAGGGTCAGCCGTGGTGGTGCGCGTCTGTCATCCCAGTGCTCAGGAGGCTGAGGCAGGAGCACTGCTATAAGTTTGTGGCTAGTCTGGGCTACATAGTGAGTTCAAGCCCAGCCTAAACTACATAGCAAGGCCCTGTCTCAAAAAAAGAAAGAAAGAAAGAAAAAAAGAGAGAAGCACCTGAGTTCCCCAAGCAGATCTCTGCACAGTCCCAGAAAACACATGGATATTCCTCCCCTGGCTAGCCTGTCTCTCCCTACTCATTTCTTTTACCCTCTATCCATAATCTCTTGACTCCCAAATGCAGAGTTGATTTATCTCCTACTTCTGTTCTTGGCCAACACTAAAAGTCTGTTCAATGGGTGCTGGATCTTGTTACTGGTTTTGCCATTCTAAGAGGGTAAAAGTTCAGGGTTGAAAATCAGTCATGTCTTCTGGAAGCCCATCTGGCCACCATCCTGGCTCAGAAGGAGCAGTGCAGGATCCATAAGTGGTACCTGTCCCGTGGAGCACTAGGCCACGTTCTGTAGCTGCCAGACACCCCTGACCCTCAGGAGACCACATGAGGGGACAATGAGTGGACGGCAGCTGAGTGTCCAAGGTCTTCCCTGATCCCCTGCACTTTGGGCTCCCATGGTTGGAAGTTTGGCTACAGGGCGCCCAGGTCAGTAAGGAGATGCCACCTGCCGGCCAGGAGGCACTCCAGGGTGCTCTGCAGTGTGCAGTGTCCAGATCAAAAGAACACGGAGCTGGATCTCTAGGAAAGATCTAACATTTGGGACTACAGAGTGGGATTGTAGCCAGGCATGGTGGTGCACACCTGTGATCCCAGCACTCAGGAGGCTGAGGCAGGAGGAGATGGAGACCACCACGAAGAGGGTCTGAGCAGGATTTAAAATGAACTAACTGGCTTTTATGTTCATTTGTGAGTCTGTGCCAGGCCCCTTGTCTGGAGATGGGCAGTGGATTCACTGTAAGTGAACCTCTGTGAATCACCCGTTCCAGCTGAGGCCTGCAGTGGCCTGTGATGCTGTGACAACAGGCAAGGTAAGGGCACAGCTGAGGACACCTGGTTCCAATCTGAGTTAACTAAATAGAGACCGCAGCTGCAGGTGTCTCAGTCCTGTGGTGAAGGTCAGCCTGGAGATAACATATCTCTAAATTAACATAATTTATTACTTGGAGAAGTCCTTGAGCCAACTCCCAAGGTCCTGCTCTCTTTCCTGTGGTCCACTCTAACTCCTTCCTTGTTTGAAAACCAAATAAATACAGGCGGGCCAGAAAAGTTCTCTGTCTCAGCCCCCAGAAACTCCCAACTCTGTTAGCGGAGTTTGATCCTCCTGGAGCCCTAAAATCATACACTTATGTCTTTAATCCTTTGCTGTCTGATGGTTTGGGAGGTTTCAGGCCTGACTGGTCTGCAATAAAAAGGGTCACCAACCGTTTGAGGCCAATCTGGGCTACACAGTAAGTTTGAGGCCAGCCTGCTCTACAAAGTGAGACCTTGTCTCAGAAAAACCAAAGACAACACAACAACAGAAGAATGAGCTTGCAATGCAGTCTGCATATGCACAGGGAGGGTTGTCTCTGGTGTATCCTGAGGACAGAGAAATGGCTGGGACTTTCATCAGAACAAAGAAACCAGGCTTTCTGGAGGAGCTGGCAAACTCCAGCTGGCAAGAGGCAGCAATGACGTGCCTGCTAATCCTAAAATCACTGTATAACAGCTTATCTTGTACAAACTGAGCCCACAGTGTCATAAAGTTGAAGAATGAAAATCACAGACAAAAGGAGGAATTAGGAGAGTGTTTATAAGAAATGAGAAGAGAAATACCAGCCTGGTGTGGTGGCACATGACTGTAATCCCAACACTCAGGAGATTGAGGCAGGAGGATCACCACGAGTTCAAGGCCAGCCTGGCCTATGCAAGTGAGATTCTGTCTCAAAAAACAAACAACAATAACAGCAACAAAAACAAAAACCAAACCAGGTGTGGTGGCTCATGCCTGTAATCCCAGCATTTGGGAGGTTGAGGCAGGAGGATCATTGCAAATTTGAGACCAGCCTGGGCTACACAGTGAGCTTGAGGCAGCCTGAAATGCATGTGAGACCCTGTCTCAAAACAAAAAACAAAATAAAAACAAAAAACAAAAGATCAAGCAGTTTGCTTGAGATTGGCCTGGGGACTTCCCTGGTACGGTCTGGCAATGTAGTAGGGTTGGCTGCATGGAGTGCTAATGCCTGTATCTCCCCACTCAGGATCTCTGCATTTAGGGAAACATGGTGGGGGGGCACTGCCCTCTGCCCACTCCCAGAGAAAGCTAGGAAGCTCCACTTGGTCAAATCCCAACTCCACCCGTTCCCACCACCGAGAATTCAGCCCTATTACATGGCTTGAGGGGCTTCAATTGCCACAGCTCACAGTGGAAGCACAGGAGAGCTTGGGTTGGTTTTTGAGGCAGGTCACAGGTCACAGGTCATAGGTCATAGGTCACAACCAGTGTCCACTTCCCCAACCAACTCTTTAGCTTGGCACAGAGGGCTCACCTGAAGCCCCTGTCTGCCCAGGGTACCAGGCAGGGCACAGTGGGCTCTCACTGCGGGCACCCCCACCCCCAGAAGGAAGGGACAGAAGCCTCCTCCCAACCCTATGCAGGCAAAAACCCAGGCCCTGCCAGGGTCTGCTCCATACCTCCTAGGGCAAGAACTTTGCATCTTCACAGGGGACCTCCTGCTCTACCAGCAAGGGTCTGAAATCCATGCGTGGAGCAGTAGAGCTCTTTCCTTAGATATAGCACGTGTCCACCCCAGCAGCCTAGGGCTAGCACCAATTTTATGGTGCTTACTACCACATGGGTTACCACAGAGCAAGACAAGCAATGGATGGCAAAGTGTACACCCAACGGCAGGGGGACAGTAGCTGTGTTTACTGAAGATCTTGAGCAGAAAACTGAATGGCAGAAAAGGCGTTACACCCTGTGCAGAGAGACCAGGCTCTTAGGCTCAAGAGTGATAGGAAAAAGGGAATGCGTGTGCTTTGCTCTGGGGCTCTGTGGCACATGCTTGGAATCCCAGCACTCAGGAGACTGAGGTGAGAGAATCACCATGAGGTAGGAAGGAAGGAGTGAATTCCCAGCCCCCAGTAGCCTCTCTGTAAACAGTAAGACACACGAGGAAACGACTGCCAGCAGCAGCATTTAAAACACTGCCGAGGTTCAGGACAATTTAGTAATGCAGAATTTCAAAAAATCATTGCTCTAGAACAAGTTCCAGTTCTATCCATGCGAAGGCAAAAGTTAAGAAAGTCAAGGGCTTCAAGCCCTCCCAGCCTGGCGGAGATAACCGGTCATCTCGCCTACTCTGAGGGAAGCTGAGGCAGACTGACAATTGCCGATTTGAGCCCAGCTTGCACAATTTAGCAAGACCCTGTCTCGAAATAAAAAAAGAAAAAGGCTGCGGGTGGAGCTCCATGGGGAGGTGCTTGCCTTACCCAGCCATTGGGGAATTTCCAGAACTAAAACAAGACAAAATGGAAAAGCACTGAGCTGGGCCCGACAGGTTGCGGGAGCACAGGCCGTGCAGGTGTTCCACAGTGGGCAGGACTCAGAGCAGGCTGCAGTTCCAGGCACCCGAGTTTTCCAGGAAGAAGATGGCTAAGGAATCAGACTGTCACAGTGCTGTGGTGGTGGTGGGAGCATTGGCAGCTGCACCTGGAGCCCGGCAGGATGTCCCAGTGGAAGCCCAAGGCCCGGCCGGCAGGCAGTGCTGGATGCCCTGGAACCGTGGGTGCAGGCCCCTGCGGAGCTCTGTCCCAGTGCTTTCCTCTGGCAGCCGAGTGCCTGTGTGGTGGACCTGCTGCCCCTGGGGACCACATTCCTCCTGGGTTACGTAATTACTTCCAGAGGCCCTGCATAAAGAGAGGCTTCTTCCCTTCTTCGGAGCTGGAACACATTAAACCACCCAGCTCCCCGGAGGAGGAGATCTGGAGCCTGGAGCCCTAAGTTGGACATTGGAGGAGGGGACCTAAGGGGTGGGGCGGGCTTGGCTCCGAGACTGGGGAGAGGGATCCTCAGAGCAGTGGGTGGGGGTGGGGCCGGTTAGCCAAGGCTGTGGCACACCCCTAATATGGAGTGGCTCCCAGGTTTCATTTCAGGGGGTTTGGTTTGTGATACACAGGGCCTGTTGGGCTCAGGGACACAGGAAAAGACAGTCCTGTCCTGGGGAGCAGCCAGCCCCTCTGAGTGCTCCAGCTCCAAGCCTTCAGGGGTCCCTGAAACTGTGTCCCACACCCGTCCAGTCTCACAGCTGGCAGCAAGTGCAGCTGTATCTCATCCTCCGGCCACTCCTCCCGAGCGCAGCCTGGGTGGGCACTGCCACCTATCATCCTGCCGCAGACGGCTTCTGTCATGGGCCCGAGTCACAGAATGTCACATGGAAATTACATTTCCACAGGGCTTTGGAGGGAACAAAATGTCCCTAGACAGAGCCCAGGAGAGGGAGAACCTGGACTCACCCCAGTCACAGGACAGCATGCAGGTTTTCTGATTTCCGTCACAGAAAAGGAATTTTCAGGACCAGTAAGCAAGAGGCATAAAGGGATTTATCAGGCAGAATTCTAAAAGGACAACTCTTTTTTTTTTTTTTTAACTTTTTATCGGTACCAGGGATTGAACTCAAGACTGCCTGCTTGCAAGGCAGGTGCTTATGCCACTGAGCTAAATCCCCAGCCCCTAAAAGGACAACTCTTAAGAAATTGAAAGTATCATCAGGGATTTGGAGGTGGAAACCTGCAGGATTTGTGAATCTATGGGAAGACAGGATATAATTTACAGATGAAGCTGGACTTGTGCCTGTAATCCCAGCACTCAGGAGGCTGAGACAGAAGGCTCACCAGGAGTTCAAGACCAACCTGGGCTACACAGAGAGATCCTGTCTCAAAAAAAGGAAATTATAGGTGAAATGTGAGAGCTCTGTTGGCAAAGGAAGGGTGGCACAGGTGACAAGCACTACCGCTACAGAGCCATAGCCCACCACAGAGGCAGGGAGGCCCTTCTACAGGTGGCAGGCTTAATCTGTCCCCAGGTGTAAGACCCATGCTTCCATACCCAAAGGAAACATCGGAGGTCTTCTGTGTCTTTAAAGTCCCTGGAGATTATTGCCTGCAGTTCTGTTATGTAGTTTTTATTAAAAGTAAATTTTAGAATTTTAGAATTTTAGAATTATGAATTTCCTGTCTCCTTTGTGCTGCTCCTCTGTGCCCTTGGCCTCCAGTCCGTGGCAGAGAGATGCCCCAGCCCTGAGCAGCGCAGTCCACAGTGCACTGGCATAGCTGGCACTGCAGCATGGAATTTCGGAGACCAGGGCTCCTCCAAGCTTTCCTAGGCCTGGAGCAGAAACAGCTGCCCCAGCTCTCTGCCCCAGGGGTGGACAGCGGTGCAGACTGGGGAGCACAGCCCAGCCCAGGAAGGGCTGGAACCGCTTGGGCCCGAGGTTGCTGGCTGCTCCGTGTGCCCTGCCTTATCTAGGAAAAGAATCAGCCTTTATTTTTAATTCTATTTCAAATGGGCTTATTTACAAACAGCATCTCAGTCCATTCCTACCTGGAGGTAAAACACTGACGCTGCATCACCTATATGCAGAGAAGGTATCTGTCCGCAGCAGTCTGACGTAGCTTCAGATTCACTGTGCTGCAGACTGCCCCTTGTTGTATCCTCCCCAGGTCAACAGGACACACACGTGCCCTCGGGACCCCTTATGAGGCCACTCGGGTGTTCCACCCTGGTTGCAAGAGCTCAGTTAGTCAGAATACACACAGTCAGGGCAGCCACCAAGTTAATTCAAGTCAGCAACAAGTTAAATTTAGACATGTGAAAGAGAACACAGGAAAAAGATAAGAAGTTCGGAAGAGGAGAGAGAGATAAGGACCCTTCCTTCCAGGCTTAAGGTTCTCACACAGAGTAGGCTAAGTTCACTGCCAGTTCCTCCCTCCCTTATGCACTTCTGGGAACATCAGAACTGCAAAATAATCGGTTTCCTGGAAGCCAGTTTCTCTGTAGGGAGCTTCCCTGCACTCTGCTTGTCTTCACCAGAGAGAGACAAAGAAGGGGATTTGGATTCCCACTTGGGATCCTTCCTGGAGGTGGCTGCTGCTTCTCTTATTTCCAGTTCACACTCTGCTGACTCCTCCACTGTCCTCCACTTCATCCTGCGATCTGTGAGACGAGAGCTCAGTGCCTACAGAATTCAAGGTTTTATGATGACCCTGTCACCTCCCATAGGTGCCCACATACAAACCACCGCAAGCTGTAAGGCCAGACAAACATCTCTGCTTTTAAATGATGGGAATCATGTGTCCTGTCGCAGCCACGGGGCTGTAGGGCAGTTACAGGCCCCATCCTTGATGTCTTGGCAGGGAGGGCCAAGCCATACTGGTCACATAGGACACACTGAGAATTACCGCAGCCATGTAGCACAACGGTAAGGCTCAGGCTGATGAGTAACTTACTCCCCAAATACAAAATGACCACCGGTGGATTTTCAAATTAAATTAGGCACAAAGTTAGATCAGAAAAAATGAGGTCCATGGGGTTGCCAGACCCCAGGCTGCTGCATGAGGCGACCCAGGACACCAGCACAGTGGCACATGTGACCCTAGAGTTACAAGTGACAGGCAAAGGACTGCAAGCTCCCGTGTGATCACAACACCATGGAAAAGCCACCAAGGACGTGGGACAGATGATTTGGAGGGAAGCTCAGCATGCACAGACCGAGGGGGGAAAGAGGAAGACGACAGGAGTCCTGCGGCAGGACGCTGACATGGCCCGACTGGCATGGAGGGGCTCAGCAGCCAGGCCCTGGGCTGGGTGTGCCACAGAGCCCAGCCTCTTGGGTGGCCTGTGTAGCGGTTTTACTTTTTATTTCCTACTCACTGGCCTGGTTAACAGAGTAATCAGGAGGATAAAGTTAGACAACCTGGGTTTAATATAAATAAATCTGCACCACCTTGAATCAGGTTTACACAGAAGTGTGACTCAGCCTCATGAAACAGCATGTTCTCTGCTTGCGTCCTTCACAGGATTGGACAGATGAGGGGATCATCCCTGAAGAACAGTCCACAGATCACCTGGCCGTGAGGATGGGAGGAACACGGAGGACTCAGGCTCACGGGTGACACTGCTGAGAGTCCCAGCTGTGTCCTGGTGGCAGGGTGTGGGGGTCCCATGTGATCAGCCGGATCGAAGGCCTGGTCTTCATCAGGTGCTCCTAGCTGCTGTCAGCAAACTTGGGGTTCATGACAGTGGTGGTGGCACTCTTGAACAGGGGGTTGTCCTGCAGGGCATGGACATGGCTTGTGAGCACAGAGAGGTTTCTGAGGAGTGGACCCTGCCCAGATTCCTGTCCCTGTGGCAACTCCCATACACCTGGCCCACACGTGGAAGTGAGCTGCCCTGGTTGGTATGCACACCCCTCCTGCATGGACGTCCCAGCCCTGGTCCACTTACATTGTTCCATTGGGACTTGCTCCGCTCCTTCTCGAAGCGCCTGTACTCCCGGAGGTCACTCAGGTGAGTCAGGGCCTTCCAGATGACCAGGAGAAGGACGCCAATGAGTACAATGCCCGCCACGGTGCCCCCCACAATGGCGCTGATGTTGGGGCCCGCCACACACTCTGCAAGGAAGCACACAGCCACCCATCAATGTCTCCTCCAGACCCATAGCCATGGCCCTGCTTCCTGTCCCTCAGAGGTCACACTGCCAGGCTCGGGATTCACCCACTGCTCTGGGTGATTGATGGAACTGAGCCCCAAAACCTGGCCCTGACTGACAAGATCAGGCCCTGCAGGTCCTAATGGCCTTAAAGACCACTCAGCTCAGCCTGTTCACAGGGTGAAGGTGAGGCCAGCTCTCCAAGCCACCCAGAGCCTGGACATGACGCCAGCCTTCCAACATGTGGCCACCCCACAGGACAGCCAGTTGCTGTGCCCAAGAACTGCAGATGCTGTGCTGGCACCTAGGTAGGGCTCAGGGGCTCAGAGATGGGGACCCTTGGGGTTGCTGCTGGAGCAGATTCATAGGGAAGTCGGCTGCCCAGGCAGGTGGAGCTGCTGGAGGAGAAGGGCAGGTTCCAGATGACACTATGACCTCTTTTCAACCTGGGCCATGTCACAGCCCTTGAAGGGGTGGGGGAAGGGACACTAATATTCCACCTGAGCCACTCTGCCTGGCCCCACACCAACACTTTGTGGTCTCCCGCCCTGCCTTGGCAGGGAGACCATCATCATGGGGAGAGGCCAGGTCCTCCTGCCTCCTTGGCTTGTGCCTGTGAGGGGCTTGGGAGCCGAACACGCTGGATGTCAGACTTGGGTTTCCTGCAGTCACCCTCTGTGTACTTCCAGTTCATACCTTGGATGTCTGAGACCTAACTGGGTGGGGAGCTGAGCGCCCCAGGGCTGCGGGTCTAAATCTCAGAAGTCTTTTGTATGTCTTTCTGCCAGAATGTAGTGTCCCAAGACCACTGGTTACTGGCAGCCAGTGTACAGACCAATGACGATAACACCTAGAAGCCCATTCTGTCTGCTGGGCCCTGCACACCAAGCCCTGCACTGTCCCCATCGGTGTCCTCCAATGACCACAGGGCAGGCTCTGTCCACACCATAGGTCCCATGCAGTCCTCCCTCCCATCTCACTCCTGGTCAACTAACAGCCATGAATAGGACAGTGTCCATCTCATACATGACAGGACCCTGTCCACCTGCCTACCAGGCGACTTGATTTTAAAAACACAATTGGGATGGGTCGGTCTTCTGGAAACAGTGAATGGGTTCCTGGGGAGTCAAGCAACAGATCAGCGCCTGCCTGACTCCTGCAGCCCCTGCCTGACCACACCCGATCCGAGGCTGCCATTGACCCCTTGGAGAGAACCAGGACTCCCGACTCAGGACCCTGTCCCAGGTTTCTGCATTCTGGTCAACTGTTTGCAGCCCCATGTGGTGAGACATTGGTGTAGCGTACCCCAAAGCCTCCCATTCCTTGAGATGTGAGCCCCGAGAAGATCAGATTGGAGGCTCCAAGTCACAGTCTTCCGAGGACTAGAAAGACCACAGCCGAATAGAGGGCCATATTAGGGAGTGGCAAGCATCTGGGTACCCAGTATACCCTGTAGTCTGCCTTAGGTGCCCTCCTGATGTGCTGGGCCTGCCCTACCACGAGGGAGACACAGCAGCCCTCTGCCGCTCCTCAGGTCCCTTGGGCCCCACTGTCATTTGCCACACCAGCCCGGGCCTTGGACCCTGCCCGACTCACCTCGGGTCTCCTCCACCTGGATCGCATATTTGTTCCTCCCATCCAGCTGCCGCAGGGTGTACTTCAGCCAGCAGCCCTGCGAGTCCCGCTCCCGGCAGGCCCTTCCTGTCATACCCGGGATCAGCGGCGTCAGATGTGTACATGCCTTGCTGCAGTTCTTCTCAAAAGGGCCTGAGCCGAACTTCAGGCACTCGGCACAGGAGCTGGGGGGACACAGGCCTGAGCGGGTTGTGTGATCCAGGTGTCCCGGCCCTCGAGGGTGTACGCCTGTCAGGGTGCACAGCTGACAGGGTACACGGGTCCCCTACACAGGTGTGGCCCAGTGCCCTGGGGCCCAGCACAGGGCTGAGGCTGAGGGGGCCCAGGCTACAGGGGCGGCACAGCAGGTGGACAGAGCTCAGGCTGGGGCTGCAAAGAGAGGACACTCAGCTGTGCCCACAGAGGAGGGGCTGGGGTACTGCAGCAAGCGAGACCTCAGAGCTGGTGGCACTGGTCTCCTTGGGGCCCAAGGTGGGCCTGGGGGCACTCACATGAACTTGGGGCAGGATGAGGGGCAGCCAGGACACTCCTCGCACAGGGGCGGCTGGTACCCGCCATCACACTCGCACTTGTTGCAGCGACACCGGCCACGGCCACTGCACTCCACGAGCCTCGAATTCAGGCAGCCCTCTGTGGACCTAATGCACTGGCATGCAGAGCCCTCGAAGCCAGGCTCGCAGAGACACCGACCACAGTCACAGCGCCCCCGAACTGGAAGACAGTGCCGCCACCACCACTCAGCTGCCTGCCAAGCTCAGGGCCCAGCACACCCCGAAGGGGCAGGGGACACGGCCCCCAGAGCCTGCGCTGCCCACCCCCACCTGCTCTGTTGCCCTCGCCTAGACCAGTCCCTCCTCCTACAGTGTGCCTGAGCACAGGATCAGAACCACAAACCTGCTGCCACACCCCAGGCCACCCTGGGCCTCCACATTCCACCTGGAATAGGGCCCTGTCCCGGGAGCCTGGTCACCTGTTCAGAGGCAGAAACCCAGCAGGCAGGGAGGAAGTCACCTGATGCTGCCACCACCAAGTGAGACTGGGGCCATGCGCTTGTCCGTCCATCTGCCCCAGCATCTCATTGCCTCTCTCCTGTGCAGTGGACAGGAAAGCCCCACCCGGAGGGCCCAGAGGGCAGGGCCTGGTCACTCACCTGGGCCGCCACACACCTGCCCATTGTAGCGGTCACAGTGCATGTTGTCACACTCGCAGTAGCGCCCATAGATGGACTTGGTGTCACTGGTGTGGCACACACACTGCCCACAGACACAGTCCCCCAACCCCGAGCAGAGCACAGAGCTATTGTCCTTGCGGCAGCTGCCCTCCAGCTCCTGGCTGCTGCGGCCCTGCGTCTGGCATTCACACCTCTTGCCGATGTAGCCGGCCTCACACCTGGGGAAGGCACATCAGGTCAGGTCTCCTGTAGGCCTGGGCTTGGGCTCTCAGGCTGCCCTTGACCGCAATACCGGCTCTTTCCCCAAAGGCCTCCTGATCACACTAGGACCCAGGGAAGTCCTCCCCACGAGGCATATGGTGTCCCTGTCCCTGTGGAGTATTGGTGGCCAGGGTCAGGTGGGGACTTGGCACTGTGTTGGCGCAAGAGGCGGGGACAGGGTTAGAGCATGCACAGAGCTGCTGGGTGCAAATACTGAGCAGTCGCCTGCCCAGTGGTGGTGGCCCTGGGGTGGGGTGGGCGTGTTCTGGGGGGCCCCTGTGCCCCTCACCTGCAGACCCCACACTCCATGGAGCCCTTGCCCCCGCACAGGCCCTGGTCCTGCTGCTGGTCCCGGCAGTGGCACTTGCACTGGGGCAGGACCTGCACTGTCACGGTGTCCGTGAAGCCCAGCGCCCGGATGTCAAAGGACTGCCCACGGATGCACTCTGTGGCCGTGACCTTCACCTGGAAGGTGACCTGTGGAAGCAAGGGCAGGGCTCAGGTGGGGGCTCTGGGTGACCCAGTCTCCTTTGCTCTGATGCTGTCTCTCCACAGTCATAGGGGACACAGGGAGGGTGGGTGCTGGCCTCTCAGGGCTGTGGTGGGGAGCAAGTCAGGGGACAGGTGAGGTGGGCTGCCCCAAGGATGCTGGCTTGGGCCACAGCATCATGGCACCCAGGCCCTTCTGTGGCTCAGGCTTGTGGATGCCAAGGACGTCTGTAGAATGCGTCTTATCACGCACCTAGCCAGGGGCTTCCAGAGCAACTTTGAACGGACACTGTGTGTACCTCCTGAGCAGGAGTCTAGGGTGTTAAGCTGCGTGATCCCTCAGGGAGTCCTGAGTCCCAGGAGGGAGCTGCAGTCCCACCCGGGACAAGGGTCAAATTCAGGCCAGAGAGCCATGGCCAGGAGTAGCAGGGAGCCAGGTCTGTCAGAGTCCAGGCACAGCCTCAGTAGCCTCAGCACCTCCACTTGCGCTCTAAGCCAGGGTGGGGAGGGGTGGGAAATGGAGTGCAATGGAGTGGATGCCCTGCAGGAAGGTCCCCCAGCAGAGTGGGGTGTTCCTTAAGAATTCACATGCCAGAGCTCAGAAGTCCAGGTCTGAAGGAACTGCAAATTCCAGCCTCCTGTCTGAAACATAGCACTCTGTGATCCCGTCCCTGAGAGAGGGGGAGGCAGGAAGCCTGCAAGTTTGAGCCACACCTGGGCAACCTAGCAAGAGCCTGTCTCCTGGTGAAAACCAAAAAAGGGCTGGGAGTGTAGCTCATGAGTAGAGCATTTACTTAGAATGCCCAAGGCCCTGAGTTCCAGCCCCAGTGCCTCCAACAGACAAAAACTGCACACAAAATTCAGAAACAGCCAGCCCAACCCGCCCTGCATGGCCCGAGACTGCCCGCAGGGGGCGCAGTCCAGCACTGGTTCCTTCCTTGGGTCCCTGCAGGGAGCTAGGAGCCCTGTGCCCACAGGAGGTTCATGACTTGTCCTCTGTCAAAGGCACCCTGGGACCCACGCTGAGAGGGCCCGAGTGTGCCCAGAGGAGGCTGAGGGAGCAGGGCCAAACTGCAAGTGGACCTGCTGCCTCCTCTCCTGCTGCTGTCCCCAAGCCACCCTCTGTCCCTCCCTGGGTTCCTGGAGCTCACAGAGGCCCCTCTGGGGCCAGCAAGCTGGGCAGGAGCCTGGGGCCTTTGGAGCCCTGCTCACCGGGACACCGATCTGCACGCCATCGCAGACCCCTGTGGGCTGGTCCTTGAGCCGGACTCCATTACTGCAGAAGGAGTCGTAGGTGACCTTCAGGGTGTCTGGCAGGGTGCTGTGGTCCAGCACGACTTTGGAGGAGAGTTTCTGCAGCAGAGAGGAAGCATGTGGGGCTGGGCGTCCTGCTGTCTGGCAGCAGTGGTGTGGATACCTCTGTCCCGCCCCTTCCCAGTTAGTGTCCATCAGGAGCCTGGAGCTGGGCGCAGTGTGCCAGGGACAAGTACAGGGCTGCCAGGGCCACAGGCCCACCCTCCAGAAAGGCAGCTTTGGGAGCTGCTGGAAGCTCCATGAGGACAGTCCCATGCCCTCGATGGTGTATCCTCGGCCGCTGGGTGGACCGCGTAAGAGATGAGAGATAGAGACAGGCAGGAAGAGACAGAGACAGAGGAAAGAGAGTGCAGGACAGAGAGAAAGCAGAGTGAGAGAGACAGAGGAGGCTGAGCTGGGGAGTGACATCTGGTGCGTGAGCCACCAAGAGTGTCACCTGTGTGGTTTGTACAGAAACAGAGAGGGACAGGCACAGGAGGGCCTGTGTGGGCTTAAAGGACACTGGAGAAGGAGCCTGATCCCTTCTCACTGCAGCGTATGGTATAAGGCCCTTTCACCAGAGAGTGGATTTCAGGGGTGGTCAGAACCTACTGGTGCCAGGCCCTGAGCAGTGTCTGTGGCACCCTGAGTCCACCAGGACCACAGGGTCCCCGGGGAGCCACATGCCCCCGGGCTGAGGGATGAGGGCGGTGGTGGAGGCTCCCTATAGGGCTTATGTGGGACTGATACACAAGAGACCTTAGCTGAGGAGCATCTTGGAAGGGCCAAGTCCACCTCAGGGACTTCTGAGGCCCCACTCAGCCCCAGGTGCCCCTGTCCCCTCTGCCCCCAGCTCCCCTCCTCTGCTACTCCATGCGGCCCAGCCAGGGACTCACATTGTAGGCCTTCTTGATGAGGTCCACCACGTTCCTGGAGTCCTCAGACAGCTCCCCCACAGCCGACTTGGGGATGATCTCCGCGAGTTTCTGTGGGTGGCAGGACGGATGTTCCATCAGCACTGGTGCTACTGGGCTCCAGGGCACAGAGCCAACCTGGACGGTGTCCAAGGTCCTTACTTCTCTGAGCCCAAGGGGGCACTGGGTGCTGCCAGGGGATCCCAGACTGTAAATGCTCTACCCTGCTGTTCCAAGCTGCTGACCTTGGTGAGCACCTGGGCACACACCAGGCAGAGTGGGCCAACATCAGCTGGGGGTGAGGGACCAGCAACTGGGGGCTCAATAAATCACCAGGAAGGGCTGGGTCCTGAGTGCACCCCTTGGGGGCTGCATGATTTCCTCTTTTCTCCTTCATATCCAGGGCCTTCTCTCTGGTAAACTGCCTGGGCTGGGCTCACACTTGCAATCATCCTGTCTTGGGCGCCAGTGCTGGGATCTCAGGCCTGTACCACGGGGCCTGGCAAGTGGTTTAAATTGAGTAGCGACTGCCACAGGACACAGACAACCCACACCATCAGGACAGTCCTGCATCCAGCAGTATTGTGGTGTGGGCCGGCGGGAGCCTCTGGCTACAGCCTGGCCAGGCCCCTCGGCACTCCCACACAGGGGCTGCTCATAGCTGAGCTGTGTTCCCCTCAGACTCATGGCCAACTACTGGGGTCTGCAACGGCCCTGCATGGAGGGACTGTAACTGTCCACTCCAGATGAGGACACAGGGTGCTCTGTCCTGGCTGGCAGGCTGCCTTTCTGCCTGGGGTTCCTGATGTTGGCCCTTGTGAGCCTTTCCGCTGGCCTGGCAGTGGGGTGGAGGGTTGCAGGGAGGCCTGTCTATCTGATCCTGTGTCTCCCATTCCTTCTGCCCCTCTTTGGAGCTTGGGACCCTGGGCGACGGGCACACAGGCCTGGCTGGTGGCCCTCGGTGTGTGCTGGCCCTGATGTGCACCTGCAATGTGAACCTGACACCCAGTGCCCTGGGCTCAGCGCCGTGCTTCCTACAGCAGCAGACCCGCGGGGTACCACATGGCTTTCTTTCCCCAGGATGCAGATTCATCCTCCCAGTCCTGAACCATGGAGGGCTGCACGGAGCACAGCAGAGGGAAGGATTGGCCTGGGCTTTGCTTTGCTGTCTTTTTATGAAGGTGGTGTCCATGGCAGGGATTCGCAGGATGGGAAGCTGCAGCCAGGGGAGGGCAGAGCCCGTCCAGATTAGGCTCCCTGTCCTTTGGGGTGGTGTTGCCCTCTCACAGAGCAGAAAGATGAAGATTCCTGCTGAGACAGCCTCGGGCTATGCGGTTGTGACAGAGCCAGTAGCCAGGCTCTCTGTTTGGGGACCTTGTGGACTCTGAAGACTTTGTGCAGAGCACTGGACTTCCTAGAGGACACCTGAGACTACCAGGCTCCTCTGGCTTGGCTTTGGCTGCAGGATGCCAGGCCACGCAGCCCAAGGGGAGCAGCGCACTCCCCTAGGCTGGGCTGCGCTGAAGGCTTGGCCTTGCTGGCCCCTCCTGGGCCTTCCTGCTGGCAGGGTCCTTGTTGTTTATCCGGGGCTTGGCTTGCCCAGGGTTCCAATGGCATCATCTGGGAGGCTTAGGACCATGAAGATCAGCTCAGCTCTGGAGGGACTTGGGCCACACTCAGCCATGCAGATAGCTGGCCATGTCCACAGGCTGGGTCCTAATAAAATTCTGAGCTCTGAGCTCCAGGTGACAATGCTCCATCCTGTTGTCACTGTCCCTTCAGGAGAATTACATGCTGTTCATAGTTCCATGGTGAGGGGACACGGAGAAACCCACATGGGCCTTCTCCTACACCCTGTTGCCTTTCACCTTTGCTGGCCTCAATCCCTATCCTGCGAGGGACAAACCGTAGCTGACTCTGGAGGGGTCCCGTGTTCAGCAAGTCACCAAGCTTCGGAGTGGACTCAGGTGCTCAGAGGGCCCCTGAGCACCTTGCACACATCTGTCCAGCCCTAGGGACATTACCCTGGCATGTGGTTGTGCTCTCTAGCCAGGCCCTTACCACTTCTAGCAGCAGACACCTAGGCTGCAGGGGCCCCTCTGACCTCAGAAACATGGTCTGGCCTGCAGCCACTCCTCCCTATGACAGTGCTGAATCCAATCCCTGCTACCCTTGCAGAAAGGGGACAAAGGGCCTGCTTTGGACTGTGATTCCCAAATACACTGCATGCCCTCCCCAGGTGAGAGCAGCTAGGCTGTGTCACTGGGGGCCCATACTTCCCGAAAGGCTTGTCCCTGACCACAGATGGAAGAATGGCAGTCGGCAGGCGCAGCCAAGGAGGGTGGCTGTGCGCAGGCCTGGTGCGTTCTGTGCTTTTCTTTGCAAAACACACCTGGCTCTGTGCTGGAAGCAATGGAAAACTTTGCTAAGTATCACACTCTGAGAAAATGTCACGTTCAAGTGTATGTGGGTAAAAAAATGCGAGAGCTTCCCCACCTAAGCAAAAACTCAGATCTGCAGGTTTCAGAGACTTGCAGTGTTGCAGCCAAAAATGAGAAATTCCACCCACAGCAAGATGCACACTGCTGTCTGGGACCTGCGGGGGCAGGAAATCCCTTGTCACATTCACAGGACGACATCCTGTTGCTTAATGGAGGTGCTGGACTCCTCACTCCTGTGTTCCCGCCTGAAAACCCTGTGCAGCCGGCTGCCCACACAGCGGTGTACAGAAGCAGAAGTCAGATGTGTGGTGGCTGGAGTTCGTCACCCTTCCTATGAAGGGGCCAGCACCACCCCCAGGTCTCAGGACCCAGCTCCACTGACCTCATAGGTTTTCACCATCCTCTTGGTCACTGCAAAGATGGGCTGGATGTTGCTCTCAGTCAGTTTGTGCACCAGCTGGCCCACAGACGGGTAGTCCTGCAGGGAGGGGACGTCAGCTTAGCCAGCCCCAAGGACAAGCCTTCCCCGAAACCTGCTGGACTCGAGCACCCAGGGCCAGGGTGGGCTTAGGCCACTGCCACCTGGCAGGCCCAGCTGGGCTTAGGCCAATTTTGCAATGCTTGACAGAGTCACAGGGAAGCCAAGCACGCTGAAATACAGTTCCTTCATGAGATCCTGCCTCGAAAAATAAAATGTGGGGATGTAGTGTAGCTCAGTATACAAGCCCTGTGTTCAATCCCTAGTATTGAAAAGAAACAAAGAAAAAGGATGCGATGTGTAAGCAACATGATAGTGTATGTAAGTGCTCCCAAGTTTTGAAGCTGTCTGGAGCATGGGCAGCATTTTGAGGAGGTCCTCACTGTGGGGAACAGGGAGCTACAGTGGCCCTGTTGGGGCAGAGCTGCCGGCAGCACCCTCCTGTGGTGGAGGCCCCTCATGTGACTGGAGGACCCTCAGTCTGGTGCAGAGGCTCCTGGGTGGATGCTGTCCCTCCTTCCTGTCCCCATTTGGGATTCCCAGAGTCTGTAGACTCCCAGTGGGGATCCCCAAGCTTCCCATCCCTAAATCCTTTGTAGCACCTTGGGGATACTGTCCAGAGATGGGACCCCTGCGATGACTGCTTGCTGGGGCAGAGGGGCACTCTCTGGCCAGAGCACAGAGTGCATGAGGTGCTGCCTGCCAGTCACGTCCTCCTGGGCAGGAGCTTCATTCCAGGGCCTTGCTGCCCAGGGCCTGGTGCTCCCGCTCCTCAGGGCAGCCTGCAGGGGTCGCGCTGGTTGCTAACGGCCTAGAGAGTTTCCTCCCAGTCTCCCCGCTCTCCCTCCCACAGGACAGCCTGGCCACGGGGCAGGGCACTCACGAATTCATTGCTCCTCTTGTACATGTTGTCCTCCAGGTGGCAGTGCCCGTCGTTTGGGGTCAGGATGGCGCCTAGCTTCCCATCACCCGCAAAGTGGAAGCCATCATCCGTGGCGAACACAAGCAGCCGTGTGACATTCCGCCAGCCGATCTCCTCCTGGGGAGAAGGTGGCAGGGGTTGCCTGCCTCGGTTTCCCAGCCAGGCTCCCAGAGCTGGCAGGCAGCCTGGGGGACACCGTTGCCCTCCATACTCGAGGGTATTCAGAGCAGTGGGGAACTGAAAGTGAGTAGGACCAACCAGCACCCCGGAGGAGCCCCCCACACTCTGGGGGACAGGCTGGAAATGCATGGCTGAGTTTAGAAGAGGTCATTTTCCTTGGGAACATCTCCCAGGAAAATAATCACAGGAAATCATGGGTAGAAATGTCCATTGTGGTGGGAAACTTTGCGAGTGCAGAAGGAACCTGAGGATCCCAGTGGGAGCCACAGCAGCCCGGAGAGGCCCGGGAGCAACGCACGCTTGATCACCAGGACCGCAACCTGACACACAAGCAGCATGGCTCTGTGGTACACACACACCCAGGGCTGGGGGAAGCTGCAGAGCAGGGGCTGAGTGGCGGGAGTGTGTATGGCCATGTTAGAATACCAGGCCCAGGGCGTGCGTGGGGCAGGGACCCGGACGGGGCAGCCGTTGCCCTCCCGGCCTGGAAGGAGGGACACATACATTAGGAAGGGCAGAACCAGGCAGCCCGCTGTGCGCAGGACTGGTGCCTGTCTGGGCTGCTGGGAGCAGGTAGCAGTGAAACCCGTGGTAATTTGAGGACCCTGCGGCTGCTCTCCCACCTGAGAAGCTGGGGGGACCAGGTGGGGGTTGCTCTTCACGGTCCAGGCTGGCAGGGACTGGCCAGGCAGGGTGAGTGCCAGAGATGCCTGTAGCCAGTGTACCTGGTGCCAGTATGCGGGAGCCCCAGTCAGGAAAGTGGGGTTGGGCAGGGCAGCACGCTCACCGGGCACGCGGCCACCTGCATCATGGCATCCAGCCCGCCTTCGGGGGCGTCCAGGTTCCCGGAGATGAGCTGCTTCCCAACCTCGGTGCGGAACTGGTTGGAGTTGTCAGTGAGCCTGAGCACGTGTCGGAAGGAGAAGGGCGGCTGGCATTCCTTCTCCTTGTTGGGGCAGGGGTTCCGTAGCTTCTCGGGGTGCGTGTTTACAAAGGGCAGCACTGTCTTGTCCACAAAGGATCCAAAGCCTGGGGTGGGGGGAAGTGGCATGGGGTTGGGCCTGGGCAGCCAGCCCAGGGGGAGGGCCTGGCCTCAGTTTTCCTATCTTGTAGCCAGGTGAGGGAGAAGGCAACACCGGCCTGTGGGCTGAACTAGAGCATGAGGTGTGCAAGCACACATGTGGCCACAAGTGTGGGTGCGATGTGCTCATGTGCACTCCTGCACCTGCGTGCATGACCATGTGTGAGTACGTGTGTGTAGGTGTGCACTCATGTGCCTGCGGTCACAGGCAGGTCTAGTGTGTGATCATGTTCCTGTGTGAGCACGTGGCTGCAATCACAACTCCATGTGCTCATGCAGGAACACACACGTGACTAGATGTGCGCATGTGCACATGATCAGTGAGTGTGAACGTGGGTGTGTGCGGCAAGTATGAGGGCATGTGTGCAGGTGTCCAAGTGTGCATCCTTCTGGTCCTGCACACAGAGAGGCTGGCAGAGCCCTCTGGGAAGTGTGTGCTGGAGTGAGGCTCCCCATCCGTCATGCTGTTGTGTCTGGGGCCCTTGGTGACCACGTTGGCGCTGCCTTGGCCCTGGAGGGGCCTAGATGCCCCGGGCTTGCTGCCCATGTGGCCCTCTGTGTCCTGTTCCTAGAGACCTGTGTGTGGGTGCAGGTGCAGCTGGACAGGGCCCTACCTATGCGGCCGGACTCCGTGATCTCGTTGAGTGCCCGCAGCAGCTCACCACCCAGGTTCTTGACGTTGTTGAGGTCATCCAGCATAGAGTAGGAGAGGTCCATGAGGTAGTACAGGTCGACCGGGTATCCCTTGGCCCGCCGGAAGGTCACGTTGAATGTACCTGCCTGGCCTGCAGCGGAACAGCAGTAGGTAGGAGGCACCTCATGGGGCTCTGGCCCCTTTTCCCAGCCGCCAAATTCCAGCTGTCTCGCCCCTCATGGTGGCTTGGCTGGGAGTCACACACAGGACTCTGAATCCACGTAAAGACCAATGCATCCAAGTACAAAAACGTCCATTCACCGGGTCGAACATCTACATCCACCCAACCCCTCACACTGGGACCCTCAGGCATCTGCCACTGCAGAGCCCAGTAGGTCACAAGGGCCCTGTCCAATTGGTAGAGCCTGTATAACTGAGCCCTAAGCACACTTGTCTTCCCAGCACTCTGAGAGGCTGAGGCAGGAGGATTGAAAGTTCAAGCCCAAACAAGGCAACTGGATGACTTATCCAGATCCTATCTCAAAATAAAAAGAGGACAGTGATGTAGCTCAGTGCAAAGGTTCAACTTCCAGTACCTAAAAAAAAAAACAAAAACTGTTTTCCAAATGGTTTTCCATGCTTTCTTAAAAGACACAGAACCCGAGGCTCAGTGAGACCAAACACCAAGCTGTGGACAGTGGTCCCAGGGCAGGCTGGGGAGAGCTTTCTGCAGCCTGGAGCTCACACAGCCTCAATGTAGCCCCTGCACACATGACCTGGAGCAGGGCTGAGCTCCAGCCTGATGTAGAGGACACTTGCTCCTCCAGTACACACCAAGCCTACCTGGTCTCAGGTACAGCTTGACCTTTTGTGGGAACAGCTGCTGCTGGCCCCCTCCTTGGGCCTTCTGGGGTTCAGCAAAGCTCTTGGGGTCCATGATGTCATCACGTGCACAGCCCTTGCTCACCAGCTGCCCCCAGGTGTCGCAGCGGGCGGAGTCAGGCTCCCCTGGCCCTGTGAAGTTCTGGGGGTAAAGAGTCAGGTTCAGCAGGAGTCGGCAGGGACACAGGCCTCCTGCTGCTGGCACCTGGGGACTCAGACTCTGCAGAGAGGACCCCTTGATGAAAACCCTTGCAGTAACTGTCAGGGCTATGGTTCTGTATGCTGGCTGCAAGGTAGCCTCAGCTGGGGCTCCTGGTGCCACAGTCCTCAGGAGCAGGGCACTTCCCACCCTTCGTGGAGCTGCCAAGCCCTGTACAGCTCTCTTTAGGCCTTCCTCTGCCTTGGGGCTGTCCTTGTGTCCCCAGATAATATTGGGGCCTTGGGCCATCCTGCCCGAAGACACTGCCCTCCTGTGACCTCCTAGCACTGGAGAGGTGGGCAGGACACTCAGGCAGGAGGAACCCAGAGTTCTTGACACTTCTGTGCCGCCCTTACCGGCTTCTGGCACCAGGCACAGCCAGGTCCCAACTGGATGCAGTCCTGGCAGGTACTGGCCTTGTACTTGGTGCATTCCTGAGAGTGAGCTAAGGACAGAGTAGTGGGTAAGACAAAGGGATGGGGGTGGTGAGCACAGGAGGAGGAGCAGGAAATCCAGGGACAGGGAGGAGGCCAGGCTTGGGGTGCCAAAGCCAGCACCAGCAACTGCTCCAGCCCCTTGGGAACTCGCATGCAGAGGGCACAGGGGTGGCACATATGGTGAGGACACCTCCCACACTCACCGGACGAGAGGCAGAGCAGCCCCAGGAGGGCAAGCAGCAGGCACTGGTCCAGCATGTCCTGGGGAGACAGGGCAGTAGCCTGGATCCCATCCTGGGTAGGGCTCCTGTCCTTCCCACTATGAGGCACGGGTGCCTGGCACAGCTGGCACCCTGAGTCCCCACGCCAGGTCCCACTGTGGACTGGGGGTTGGGGTGAGAGACTACACATACACATGCACCACAAGGTCACACATACACATACCTGCAAACACACCACAAGCACACACACACACACGTACACTCCCACACAAATACACAATGGGTGTGCATATACATGAACACACACACCAAGAGCACACACACATACATATCACAAGGCCACAAACACACACACCTGCAAACACACTGTAGGCACACACATATCAAAGCACACATACTCACACATGCACACTCATATGCACTCATGTGCAAACACACCATGAGCACATGCTCACACAAGCACACACACTGTGCACAAACACCACATGGCGCCCCCATGTGCACACATATGCAAAATTGGGCCCCCATCTTGCTGAGCCCTAAGTCCTCAGTGAACAACCCCAGTGCGAGCTGAGACCCAGCTGGCCCAGGACCCCCATCTGTGCTTGCCTTGGCCTCTCTCCCTGCCCTGCGACCCTCTGGCCTCTGGGCTCTCCTGCCCTCTCCAGGAAGTGCAGGCCGTGGACCTTCCAGAGTCTTCACCCCGGGCAGGGTGGAAGGGCAGTGTGGCACTCACTGGCTCAGGCCAATCTACCCACAGCTGGGCACCCTGACCATGTCCTCCAGATCTGTGCCACCCTTTCCTGAGAGACCAGCAGCACAGGAGCAGCAGCTGATCCACGGCCATCCAGGGTCCCACTGCCCCTAGGGGGAGTAACTGAGGCCCAGCAGGGGCTGGACCATAGCCCACCACCCTCCTCTGGAAGTGTCTAGGACACTGTGGGCTATGGCCCCTGACCCAACTTCCCAGAGGTGGGATCTCTGTGGTGACCAGGAGCTGTCAGTGAGCAGGTAGAGAGGCCAAGGAGGCAGGAAGTGCCAGCCAAACAGAGCAGCGCCTTCTGCAGCAGTGCCAGCTCCTCCCCCTGACCTCAGGGCCTGGGGCCAAGGGCACAGATGGAGTCCCCAGACCACTGCCCAGGGCCCGTGGCTCATTGCTGATGACCATGTCTATGCTGCACTGTAGCCAGTGCCCAGCCTGGAGAGAGTCACTCTCAGGGCTCCAAGGATTAGGGCTCCTGCCTTTTAGAGATGCCAGGCCCCCTCCTCAGTGGACTACAATTAGCACCCTAGATGTCTACATGACCCTGTTCCTTCCCTTTCCATGGAAAGCAGAACTCACACTCTGGTCCAGCTTCCTGGGTGTAGCAGAGGTCAAGGAAGCAGTTTGGGTTCACGTGGGTTCCCACTTCTCCCAGTCCTCAAGGTGTGGGACTCAAGCTGAAGCAGCTGTGGCCAGCCCCACCTCTGTCTCTGCACCCCAAAGTTCCTTGCTGTGCTTTCCGGGGACCCCAAGTGCGCCCATGCCACTGCCACTGCCCTGGGCCTTGGCATGGGTCCCAGGACCCATGGACTGAAGCATGAGGTCTAGCTGCCCCTTCCCGAGGCCATGGCCACTCTGGGTAGAGAGGGGAGCAGCCCCCAAGGATGCTCACGCCATTCAGCCACGGCTCTAGACGGGGACCTCTGGGCACAGCCTGCAATTCCCTGCTACCAAAGCACCCGTGAGGGCTAGGGACGTACATAGCTCAGTTCAGTAGTGTAAGCGCCTGCCTGGCAAGCATAGCTTATGAGTTCAATCCCTGGAACCAAAAAAAAAGAGCCAAAGCACTTGTGACAACTGTGTGGAAGCACTGGGTCTGTGAATGGGGAAACTGAGTCTCAACTGGCAGCAGGAGGGAGAGCCGGATGGCTCGTCATACTCGTACACCTCAGTGCAGGGAGCAGGGCTTGGTTACAGCAAGGCTGACCACAGACCACAGGGTCCAGTCTTGGCCACAGGAAGCCAACTGGGGGTCAGGCCATACCTCGGCCGCTTGTGCTCTGCTAGGAGTGCCAGGCTCCAGAAGGTGAGGAGGAGCAGGGCCGTGCCCGTGTTGGGGAGAGAGCGGGGAGCAAGGTGCCCTGGCCACCTGCCTCAGCCTCCCTGTGTGACTGGAACCGACTGTGGAGCAGTTGTCGGAGGACAGGCTCGGGTGACGGTGCCTGCACAATGCCCAGTGCCTGGCACACACAGGCCTCCACACGATAGACAGTGGTGGACCCGCACAAGCAGGCATCTGGCCACCCCAGAGTCTCTACTACCGAGAGGAGGAAGGGGAGGGTAGACAAGAGGTTCAGGGTCCTCTGGCCACATAGTAGCCTGGCCGGGCCTCACAGTGCTCCGCCCTGATGGTGGCCACCCTGATGGGCCACTGTGCTTCCCAAGTATGGGTGCCCATTGCCTCCAGCCTCCAGACTTCAACCCCAGGCCATAAACCAGGACTCTAGGCACAAAGCCAGACAGAGCAGAGGCTGCTTGCGAAGCCAGAGCCCCTGTTAGAGCCGCTTTGACTATGGCTTCCGCTAGGGAAGTGCCATGACTCCCTAGATGACCAAGGTCCTCATCCTCTCCTCGGCACACAGCAGAGGAACTGGGAGACCCAGCTCTCAGGCCAGAGTGTGGTCTCCATACCTGGTTCTTCTCACCATGCAGGAGAATCCTGGCCTTTACCTCTCTGGGACCTCCACAGCCATGAGTTTCTGTCATTCTCCCCCAAATGCCACTGGGTGGACGTGGTGGGTGCCATATGGCCACCAATGTGCAGGCCGCCACTGCAGGGCTGACCCTCTGTACTCGGTCCAGACCTTCTAGAGCAGCACCCAGAGGCCAGCCCTGCCAGGCCCCCTCGGATGCCAGGAGCTTCAATGAGTCGGGTGGTGGGGACAGCAGGTGGGGTACCCACAGAACCCTCGGCCTAGAGAGGCTACCTCCTCTCACCACACAGCTCCCCTTCCCGTTGGGCACCTGGGTCTGCGTGGCCACCACCTAGCCAGGACTGGGGCCAGGAATGGAACCCGTCAGCCTGACCCCCTCTGCCAAGGACTATGGACAGCCCTCTTCAACCCTGGCCTCCATTTCCTCCACTGTGACAGAGTGCAGTGAGGCGAATCTATCACCAGGTGTGGTCACAGGGCCCTGATATTTGCTTGCCACAGGTCTGGAGAGCTTCAGAAGGGTCCAATGTAATTTTAGACCTGATTAGCATTTGAATCTGCCCACTGAGAAAAGCAGACTGTTCTCCAGCTGTGGTGGCCTCGTCCCATCATTGCAGGTCCCTGGCCACTTCTGTGTAAGACAGCCCGGCACCAGAGAGGGAGGCTTCCTGCTCTGTGGTTATGGGTTACAAAGGCAGCCAGGTCCTCCACGCGTCCCCTTCCCCTTGGCAGCACACAGAGAGGCTGACCCTGACCTCTGGAGTCCTGCAGGTGTCTGCTTGGACCTGCACAGCATGGGACAGAGGCGTGCAGGGCCCTGCCTGCAGCCTCCTGGCCTTGTCATCTGGTACCTGGACACCGGCACTTCAGTGGAAGTGGCTGAAGGAGCCTGGCTGGCATAGCAAGCAGAGGATGGAGTGGACATGAGTGCTGCCCACGGTCTCTGGCCAGGCCGCCAGCTGGAGAAGGTCAGCCTGCTGGATGCAGAGGGCTGCAGAAGACCCTGACCCTCTCTGGCCCCTCACAGAGAGGCCTGGTGCCAGCCCTGCTGAGTGACACACTCCCTCAAGGCTGCCTCATGAGAGGGCATTGTGGAGAGCCACACGGGATCCCCAGTATGCAGAGGTAGTGTCTGCTTCATCTGCTCGCAGGGACAAACAGGCGCACAGATCAGAGGTGGCACTGCCCCGGGGCTGCCCTCTACAGGGCCAGCCGTCCGCAAGGCACACGGCTGCAGGCAGGACCACGGCTCCCTCACACAGCACCAGGGCTGCCCTGCCAAGTGTGGGCACCAGCTGGTCACCTGCAGAATACACTGGGGCCTGAGTGGACAGTGCTGACCCAGGAGGGGCTCAGGTGTCCTTTGAACCACAGAGATAGCCAGAGTTTGTACAGTTTGCTAACCTACCCTTCCCACTTCCCAGATGAGGAAACCAAGTCCCAGCCCTTCTTGACCACAAGCTGACTCCCCTTCCATGGCAGGCAGCCTCTGGCAGTCCTGCAGAGGATCCTTCATTCAGCTTCCAACCCAGGAAACTCCTGAGACGGCTGCAATCCACCCCTGCACACCTACTGCGTTGATACCAACCAAGCTTCAGTTTTGGAGGTTGGGGAGAGGAAGCTGGCACCTCCCATCCCCGCCCTCCTGGGACACCTGCCCTTGTCCCAGGCACCTCTGCCAACTGCTCCCCTGCTCGGCTGGAACCTGACTGCGGAAGACCCTGGCCTCTGCCTTCCCAGGCCCTGCAGCCAGGTAGCCACAGGTGGCCCTGGACAAATCGGCCCAGTGCTCGAGTCATGGGCTCTGCAGGGACGGCAGCAGGGCCCCAGGAAGCTCACTTCCTAAGGAGGAGGCCAAGCACATGGGGCTGGCTGGGTCCTTTCTGAAATTCCAGTCTTTAAATTGCCTCTTGGCCGCTGGCCAGGTGGTCACCGGCATCCTCCTGCTCTGCTTCCTGTCCATTCCTGAATCTCCGCAGCCTCTCTGTACAAGGGCCTGGGTGCTGGGCACATCGTGTCTCCTCGGGCCAGAGCTCACCCAGCCCCTGCTCTCCTGACTGCTGTCACCCCCATCGCAGCTGCTCTCTGTCCCCACAGCATGCTGGGCACCTCGATGACGGGTCTTGTGGTCTTGTGTGTCCTCCACCCACTTGTCCCCATCCCGGGGGGGGCGGGTGGTCTGGCTGGGACAGTCCCCTAGGGCTGGGGTCTTGGAGTGCAGCTCCCAGGGGAGCAGGAAAGCCCACCCTGAGGTGACCTTCAGAGATACAAAGGACACAGGACTCTCACTCACCACTTGGTCCCTGTAGGCCTCAGGGGCGTCGGGCTGGGCAGGCACTGGCTTTGCCTGCTCCTTGCCAGAGAAGCTCTGCGGTCGGTCTTGGGGAGCAGTGGGGCCCGGCGGGGAGGCTGGGTTTCCTGTTCTCAGCTCCTGGGAGGAAGTAGCGACACTGGTGACATCGGCAGGCTCCCCTACACAGGCCCCCACCCCGCACTGTGCTCCACACTTTGCCTGCTGCAGATTTCAGGGAAGAAGCCACCACGAGAGGCAGAGAGGCAGGGGCAGCTGTGGAGACAGCATCTCAGTGCCTGGAGGGGTGGGGGCCCTGGGGACAGTGGGCAGGGGCTGGGCCCGTGGCTTCAGAGTCCTGGAGAGTGGCCTGGAGTGCCCAGGAGCCCTGGGCGGAGGGAGTCCCTGATTGAGGATGGCAAAGGCCATGCAGGCCTCCACAAGCCCTGAGCAGCTGCTCGGGCAGCACTTAACAAGGGACAGAGAAAGACCAGGGCCACAGGAATTCCAGAGGGAGGACAGCAGGGATGCAGCAGAGGGGGCCCAGGTGCCAAGAGAAGGGAGAAGAGACCCGCGCAGCAGAGCTGAGGGCAAGGTTCACCGGGACCAGCTACGCTGGGATGAGGTCAGCAAGGTGGACGGAGAAGAAAGCGGGATTGACAACCCCTGTGGGCCTGGATGCCTCCCCCAGCCCTGGCAAGAGCAGCACTGCTGAAGCAGGTGATCCAGGGATGGCAAGGCCACGGGAGGAGCTGGCCAGCAAGACGGAGCCCACCATCTGTCTGTTGATTGAAAAAACGGTGTTAAAAAGCCTGAAGGAGCGGGTAGTCACGAGTTCGATCCCCGGTACCGATAAAAAGGAAAAAGACCAAAAAAAAAAAAAAAAAAAAAAAAATGTGTCCCCCTGAGGAAAGGAAAATAGGATAGAAAGACAAGGGGAAAAGAACAAAGGAGAAATGCAAATAGAAACACAAGACGACACTGGGAAAGATTTCAAATCTCCCAGAAATCCCCACACCTGAGGCAGCTTTCTAGGACTCTTCAAGTCAGCCAACTACTGCACTGTTTTGTTTTCATTTTTTTTGTTTGTTTGTTTTCATTTTTTGAGGCAGAGCCTCACTATGTAGCCCAGGTTGGTCTTGAACTCACAACAATCCTGCCTTAGTCTCCTGAGTGCTGGGATACAGGCATGTGTGTTACTATTGTGCACTCTTACAAATAAACCAACCAAGCAAGTTCCAATGAAACGTTCTCTGTCAAATGCAGTGCTCCAGGGGCTGGGGATTTAGCTCAGCGGCATAAGCACCTGCCTTGCAAGTAGGTAGTCGTGAGTTCGATCCCGTAACGATAAAAAAGAAAAAGACAAAAAAAAAAAAAAAATGCAGTGTTCCTTTGAGAGAGTTCTAGAAGAAAGAACAGATGAGGTCACCAGATACACCCACGGGTGAGCCAAGGGGCCAAATGGTGACAGCCCAGGACACGCCAGGCATCTGGCCCAGCTGTGATGGAGCAGGCCTGACGACAGCGTGGCTAAAGCAGGAACAGTGACCGTCACTGCCAACCCAGCTCAGATCAGCCACCAGGTCACAGAGACAGGACGCAGTGGGACACAGCTGGCAAGGTCCCCAGGAGTGGGGACTGCAGAGTGCAGAGAAGGGGGAGGGTGTGAGGGAGCCACAGAGGGGAGCTGCAAATCGCAGGGGTCTGGGGCACACGGCCAGTCACAGTGCACGACTGTGGTGACACAGTGACAACAGTACACCCATTTCTCGGGTGTGGAAATGTTTCACAGCTGTGACAAACAGCCCTTGTGCCCCCAGGTTGCCGCTGGCACCATACGGCAGTGGGGGCGGGCGGATAAGAAAGGCTCCCCGGAAGGGGCCGCTTAGAGCTGGCGCTGGGGACTCAGGCCCATTACGCCACCCTCCCTACTTCTATATATGTGGGAAATTTTTGGTTGCAAAAATGTGTAAAAATACTTTCAGAGGAAGTGTAAATTGTTCAGGCGGGTGGAGCTTTGGTTTTGCAAGATGAAGGAGATCTGTAGGGCACCAGGGTGACATTCTCAGCAATGGTGACAGTCCTTACTGCCCTTGAGCTGAACAGTTAAGTGCAAAAATGGCAAATGTTATGTTGTTCATAGTTTATCAAAATTGAAAAGAAAAAAAGTATAAAGGACAAGCTGGGTGTGGTGGCACTTCCTGAAATCCCTCCACTTGGAAGGCTGAGGCAGAAAGATCACTGCAAATTAGACTGGACTCCACGGCAAGACCCTCTCTCAAAAAAAACCAGGCATGGTAACACACACCTGTAATTTCAGTACTTGGGAGGCTGAGGCAGGAGGATTGCTGTGAGTCCAAGGCCAGCCTGGGCTACAAAGTGAGTTCAAGGCTGGCCTGAAATTCACAGTGAGATCCTGTCTCAAAAAAAAAAAAAGAAAGAAAAAGAAAAAGAAACAAAGCAACAACAACAACAAAAAAAGCAAGCTGTAAGTTGCACAGGAAAAAATCTGAGTGAAAACGTGCAAACGAGCTGATTCCACAGTTCCTAAAAGAAAACGGTAGCCAGCAAGTACGTAAGAAAAGGGGCAGTACCGCTGCGGACCAGGAGGACCAAATCAGAGCCCAGAGCGCGCCTGCGGTACAGACCGCAGGACAGTGGAGCCGCACACAGAGCCCGGGAGCCGGAAGCCAGGAAGGGCCTCCCCTACCCCAGCCCGCCCTCTCCTCACCTCTCCCCTCCCCCACCTCCTCTGCAGAGCCGTCTTGCGGCTGTATCTGGTGTCTGCAGCGGGTAAAAGGTAAAAGTCGAGGCCTGCGGGCTCCGGAAGAGACCTGCACAGGGGCGCGGCCAGCGCGGGGGGGGGGGGGGGGTGGTAAACCCGACCTAGAGATGGAGGCCGCAGGGCCGCGTTGCAGGCCCCTGAGTCAGAGAGGTGGCACCCACGGAGAAGGCTGAGGGCTTCTGTCTTCCACTGGAAGATTCTGTTTGTTAAAGGGAAGAAGAGAGGCCGGGCTTTTGTCCCCAACAGAGCATTTGACAGCAAACACAAACTCGTGTTCAAGCAAATGGGGAAGAAGAAAAAGCTCTAGGGCTGGGGTTTAGCTCAGCAGCACCAGTGCCTGCCTGGCAATCACGAGGTCGTGAGTTTGGTCCTCCTATCAAAAACAAGAATAAAAAGTCATAGATAAAATGTTAAGATGTGATTTTTAAAAAAGGTGGTGACTAAGTGTTACTTAGTGACAATTTCACACTTTCTGTGGTCTCTAAATATTTTATTTTTTTAAAAAAGCACAGTGGTGCAACCCTATGATCCCTGTACTCTGGGAAGCTGAGACAGGAGCATCTCGAGTTGGAACCCAGCCTGGGTTCCAACTGGTGATTTAGTAAACTGGGTATGCAGCTCAGTGTGAAGACCTTGAGTTCAGTCCTCAATACCAGAAGAAAGAAAGGCCGGAAAGGAGAGGACGGTGCTAGGGTAGGATGAGGGCCAGTGAGCGGAGGAGACCCCTGACATTAGGTCACCAGCGGACTGCGTGTCCGATTCACACTGTGCCCTCAAGGTGCTGACCCAGGACGCCCTTAACCCCCACCCCGGGGCACAAGCGAGCCCCAGCCCATCCAGCTGAGAACGATATTGCAGGGGGGTGGGGCGGGGTGGGGCCCCGCCCCCTCCTGGGGCAGTGGGGCGGGGCGCCCTGGAGCTGGGAGGCCTGTCCGACTTCCTCCTCTCTACTCCCAGGGCAGGCATCTGTCCCCAAGCTGCCCTCCAGGAGGGGCGGAGGTTCCTGTGAGGGTCTCCAGGCGTCAAGGCAGACTAGCTACCGGAGGGTGTGTGGGCCCCAGGACTAGGGCCAAGGCCGCGGTGGGAGTGGAGAGGGACCTGGGGTAGTGAGGTTTCCAGACACACTGGAGCTGCAAAGGCCCGGAGCCCCGCCCACGGGCAGGGCGGGGCCACGATCACATGGCCCAGGGTGCACCAGACCACCCTTCCCATTCTGTCTCCCGCACCCAGAAATAAACAGATAAATATTCCGCGACTTAAAGCAGGAGAGGGAAAAAGGAAAAACGGAGGAGCCAAGCCAGGCGTGGCAGCGCACACCTGGAACAAGCCTAGAACCCCTGGAGGCTGAGGCAGGAGGATTGAAAGCTCGAAGCCAGCCTGAAGAACTTAGTTAAATTCCCTTTCAAACTAAAGCATAAGAAAGCGCTGGGGATGAGTCTCAGTGCAAACACCGTGGCACAGAAGAGCAAGGAGAGAGAGAGGGAGGGGGAGAGGAGGGGAGGGGGAGGGGAGGGGGGAGAGGAGGGAGGGGAGGAGACGAAAGGAAGAGAAAAAGGGAAGAAACACAACAAAAAGAAGAAAACAGGAGACAAACAGAAAACGCCAATCTAAAAATAAAAGCAAAACAAAACTAAGAAACACCGCGTCCCAGCCTGTCAGAAGTGCAGCCCTGGAGGAGCCACCGCTAACAGCCAACCATCCCTGTGGTCCACTCGATCCCACCCACTGTGCCTTTGTTTATTTTTGCATCCTGGTTGACTGCAGGGCCTCGGACAGCACTCTGCCCCCGAGCTCAACCCGGTACTTTCGCTCATTCTTTTCTTCTCGCTGGCCCCCTCCCTCCCTTGCTATTCTTTTTTTTTTTTTTTTTTTTTTTAGGTTTATTTAAGGAGAAAAAGAAAAAAAACAAAAAAAAAAGCAGAAAAAGGGTACAAGTTATACAAAATTTCAGAAAAAAAACAGTAGGAAATCACTAGTTACTGGATTACATATTGTCATCTTAGAAATACTTGTTCAAGTTACAAAATTAAAGCATATAAAGTGGACATTCAAACGGTGAGACTGCAAACAGTTCTGTTCAATGACCCAACAAAACTCAGTAATATGGTTATCTATCTTATACACTTAAATATACTTGCAGTTATATCGTTTAGAGCACTTTCTTTTCCTCTCTTTTGTACAATGACTGTTACACATTTTGGGTTTTATTACTCCCACCGTTCTTATTACTTTTTTGGAAGAGAGTAAAACCAAATGTGACAGAATAGAGGTGGTCAAATCAAAAGGGTGGACATAATAGATAATGTAAAAACATAATACAAGGTGATCAACAATGGTTACCATAATGCCTCCCGCTATCTCAAATAGAATTACCTATATCATCAGTTATAATAAAATTGAACAAAACAGTAAAGAACAAAACCAAAACATGGGAAACATTACAGGTCTTCAAAAGTAGATAATAGTCAACCAGAATGGGCATCATAATGAATCCTACTATCTTCACAGCTGTTGCCTAAACTTTCGAACCTGGTACTATCAAGCAAAACAGAATAGAGAAACATCAGTCAAAACAAGATGGTGAGAGCAATACAGGGCTTCAAATCAAGTTAATAGAAAATCAAAGTGGGTTACTATAATATATCCTGCTATTTTTTATTTTTCCCTTAATTAAAAGGATAAAAATAAAAAATAATAAAATGGAGATTGAGATAAAAGAGGGCATAACAACAAAACAGCGCAGATCAAAACATAACCATTTAAGCAAAATAGTGTTTCACCACAAGATCATCCCGACATAAAAGTAGTTACCATATTGTCTCTTTCCTTGAAATGTTTGAGTATAACTTCGTATACTGTAGCATCAAATATATCAAAACAATGTAAAACCATTCAAGAGAATGACAGTATTACAGGGTATTTAGAATCCACTAAAAGAAAATGAACAATGGTTTCTGTATAATTCCTTGTCTATAAAAGTTTTTGTTTATACTATCACATATAATAAAATCCAATAAGATACAACATGTTAAGACCTATGGAGACAGAAGAACAAAAGCTTGATGGGACTTCAAAACAAGACGATATTAAATCAGCATTACTTATTATGATGTCATTTTCTCCAAAATAGCTGTTCCAATCATCCAAACTTCTTTGCCTCATTTCTGTTGAGCTCTTTTTCTGTCATTAGTTGTCAGTTTGTCTTCTTCATTTTGTTTTCTGCTCCATTCATTGTGGCTTCTCTTGCCACCATTTCTGGAATCTTCGTATTTTCCTTTTTTAGAATATCCTGCTGTATTCTATGTAGAGTTGAATTGGTGGTTGCATATTCCACTAGTTCCTCTTTATCCTGGAATGCAACTTGTTTTTCCATCAATTTCCAGGGATAGTTGTGCAGGATATATCAATCTTGGCTGGAGGTTATTATCTTTCAAAGCTTGAATTATTTCCCCCCACACTCTTCGTGATTTGATGGTTTGTGCCGAGAAGTCTGCTGTAATTCTGATGGGTGTTCCCTTGTAAGTGATCTGTTTCTTGTCTCTGACGGCTTTTAATATTCTGTTCTTATATTGGATTTCTGGTATTTTGATTATTATATGCCTGGGTGTAGCTCTATTTGTGTTGTAGGTGGCTGGGGTCCTGTATGCCTCATACATCTGAGTATCTTTACCTTTTGCTAAATTAGGAAAATTCTCCTGGATTATTTCTGCAAGTAGCTTTTGTAGTTCATTTGTTTGTGTCTCTACCTCTTCTTTTATGTTCTTAATTCTTAAGTTATAGATCCTCTTATCATCTTCTAGTCTTTGTATTATTGCTGTTTGTTTCTTTGTTACTTTTAAAAAGTTTTTCATTTCATGCTCCCATATTACAAATCTTCTCTCCAGTTCAGATAATCTATCCTTAGTTTCTTTCAAGCTGTTATGCCAGTTTTTGATAGAGTTTTTAGTTTCTTGGTAATCTCTTTGAACCCGCTTCACATATTCTATGTTTTTCTCTATTTTCTCCATCAAACAATTCTCCCCCTTTTTTTCTGTTCTTCCATTCCACCATCTGTTTTTTCTTGGGTGGTGCTTAGCATTTCTCTAACTATTCTGCTTATGTCTTGCTTCAGGTCATTAATAACTTCATTCCTGAACTCGTCTATGAGGCTCTGGAGATAGCGCTTTATGTCTATTGGTGCCGTGTCTGCTATTGCCTGTTTCTCAGGATTGGGGGCAGGGGAAGCCTTTCTTGTTACTCCCTCTTCCCATATTCTTTGTTCCTTATATACAAGCGTATATAGGAGGTCCAGCTTCCTTCCCTGTCAGCTACAGTCTGTTTGAATTGTGCCAGCTAGGTGTTCCCGCCCACTGCAGCACACCGGGGAGTTACGGACTGGGCAGCCTATGGGGGGCCCGCGCCCCCCCCCAGGTCAACCTACCGAAGGCTTCACCCCTAGGGTGCACCTCCAGGCGCTGGATCCTGGGTTGTGCTAGCCTACTGGGTCTCAGCCAGCAGCGTCATGTAGGCTAGGCACTGCTCACTAATCCTGCTTGAGAGGGGGATATGTGACTGAAGTCACTATAGCGCCCTGTTCTGGCAAGTCTGCCCGGTCCCAGAAGGTCCTCTGTTGGAGCCTCCTAGATCGTGGAAGAGTCCCAGCTTCCCTCACTCACCGCAGGTCGATCCACAGCTCCCGACCTGTCCAGCTCTCAACTCCATTCACCGATTCCCGTGCTCAGAGCTTTCGCACGTCTCTCTCTCTCTGCTGAGCTGATTCAGACGCTGCAGCGGCGGTGGGGAACCCAAATCTTGGCTTCTAATGGCGCGGGCTCCAGCTTCCACGCTGAGGCTTTATCTGTTCCTGTTATAGCACCAGGATTGCATTCCCAGTTGGTTTCTCTCAGCCCAGTTCGTTCTTGGGTCAGCAGGGTATATCTCCTCTTTCTTAGGATTCCTCACTCCACACCATTCCTGGATTCTAAGCTGGGTCTCTCAGAGAGCCTCCGTAGCTGCTGCTATCTGTCCGCCATGTTCTCCCGAAAGTCTCCCTTGCTATTCTTGTAATTTCCACAGTGCCAGGGATTCAACCCCTGTCTGCACACTGAACTGTAAAGCTTCTTTTTACTGAGGCAGGGTCACCAAGCAGCCCAGGTGGGCTCAAACCTGTGGAGGCAGTGGAAGCTCCCACGTGGCCATGGTGATAGGGGTGCAGAGTGCTGGATAGTCATGGTTGGTTCACTGTGCCAACTTGAGAAGTTTCCAGTTTAACTGAGAGACCCAGCAGGGAGTCAGGTCTTCATAAACACCCTCATCCAGTGCAAGAGGAGGGCACAGAGAGTTTGTGAGGGCTACACCAGCCCTGGAGAGATGGGAGCGGCCTGCATACAATACAAGGAGGGAAAGAGGCTAGCTCTCCCCCTTCTTGCTCTGGCGGCTTTTGCTGGCTGCTTCCTTGAAGTGCTGCCCCTCAGGCATGCCTTGGAGCCAGCTGTATTTGGACTGGAATCCAGAAACTGAGAGCTAACTAAACCTTTCTTTCCTTCGTTTTGGGTGTCAGGTGTTTTGTCACAGCAAAGTAGAGAAAAGTAACCAAGACACAGACTCAGGCCAGCAGGGCCAGGGGGGCTGAGGTCAGTGGAGAGCCACTGGAGCCAGTGGACACTGTGGGAGGCTCAGTGGGTGGGCAGGGACTGCGCTTGGGGAGAGCGGTCGCCTCATCCAGGCCATCGAAGCAAAGTGTGGGTGGGACCCTTGGTGCCTGATAACTGTGTGCCCCATGCTGTGGCTGGGAGGGGGCCACTGCAGGCTGAGGTCACCTTGCTCCAGGCCAGCAAGGCCAGGAACAGCTGCTGCGTGAGGACCAGGCAGAGAAAGTGGCATTACCACTGCTGTCCCCAGCCCTATACACTGACTGTAGGTACTTGGGAAGAGTCTGAGGTGGTCACTGTCATGGTGTCTGCTGGACACTGCTTGCACATCTCGGGATGGTGGAGACTTGCCTGCGCATGGGGGGTGCATAGTCCACCCTGAAGAAGGTGAGGACTCCGGAAGGCAGCCAGGACAGGACAGGAGAAGGACCCAGCCCCAGGGCAGGCAGACCCTGGGGGCACAGTGGGGGGGGGATTGGGGGAACAGGTGGTTGCAAAGGGGTGGAGCAGGTTTCCTGAGGATAGGGGAAGGGGTGGGTGCTGCGAGGCTCAGCGCAAGACAGAGCAGGGAGAACTCAGGATCCCTACCCACGCAGCGCCTGGTGCCAGCTCCCGCAGTGGTTGGGGAGGGGCTCTGGGACCCAGAGGCAGAGGCAGGACAGGCTTCCTCCTGCTGGGTGCCCTCGGGGGTGCAGGCGCAGGGTGAAGCTGCTTCCTCCTCTGGCCCTGAGGCTTTCTAGCCTCAACCTGCTGCAAGCACCCCTGCCCAGCTCAACAGCCACCCCGCCTGCCCCTCTGGCTTCTCTCCACCACTTCCCCTTAGACTTCCTCCACATCCTGGCTTCCAGGGCCTGGCTCTCCCTCTCCTGGCTTTCCCTTCTGAAACCTTCAAGCCGCTGGTGGGGATCAGCCCCCAGGAGCGTGTGGGGAGGGAAGCTCAGTGCATCCCACCTCGGCTGCCAGACACCGACTCTCATCCCTGTCTTCCACAGACCCAACCCAGACCTGACCACAGACTGTCCCTCAGAGAGGAGTTTCCCAAACCCGCCCAGGGCAGGAAGGCGCAGATCTGAGCCAAAGGAAATGGAACAAGGGTAAAAATTAGGCAGTGATTCAGGGGTGGGCGACGGAAAGCTGTAGGAGGAAGAAAACGGAATCACAGTCTGCAAGTTTGACTCAGCAGTGGGCAACGTTTCCAGGGTCAAAATAACAAAAGGATGACACACAGCATGAAGCTGTAACCCAGCTCTCTGCAGCCTGAAGCAGGAGGATCTCAAGTCTCAAGAGTTTGAGACCAGGCTGGGCAACACAGCAACCTCTCAACTCAAAACAAAACAGCTGTGCTGGGGCAGAAGGGGAAGAGGAAGTCACACCCTCATCTGCCCTGCACCCTGACCTTCCCCTCCTCCACCAAGGCCAGGCCAACCTGCACAAGGGCTGCTCAGGCCAGAGAGGCCTGACCTTGGCCCAGGCCCCACTGGCCCCACAGTGAGCCCCTGCTTGTCGATGGAGCAGGTTCCCTCAAGGCTGCTCACCGAGCCGCTCTTCCCTCGCAGTGTGGTTGCCACTGGCGCCACCACCAAGGACCCCTTTGGAGGTGTGAAGAGACTCACAGAGGCTCTAGCTGCACATCCCACGAGGATTTCTGTTCTCACAGCATTTCCAGGCTGCCCTCTGGCTGGCAAGGGGTGGGGAGACTATGTTAGAAGGAGGTTAGCTTGGGTTCTGTCGTGGTTGATGCACTGTGTCACCCTGAGAAGTTTAGAAGTTTAACTGAGACACTCAGCAGGGGGCCAGGGCTCTTTGTAAACACCCTCAGCCTGTGCAGCAGGAGGGCAAGGTTTGGTGAATGCCAAACCAGCCCTGGAGGAGGTGGCCTGTGTGCAATATAAAGGAGGGGAAGAGGCATATTCTGCCACTTTTGCCCTGGCTGCTTTTGCTGGCTGCTGCCTTGAAGTGTTGCCCCAGTGCCACACCACCCTGCCTTGGAGCCAGCTGACTATGGACTGAAGCCTCCACAAACTGTGAACTAAATAAAACTTTCCTTCATTTTGGATATCAAGAACTTTGTCTCAGTGGGGAGAGAAAAGTAACCAAGACAGGTCTGATGTGGGCCGCAAGCCACAGAGACCCCCAGGGCACCTGCTGTCCCCCATCCTGTGGTGTGAGTCCAGAAAAGGACCAGTACACAGCAGGTGCTCAGGAGGTGCAAGCATGTAGACAAGGAAAAGATGGAGGAGACTCAGCTCGCAGGATGCACACCTGGGAGGCTGAGGCAGGAAGACAGCCAGGGTACTTAGCAAGTCCAAGGCCAGCCTGAGCTACGTAGCCAGACTCTGACTCTAAATGAATGAGTGACTGATAAACAGGCAGGTCTCTGAGGACATCAGAAGTTACATGGATGGGATGCCTCAGTTGGAGTTCCAGAGAATCTTCCCATTGAATGTTTGGCTTCTACCTTTTAACTTTTGAGTTTGGAAGAATGGCTCACTTTTTCTGCCTCAGTTTCTCTGCATGTCATGGGTGGGAAGGACAGTGTGACAGCAAATCAGAGGACATGTATGGACTCATGCCCGTGCCCCTGTGACACAGTGACAGATCGGTTCTTGGGGTCAGGTGAGCCACACGGAGGCCCCTAGCAGAGTCATGGTAGCCAGGGGTGAGACGGAGTGGGGGGCGGGGCCCAGGGAGGCTGCCAGGTGGGAGTGTGGGGAGGAGGATGGTTCTGGGTGAGGCTGAGACAGAGTGGGCCGGAGCAAGGGACAGTGACTCTGATGTCTGTGTGACCCCGCCACACGCAAAGCTGTTGGCTCAGGCTGGCACTGGGAAGGTGCCACCAGCCATCGGGAGGAGGAGGAGGATGATGTTTCCAAGTCAGAGGCAAAGGTGGTTGTGCAGACCGGGGAGGAGAGGCCCCTGTCCTGCTGCCACTGTGGGCAGTGGGACCAGAGGGGTTTCAACATTTAGGAAGGTGTGGGAGCGCTGGCCTGTGACTCCAGCATCAAGGAGGCTGAGGCAGGAGAGTCACAGGTTTGAGTCCAATTGGGCAACAGAGTGCCTTATGGAGGTCCTGTCTCAAAATCAGTCAGTCAGTCAGAAACGCAAGGCTGGGTGTAACCCAGGGGAAGGTGCTGACTTTAACTACCACTCAGATAGGGAACAGGGAGGGAGGTGCAGGGGAGAGGGAGAGGTTTCATCTCAAACTCATTCGAAGTTTCTTTTTTTTCCTCTTTTTTGGTACCAGGAATGGAACGCAGGATTTTGGGCTTCCAGGCAGGCACGGTGCCGCCCAGTCACATGCCCAGCCCTGGTTTTCTGTCTTCAGGTTCTGCAGTAGCTGCCGCCCAGCCATCAGAAACCGCCTTGAGCGACCGCCTCTCCCACAGCCCACTTCCTCCCGCGGCCTCAGAGCACACACTGTTCCAAGCTGCATACTCGGTTCCTACCCCGAGTGCTTCCAAAAGTGGGAACCTCCCAGAATCACCTGCCACTAGATGAGCGGGCTGGCACCCCAGGTCATGGCAGGGCTGGGGGAGGCACCCGGAAGACAGAAGGCCCCAGGAAACCTCCCTCACCATAGTGGCTGTCAGTGTGGTGGGCGCCTTGGTCACAGTGGGGTTGGGAAGTGGCCACTCCTGAGGACTCGGTGTCCCTGGAGGGGGGCACTCACCTCAGCTGCACTTCTAGGAGCTACAGGGCATCCTCCAGAGCTGGACCTGGCCGAGCTGTGTGGCGGGCTTCTGCCTGCCTCAACTTCTGAATCTGTAGCCCCAGGATGGGGCCTGCCCCTCCCCTGTGCAGGAGGTAGGAGGCCAGGGCTGGGCAATGCAGAGATCAGCTTTCAAGGTCCTCACCCCCAAGGCTAACAGCTCAAGCCTGACATTCCTCAGACCTACGCACACTGAGGCCCCAAGCTCTGCTCGGAACCGGCAGAGCCAGGCATCAGCCCTTCCTTCAGGGATGGGCTTGGCATCTAAAAGCCCCAGGACAGACCTGCATTTCCACCTGGCCAGAGGGCACATGAGCTTCTGACAGGATAACTGGCCCAGGGCCACGCTGGCCCAGGAGGAGCCCAAGCTGGATGTTTTGGACACTGCAGATGTCATTCCCTGAAGCCTGGGCGCTGGGAGCCTGTTCGCTGGCCTAAGCAGAGTGGGCACGCTGTCCAGCTTTGATACATGGACACCTTTGCCATGGCCTTTCTCCTTTCCTGCTTTGGCTTTTTCATTTTTGTTTCTGGTTTAGAGTTTCTCACAGGGTCTCACTTTGTGGCCCAGGCTGGCCTGGAGCTTACCTGATCTTGGGGCCCAGGCACACCTGATCTTGATGCCTTTTCTGTGTCTTGCCCTGGACATCAAGGCCTTGGGGAGAAGCCTCCTGGGACCCCACCAGCTAATACTGGAAGGGGTGGGGATCACAGCACAGGGTAAGGGGTCTCAGGACTTTGCCCCATGAGCACAAACAGCCCAGGACCTGGGTATGGTGGATCAGGGATGGTGTATCCACGCCCACTGTGACACCATGGCTCCGCCCCCACCCCAGCCCTCTTCACCCACCCTGGGCCTCATGGTAGAGATGGGGAAACTGAGGCTCAGGATGTACAGGCCTTGGCTGAGCTATGGGGATGCAGGCCGAACACGGATCCTGGCCCCAGGGCCTAGACACTGGCCTGAGTGTGTGTGGGCATCTCAAGGCCACAGAGAGGGGATGCTGGGTATGTGGACGGGTATCTGTCCAGGCTAGGCCAGTCACAGCAGCCTCAGGAGGCAGTACAGATCCAGTTCCTGCCAGGGGGTCCATTAGGGCAGCCCCAGCTTCAGAAGCCCAGGAGTGCTGCAGGCCCTGGTTGCACAAGGGGAAAGAGCTCCCCCTAGTGACAGGAGCAGTTAGGGGAAATGCAAAGGCAATCACCTGGCCAAAGTCAGCCTGTGACCTGGCTGGGGCAGCTCAGGACCCAGCCAGGATGGCTCTGGGTCGCAGGGCAGTAACCACTGCTGTCCTGGGCCTTGCACACTTGTGCATTAGTCCTGACAGCTAGGACGCAGATCACTTGCTGGACAGGGCTTCGCTGAGCCAAAGTCCTTGTCCCCAAGCCCTGCAGGAGCTGCTCTGGACTGGGCACTGCTCTTAGTGCCTCCTGGGTCCTGGTACACAGCTGGCGGCTGTTCAGCCACACCCCAAGCACTGATCCCAGCCTGGACAGAGCCCCCACATCCACCACTACACAGCCAGACACCAGCAGGCCTGGACTTGGTAGGTGAGGGGTGATGAAAACGCATGGCCAATGTTTAAACTGTAAAAAACGTTATAGGGAAAAATAACTTGCTGTGAAACCCCTAAGTCCTCCTGCTTGCTTCAGACACACTCATCCTGTCATTCTGGCCACCTGGTGAGGTGCTCTGGAGTCTTCTTTCCTGACTGTGTCTGTGAGGTATGATAGGAATTGCAGCAAATGCTTCCTCTGTGTCTGTCAACTGACCTGTCACCTGCACCCTAAGGGGAGGGAGTTGACTTTGGCTCATGGCTCTGGAAGGCTCAATCTGTATTCACCCCACTAAACCCAGGAACGGTGTGGTGGAAGGGCTGTGCCAGAGAAGGGCAGCTCACAGGGTGAGGAAGAGGGAAGAGGGCAAAGAGACTGGAAGCCAAGAGAGGGATCCACCCTTCCAGGTGACACCCCGGGGACTGGATCCAACCAGAGCACATGAGGCCTCAGGGACCATTGCAGATCCCAACCGTAACTGCAGGTGCCTCCTAACAGACAGGTAAGGCCCAATGAACAGGATGCTGTGTCCTTCTCACCTTGGTCATCGGATCTGGCACCCTGTGACTTGTGGCTCTTCTCCAAAGTTAAACTGATCCAGGAAGGGAAACGTTTTGAATCAACTTAGGACAAGGAGGAAGCCAGGATGGAGGAACTAAAGACACTAGGAAGACACTCAGAGCCTCTGCAGAAAGTAGCAAGCACGATGGGATGAGTGTATGTAGAATAAGGCAGAGGATTTCAAGTTTGGGTATTTTTTGGTACTGGGGATTGAACTCACAACCTCGTGCTTGCCAGGCAGGTGCTGTGCTGCTGAGCTACATCCACAGCCCTAAGTTTTGTAACAATTAAACGTTCTCCCTGTTTTTAGTTCACACCTCATCAGTTGCCAGACATCTGTCCTGAAACCACCTTCAGAAAGCTTCTGTGTGTGTGTGTGTGTGTGTGTGTGTGTGTGTGGCGGGGGGGGGGACTCCATGTTGTTCCAGCCTGGGGACAGAGACCTGGCTCTGACAAGACCAGGACACACCTGTAGTGTCCCCTGTCACCCCTGGAGGGAGCAATGGGAGGGGGCAAATTTCCAATGTGTGTTTCAGGGAAGAAGCCAGCTGCAGGGCAGTGCAGACCCTGTCACCAAGGACAAATAGGTTATCCCAGAGCAGGCAGTGGAGGACAGGCAGCAGGGGCCAGAGATACAGAACAGCAGGCTGCAGAGGCTGCCGCTGAAGGGAAGGAGCTGGGAGTGGGACCGCTCCAAAAGCCAGGAATAGCCTGGTTTGCAAGGAAAAGGAGACCCTGGGCCCAGCACCAGAGAGCGGGACTCGGAACAGCTCAGAGGAATGGAACAGGTACGCCCTGGAGCCTGCAGGAAGGAAGGCGGCACCTCGATTTGAGGTTCAGGACTGCTCCAAAGCAGTGGTATGTGTGAGCCTGGCACCGATGGGAAACCAACACGGCCTACCTCAGTGCCCACCCTACCAAAGCCACTGCAGTGCCCTGAAGCTCTCAGTTGCCTCTGCTCCATACCACAGCTGCAGAGTCAGATCGCAACACCCTCCTGCTTGCCCCAGAGTAAAGAAAGCCCCTGTGTTCATTCCTGCAGAACCCTGAATGTCTGATGCCTGTGAGCGCCTTAACATGACCTCAGGCTCTTCCCTTTTGCTTCACTATCATGTTGTGCCATTTCTCAGACCCACCAGGCTGACCCCTGCCCTCTCTCTTGCATCTTTGCTCCTTCCCCAGGGAGCTATATCCCTCCGCCTCTCCTGTCCCAGCTGAGCTAGGAGCCACAGTTACTGCTACTGCCCCGAAGCCTTCCCCTTCTGTTCTCGACAGCCTTGGTCAGCCTTTGGGGATGTGGCGAGGATGACAGCCACCTCCCTCCAGCTGACTATGTGTTCTGTCACTGGTGAGCAAGCCTGTCGGGAGCTGCCCTCGGGTGTGTGGCTGCTGCAGCCCCAGCTCATCGGAGGCCTCTATCTACGCCTGTGGCATGGGACGTCCCGTGGGCACCTGCGTCTCTGATTCAGGGACTCCCACCTCTTCCATGCCTCCCAATGCTGGGTGGGGGAGAAGAGAGACTTGGGTCTCTGGATGAGGAATTCCTTCCCAGGGATGCGCCCTGGCAGGGGCCCACAGAGCTGAGTGGCCTGCAGGTGGGCTTCAGACAGGACCCGCCTGGCCTTGGTAGACTGGAGCCCAGCTCCTGCAAATTGCCGGTACGGAAATGTTATTTTATGTTTTATTTGTTTGTACTTGAGACTGGTTAACAAGGGTGCAGTTTTCGACACAGCTAAGTTTAAGAAGCAAGTTGCGCCACGTCCTTAATCAGGCCAGTGGCCAAGCGTTTCCACAGGGACACAGATACACTTTCTTGAGATTGGGGAACTCCTCTCTTAGTGTCTCTTGTAAGACAGGAGGGACCAAAGGGGCGAAGCTGACCCTGCAAAGAAGACTGTGTGAACGCCCGGCCTGTACCTCGCCTAGAGGGCAGCAGGGAGCAGTGGTGGTGCTCTGCTGAGGGGTCTTCCTGGTGAGAGCAGGAGGTTTTCAGAGCAGTTCTCTCTGGACCAGTAGGTCAACAGAGGCTGCCAGTATCGGGGAGGAGCCAGGGCAAGTGTCCCAGGGCAACACTTGCACACCACGGGCACGTGGTGTTGAGCTGCCAGCTAGGCCGTGTGCAGTCTGCGTGGACATCCTGGCCAGCAGGCAGAGCTACAGCTCATGGGAGTCCTGGGCCCTGCCTGTGAGTGCCCAGCACAGTGACTTACTATGTCAGGATGGAACTTGAGCTTTTCTCCTCTAGACGACATATGCCATGAGGACCCCCAAGAGGACCAGCAGGGAGATGACAGTTGACACAGAGACTCTCACAAGACCCACTGGGAGAACAGCACTGCTGAGGATACAGTCTAAGGGAAGCACACAGCCATAGAATCAAGGCATCCCTGCCTGTCCAAGGCCAGCGGCCTGCGGCCCTCCACACAGTAGTCCTGGGGCCAGGCTCCCTATCTGCCCACTGCTAAGGAGGAGAAGAAAACCCCCTTGGCCAGACTTAAACAAGGCCTGACTCTGTGGATCCTGATGACACAGGTCACTTTGTATGGTGCCCACTGCCTGATCACAGACCTCACTTCGCTCATTCCGAGGCAGCCATCAAACCCTTGGAGAGAATGGGACCCTGCCCTGAAGTTGGCATCCTGGTCACCCACTTGCAGCCCTATGCCCTGGGACTCTATGTCTACATCTATATACCCTAGAACCTCCCAATCCTTGGGGTGTCAAAACAAGAGGATCAATTGGGGTCTCCAGGTCAGGGCTTTTCCGGGCCCTATATGACCACAGCCCAATAGAGGGCCCTCTTGGGTGGCAGCGAGCCCCTGGACACTAGTCTGCCCTGCAGGGCCCCCTTCTGATGTGCTGGACCTGCCCTACCATGAGGGAGACACAGCAGCCCTCTGCCGCTCCTCAGGTCCCTTGGGCCCCACTGTCATTTGCCACACCAGCCCGGGCCCTGGACTCTGCCCACCTCACCTCGGGTCTCCTCCACCTGGATTGCGAATTTGTTCCTCCCGTCCAACTGCCGCAGGGTGTACTTCAGCCAGCAGCCCTGCGAGTCCCACTCCCGGCAGGCCCTTCCTGTCATACCCGGGATCAGCGGCGTCAGATGTGCACATGCCTTGCTGCAGTTCTTCTCAAAAGGGCCTGAGCCGAACTTCAGGCACTCGGCACAGGAGCTGGGGGGACACAGGCCTGAGCGGGTTGTGTGATCCAGGTGTCCCGGCCCTCGAGGGTGTACGCCTGTCAGGGTGCACAGCTGACAGGGTACACGGGTCCCCTACACAGGTGTGGCCCAGTGCCCTGGGGCCCAGCACAGGGCTGAGGCTGAGGGGGCCCAGGCTACAGGGGCGGCACAGCAGGTGGACAGAGCTCAGGCTGGGGCTGCAAAGAGAGGACACTCAGCTGTGCCCACAGAGGAGGGGCTGGGGTACTGCAGCAAGCGAGACCTCAGAGCTGGTGGCACTGGTCTCCTTGGGGCCCAAGGTGGGCATGGGGGCACTCACATGAACTTGGGGCAGGGTGAGGGGCAGCCAGGACACTCCTCGCACAGGGGCGGCTGGTACCCGCCATCACACTCGCACTTGTTGCAGCGACACCGGCCACGGCCACTGCACTCCACGAGCCTCGAATTCAGGCAGCCCTCTGTGGACCTAATGCACTGGCATGCAGAGCCCTCGAAGCCAGGCTCGCAGAGACACCGACCACAGTCACAGCGCCCCCGAACTGGAAGACAGTGCCGCCACCACCACTCAGCTGCCTGCCAAGCTCAGGGCCCAGCACACCCCGAAGGGGCAGGGGACACGGCCCCCAGAGCCTGCGCTGCCCACCCCCACCTGCTCTGTTGCCCTCGCCTAGACCAGTCCCTCCTCCTACAGTGTGCCTGAGCACAGGATCAGAACCACAAACCTGCTGCCACACCCGAGGCCACCCTGGGCCTCCACATTCCACCTGGAACAGGGCCCTGTCCCTGGAGCCTGTGTCACCTGCTCAGAGGCAGAAACCCAGCAGGCAGGGAGGAAGTCACCTGATGCTGCCACCACCAAGTGAGACTGGGGCCATGCGCTTGTCCGTCCATCTGCCCCAGCATCTCATTGCCTCTCTCCTGTGCAGTGGACAGGAAAGCCCCACCCGGAGGGCCCAGAGGGCAGGGCCTGGTCACTCACCTGGGCCGCCACACACCTGCCCATTGTAGCGGTCACAGTGCATGTTGTCACACTCGCAGTAGCGCCCATAGATGGACTTGGTGTCACTGGTGTGGCACACGCACTGCCCGCAGACGCAGTCCCCCAACCCCGAGCAGAGCACAGAGCTATTGTCCTTGCGGCAGCTGCCCTCCAGCTCCTGGCTGCTGCGGCCCTGCGTCTGGCATTCACACCTCTTGCCGATGTAGCCGGCCTCACACCTGGGGAAGGCACATGAGTCAGGTCTCCTGTAGCCCTGGGCTTAGGCTCTCAGGCTGCCCTTGACCGCAATACCGGCTCTTTCCCCAAAGGCCTCCTGATCACACTAGGACCCAGGGAAGTCCTCCCCACGAGGCATATGGTGTCCCTGTCCCTGTGGAGTATTGGTGGCCAGGGTCAGGTAGGGACTTGGCACTGTGTTGGCGCAAGAGGCGGGGACAGGGTTAGAGCATGCACAGAGCTGCTGGGTGCAAATACTGAGCAGTCGCCTGCCCAGTGGCGGTGGCCCTGGGGTGGGGTGGGCGTGTTCTGGGGGGCCCCTGTGCCCCTCACCTGCAGACCCCACACTCCATGGAGCCCTTGCCCCCGCACAGGCCCTGGTCCTGCTGCTGGTCCTGGCAGTGGCACTTGCACTGGGGCAGGACCTGCACTGTCACGGTGTCCGTGAAGCCCAGCGCCCGGATGTCAAAGGACTGTCCACGGACGCACTCTGTGGCCGTGACCTTCACCTGGAAGGTGACCTGTGGAAGCAAGGGCAGGGCTCAGGTGGGGTCTCTGGGTGACCCAGTCTCCTTTGGTCTGCTGCTGTCTCTCCACAGTCATAGGGGACACATGGAAGGTGGGTGCTGGCCTCTAAGGGCTGTGGTAGGGAGCAAGTCAGGGGACAGGTGAGGTGGGCTGCCCCAAGGATGCTGGCTTGGGCCACAGCATCATGGCACCCAGGCCCTTCTGTGGCTCAGGCTTGTGGATGCCAAGGACGTCTGTAGAATGTGTCTTATCATGCACCTAGCCAGGGGCTTCCAGAGCAACTTTGAACGGACACTGGGTGTACCTCCTGAGCAGGAGTCTAGGGTGTTAAGCTGTGTGATCCCTCAGGGAGTCCTGAGTCCCAGGAGGGAGCTGCAGTCCCACCCGGGACAAGGGTCAAATTCAGGCCAGAGAGCCATGGCCAGGAGCAGCAAGGATCCAGGTCTGTCAGAGTCCAGGCACAGCCTCAGTGGCCTCAGCACCTCCACTTGCGCTCTAAGCCAGGGTGGGGAGGGGTGGGAAATGGAGTGCAATGGAGTGGATGCCCTGCAGGAAGGTCCCCCAGCAGAGTGGGGTGTTCCTTAAGAATTCACATGCCAGAGCTCAAAAGTCCAGGTCTGAAGGAACTGCAAATTCCAGCCTCCTGTCTGAAACATAGCACTCTGTGATCCCGTCCCTGAGAGAGGGGGAGGCAGGAAGCCTGCAAGTTTGAGCCACACCTGGGCAACCTAGCAAGAGCCTGTCTCCTGGTGAAAACCAAAAAAGGGCTGGGAGTGTAGCTCATGAGTAGCGCATTTACTTAGAATGCCCAAGGCCCTGAGTTCCAGCCCCAGTGCCTCCAACAGACAAAAACTGCACACAAAATTCAGAAACAGCCAGCCCAACCCGCCCTGCATGGCCCGAGACTGCCCGCAGGGGGCGCAGTCCAGCACTGGTTCCTTCCTTGGGTCCCTGCAGGGAGCTAGGAGCCCTGTGCCCACAGGACTCTCATGACTTGTCCTCTCTCAAAGGCACCCTGGGACCCACGCTGAGAGGGCCCGAGTGTGCCCAGAGGAGGCTGAGGGAGCAGGGCCAAACTGCAAGTGGACCTGCTGCCTCCTCTCCTGCTGCTGTCCCCAAGCCACCCTCTGTCCCTCCCTGGGTTCCTGGAGCTCACAGAGGCCCCTCTGGGGCCAGCAAGCTGGGCAGGAGCCTGGGGCCTTTGGAGCCCTGCTCACCGGGACACCGATCTGCACGCCATCGCAGACCCCTGTGGGCTGGTCCTTGAGCGAGACTCCCATTACTGCAGAAGGAGTCGTAGGTGACCTTCAGGGTGTCTGGCAGGGTGCTGTGGTCCAGCACGACTTTGGAGGAGAGTTTCTGCAGCAGAGAGGAAGCATGTGGGGCTGGGCGTCCTGCTGTCTGGCAGCAGTGGTGTGGATACCTCTGTCCCACCCCTTCCCAGTTAGTGTCCACCAGGAGCCTGGAGCTGGGCGCAGTGTGCCAGGGACAAGTACAGGGCTGCCAGGGCCACAGGCCCACCCTCCAGAAAGGCAGCTTTGGGAGCTGCTGGAAGCTCCATGAGGACAGTCCCATGCCCTCGATGGTGTATCCTCGGCTGCTGGGTGGACCGAGTAAGAGATGAGAGATAGAGACAGGCAGGAAGAGACAGAGACAGAGGAAAGAGACTGCAGGACAGAGAGAAAGCAGAGTGAGAGAGACAGAGGAGGCTGAGCTGGGGAGTGACATCTGGTACATTGTCACGAGTGTCTAGTGTACTCTGGACCCTGGGAGGGGCACACACACATACACCAAGTCGGGACACGGGGGGAGCAGCACAGAGAAGAAGCAGCAGAGAGAAACAGAGATTGTAACTGTACACTAAGTCTTTATTTTAGGGCTCCTATATAGTAAAACAGAGCCCAGGCAATTATCTTGAAAAAGCATTCTTTGTAACAAGATTTGTGATCAACTACAACGTTTATCTCTACTCTCTAAGTTAAACAAGCAAAAACAGTTTTTTTAACAACACTAACCCAGGAGGAATCCAATTAGCCCAAGAATGCACTCCAATTAGCTCAAGAGTGCTCTTAATTTATGTTTGTTCTTTCTAGCCACCTGAAGGTCGGCCACCTCCCCATGACTCTGCAAACAAAGCCAAGTCACACAGCATGAGTTAGAGGGGGGAACGGGATTTTGCAGGTCACGAGGGGGCCAGAGCCTCAGAGTAACTCTTCATCCTCCACAGTGCATGAGCCACCAAGAGTGTCACCTGTGTGGTTTGTACAGAGACTAAGAGAGGGACAGGCACAGGAGGGCTGTGTGGGCTTAAAGGACACTGGAGAAGGAGCCTGATCCCTTCTCACTGCAGCGTATGGTATAAGGCCCTTTCACCAGAGAGTGGATTTCAGGGGTGGTCAGAACCTACTGGTGCCAGGCCCTGAGCAGTGTCTGTGGCACCCTGAGTCCACCAGGACCACAGGGTCCCCGGGGAGCCACATGCCCCCGGGCTGAGGGATGAGGGAGGTGGTGGAGGCCCCCTATAGGGCTTATGTGGGACTGATACACAAGAGACTTTAGCTGAGAAGCATCTTGGAAGGGCCAAGTCCACTTCAGGGACTTCTGAGGCCCCACCCAGCCCCAGGCCGCTCCTGTCTTCTCTGTCCCCAATTCTCCTCCTCCGCTGCTCCATGCGACCCTGCCAGGTACTCACATTGTAGGCCTTCTTGATGAGGTCCACCACATTCCTGGAGTCCTCAGACAGCTCCCCTACAGCCGACTTGGGGATGATCTCAGCAAGTTTCTGTGGGTGGCAGGATGGATGTCCCATCAGCACCTGGTGCAGCTGGGCTCCCAGGCACAGAGCCAGCCTGGATGGTGTCCATGGTCCTTCTTTCTCAGAGCCCAAGGGGGCGCTGGTTGCTGCCGGGGGATCCCAGACTGTAAATGCTCTACCCTGCTGTTCCAAGCTGCTGACCTTGGTGAGCACCTGGGCACACACCAGGCAGAGTGGGCCAACATCAGCTGGGGGTGAGGGACCAGCAACTGGGGGCTCAATAAATCACCAGGAATGGCTGGGTCCTTAGCGCACCCCTTGGGCGCTGCATGATTTCCTTTCTCCTTCATATCCAGGGCCTTCTCTCTGAACTCTAGCCCACTCTTACTTTTTATTTTGGATGGTGTCACACTAAGTCAGCAAACTGCCTGGGCTGGCCTCACACTTGCAATCCTCCTGCCTTGGGCGCCAGTGCTGGGATCTCAGGCCTGTACCACGGGGCCTGGCAAGTGGTTCAAATTGAATAGCGACTGCCACAGGACACAGACAATCCACACCGGCAGGACAGTCCTGCATCCAGCAGTATTGGGGTGTGGACCAGCGGGAGCCCCTGGCTACAGCCTCGCCAGGCCCCTCTGCACTCCCACACAGGGGTTGCTCATAGCTGAGCTGTGTTCCCCTTGGGACGTACCCTTGGAGATTTACTGGACGCATCCTGACCCCTTCGCTCTGGTCCTGCTGCCCATTGCACTGGGCCTGTGTCCTGCCTGTGGAACCTCTGTCCTCTTGTCCAGGTACACATGTGCAGGGCTTCAGCAAGCTCTCTCCTCCTGTGCTCCCCATGACCTTGACCCAGGTGGGAGGTCCAGCAGGACTGTGACCCTCACCACAGGGGCGTGGCTGTGGGACCCTGGTGTCCACCTGTTCCTCTTCCCTCACTTTCCTGCTCTCTTCTGGAGCATGATGTCAGAGACTCACAGCCAAGCACCAGGATCTGCAACGGCCCTGTATGCAGGGACCATCACTGCCCACTCCAGATGAGAACACAGGGTGCCCTGTCCTGGCTGGCAGTCTGGCTTTCTGCCTGTGCTACCAGCCATCAGCCCTTGTGAGCCTTGTCGCTGGCCTGGCAGTGGGGTGGAGGGTTGCAGAGAGGCCTGTCTAGCTGACCCTGTGTCTCCCTTTCGTCCTGCCCCTCTCTGGAGCTCAGGTGATGGGCACATGAGCCTGGCTGGTGGCCCTGGGTGTGTGCTGGTCCTGATGTGTACCTGTGACGTGAACCTGATACCCAGTGCCCCAGGCTCAGTGCCGTGCTCCCTACAGCAGCAGACCTACAGGGGCAACGCATGACTTTCTTTCCCCAGGGTGTAGGTTCACCCTCTGGGTCCTGAACCACAGAGGGTAGCACGGAACATAGCAGCAGGAAGGGTTTTCCTGGGCTTTGCAGCTTTGCTTTTGGTGGTGTCCATGGCAGGGATGTGCAGGACAGGAAGCTCAGCCAGAGGAGGGAAAGCCCATCCAGATGAGGCTCCCCGCCCTTTGGGGTGATGTTGTCCCTCACAGAGCAGAAAGATGAAGATTCCTGGTAAGAGACAGCCTCGGGCTATCTGGTTGTGACAGAGCCAGTAGCCAGGCTCTCTGTTCGGGGATTCTGTGGACTCTGAAGACTTTGTGCAGAGCATTGGACTTACTAGAGGACACCTGGGACCTCCAGAATCCTCTGGTTTGGCTTTGGCTGCAGGTTTCCAGGCCATGCAGGCCGAGAGGAGCACCACACTCAGCTAGGGTGGGCTGCACTGAAGACTAGGCCTCACCGGCTCCTCTCAAGCCCTTCTGCTGGCAGGGTCCGTGGTGTTTATCTGGGGCTTGGGTCACTCAGGGGTCCAATAGCATCATCTGGGGGGCCTAGGACCATGCAGATCAGCTCAGCTCTGGAGGGGCTTGGGCCACACTCAGCCATGCAGATGTCCATAGGCCGGGTCCTGATAAAATTCCCAGCTCTGAGCTCCAGGTGACAACGTTCCTCACTCTTTTCACCATCCCTTCAGGAGAATCAGATGCTGTTCATAGCTTCGTGATGAGGGGACACCGAGAAACCCACATGGTCCCTCTCCTGCACCCTGTGCCCTTTCACCTTTGCTGGCCTCAATCCTCCATCCTGCAAGGGACAAACTGTAGCTGACTGTGAAGGGGTCCAGTGGTCTGCAAGTCACCAAGCTACAGAGTGGACTCAGGAGCTTGGAGGGCCCCTGAGCACCTTTCATGCGGCTGTCCAGTCCTGAGGACATTACCCTGGGGTGTGGCTCTTCTCTCTGCCTGGGCCCTCGGAGTTACTAGTAGCAGAGAACTGGGCTGCAGGGGCCCCTCTGACCTCAGAAACATTGTCTGTTCTGCATCCACTCCTCCCTATGACAGTGTTGGATACAATCCTTGCTGCCCTTGCAGAAAGGGGACAAGGGGCCTGCTTTGGACTGTGATTCCCAAACCCATGGCCTGCCCTTCCCCAAGTGAGGGGGGCCAGGTTGTGTAACTGGGGCCCACACCTCTTGGAAGGCTTGTCCCTGACCACAGGTGGAAGAACGGTCAGCTGGCAGGCACAGTGAGGAGAACGGCTGTGCACAGGCCTGGTGTGTTCAGTGCTTTCCTTTGTGAAACACACTGGGCTGTGTACTGGAAGCAGCTGAAAACTTTGCTATGTCTCCCACTCAGAGAAAGTATCATGTTAAACGCATGTGGGTATAAAACACAAAAGCTTCCCCACCTAAGCAAAAACTCAGATCTGCAGGTTCCAGAGACTTGCAATGTTTCACAAAAAATGAGAAATTCCACCCACACCAAGATGCAGACTGCTGTCTGGGACCTGCAGTGACAGGAATCCCCTTGTCACATCTGCAGGAAGGATTAGATTAGATCCTATGTCTTACTTTTCTTGTAGCTGGGGTAAAATCCCTGATGTCTACAAGTTAAGGGGGGAAGGGACACAGATTGTAGAAGGTACTGGCTATGGTGAGCTGGCTCTAAGGCAGGCCACATGGCAGAGGAGAAACAGTCCACGGCAGGGCAGACAGCAGCACAGCAGCAGGAGCAGCAGCAGCAGCAGCAGCAGGTCTCCTTTTCCCTTCTGTTCCTTTTTGGTTAGTGGTTGGTACCACCTACCCCTAGGGTAGGTCACTCACTGGCTTTGCACAGCCAGAGCTGTGCAAACCAATCAGCGGACTAATTCCGTTATCACACCGTAGTCCACATTCAGTCCCCACAGTCCGGCCACCTCTGAAAAGCCCCACATGTACATGCATGAGGCTTTCAGGAAACCTCTGAGTACAAACCATAACACCCTGCCCTGGCATCAAGTTATTCCTATTTGCTCTTTTGTAAAGGGACTTTCTTGGTGTGTGCCCTTGTCTCTGTTTTGGGGGTTGGGAGCATCCATGGATCCTCCATCACGGAGCCTGGGCTGAGTGAGCATCTAGTGACAGCATGTGACTACCATGCCACATCCAGCAGTCCAGGGCCCCGATCACAGTGGCTGCTCACAGGCTCACACTGGGAAGCAGAAGTCAGTGGCCATTGGTGATGGTGACATCTCCCTACTACTGACCTCGTAGGTGCTCACTGCCCTCCTGGTCACTGCAAAGACAAGCTGGATGTTCTGCTGGACCAAACCATGGGCCAACTGGGCTAGTGACGTCGAGTCCTGGGGAGAGGAGACTTGGGTTAGCTGGCCTGAGCCAGGGTCAGGCCTTGCAGGCTGTCTGGGGAGTAAGCGCCCAAGCCTGGAAGGAATCATCCCCAGTTCGGGCTTGCCTGTGCTTGTGCTGAGCACAGCCCCTCGCTGAGTGAGGGTTACAAATGTAGGAGTGATGCAATTTGTGGGAACCACTGAAATACAGCTCAGAAAATGTGGAACTGGGAGGCTGAGGTGGCCCACAGGCAGCCTGAAGCTGAGGGGCACAGGTCCCACCCCTAATGTTACAGCTCGGACAGCACAGCCCACCCCCTGCTGGCAGCACCCCAGGCTTCCTCTGTGCCTGCTGAGAGCAAGGGCTGTGTGAACCCCCATACCCACCTGAGGGCCTTTCCCAGAGACCTGACCCTGCAGTCGGGGCTTCCCAGAAGTTTCTTCCTGGGCCTCCTGTGTGCTGCGCCAGAGAGAGGTGCCCAGACTCTGGGAGAGACCCACTTGGGTGACCTGCCCTTGACCCCTCCTGCCACTCTGTGGCTTTCAGACAAGGCTTCTGATGGCCATGTCCACCCTGCATTCTCTGTGGGCTTCTGTCCCATGCGCTGCCTGGTCAGGCCTTGGGGAGCCAAGGGGCAGTGAGGGCACTCACGGAGTCATCACTGGAGTCATAAAGGTTGTTCTTCAGATGACAGCGGCTGTCCCTGGGGGGCAGGCCAGGGTTGAGCTGGCTCCGGGTACCAGCAGAGAGTAAGGCACTGTCCGTGGCAAACACCAGCAGCCGAGTGAGATTGCGCCAGCCGATCTCCTCCTGATAAGGAGACAGCAGGGTTACCTGCCTCAGTTTCCCAGCCAGGCCCTCTGAGCTGGTAGGACCATCTTCAGGTGGGGGCTCTCGTCCCTTCCCTGCCAGGGCTTTCAGGGCAGGAGGCAGGATTGGAGCTGGATAGACTTCTGCAGAGAAGACGCTGCCAGATGCCCCCAACTGGCCACCTGAAATGCAGCCTAGGTTGGGAGGGCCCAGCTCCAGCCCATTTTCCACTCCAGGGATCAGGTCCTAGGGAGATAATCCTGAGTGGTAGGAAAGCCACTGGCAGAGCCATCCACTGCAGTGTGGAACCTCTGAGGCCAAGACCCAGGCACGCTGTGTTTCCCCAAGGAACACACACCAATCACATGTGTCACCAATGGTGGCTATACGCACATGTGGCCAGTGTTAGTGTACAATGCCAGGCGTGTGTCCCAGCCTGTGGAGCTGGTGCTGGGAGGCTGGCAGCACCCTGTGTGGCCCATAGCTGGGGCTGGCATGGGTGGAACAACCAAGTGGTTGATATGATCCTGGGACAGGAAGGGCAGGACTTGAGTGAACAGAGGCAGCTGGAAGGTTTCTCTGTCTGCCTCGATGGCTGCAGGATCAGGCTGCCGGCTACCGGGCCTGCCAGGGCCATGCACCATGCAGGGTCTCATGAGAGTCACCTGAGGCTCGAGTGATTTCTGAGAGCTTTGCTGGCCTCCAGGTTCGGTTGCCCCACGTCCTCTCTGCCTGTCCTCTGCTGGGGCTGGCTGTGACCTGGGCCCTGACCCAGGCTGAAAATGATGGGTGAGGTGAAGTCATCAGCTCCAGTCACTGAGGTGACCCCTGACCAGCACAAGAGGCCCCAGCATGTAGGGCTCCATCTTGGGGATCCCCAGCACGGCAGCAGGCTTACCTGGCATGCAGCCACCTGCAGAAGCGTGTCCAGCTCACCCTTGGGAGCATCCAGAGTCCCAGACGCCAATTGTCGCTCCACCTCTGACCGGAACTGGTCATAGTCATTGGTCAGCTTCAGCACGTGCCGGAAGGTCCTGTTCACGATGGACCCAAGGCCTGAGGAACACACAGGAGGCTGAGAGGTGGTGACAGGAGGTGGTAGGCAGGACGCCCACCAGGGAGGGGGTGCTGGGGCACAAGAAAAGTGCCTGGGGTCCCTGTTTCATAGCATGGCAAGAGAGAAAGCATGGTGGTGCAGGGACCAGTATGTGAGTGTGTGCAACCATGTACTTGTGGGCAGGAGTGTGTGCACTTGTGTGGACACAACTGTGTCCACGTGTGTGTATTCCTGGTCCACCCGGGTGACAGGCGTGTATTAGCGCATGTGTGTGGCACGTGTATGCATGTGAGTGGATGTAGGCATACAAGGGTGCGACCATGTGCCCGAGAGTCCCCCATCCTCCAGGTGGATGGGCAGAGCCCCTCTCTGGGTGGTACCAGCTGGGGTGATGTTGGAGCTGTTGAAGTTGAAGACACGTACGGAGCTGTGTCATGGCCCAGGCATGGCTGAATTGAGAACGAGGAGATACCTCGGGGGCAAGACAGGCCACACCTGAGGCCACCTGGAGACTCTCTGGATAGTTTTCTTTAATTAGCATCAACTCTGAGGGTCCTTGAGCCCCTGCCAAGGTCCTGCTCAGGTTTCCTGCATTGTCCACTCTACTCCTTGCTTGTTCTGATTAAATACTTGCTGCCCAGGGTCAGTCGGCCAGCTGGCGAGCAGAGTTAGGAGTTCTGCCAAGAATTCAGTCCTTCCGCAGCCCTGAAGACTGTGCTGCCTGTGTCATTCATTTGGGCCTTAACTATGCACCGTTTTGGGGTTGGGGATCTGGGCACAGACCTAGGCAGCACCCCTTGTCACATCCTCATGGGTGGATCCGAGATGTGCATTCTGAATGCATCCATGCATGTTCAGAGCTGAGATGTTTACCCCAAGTATTTCTATTCAGACCTGTGCAGAACTGAGGCCGGAGGGGCATGAATGTCTGTTACTGGGCACTGAACCAAGCTCCATCCTCAGCTCTGATTTACTTCACATTTGGTTAGGATCTTGCTAAGTTGCTGAGTCCCCAGTCAGGCTGGATGTGGCTGTTCTCCACCCGGAGCCTCTTGATGCTTGATTTCCGCTCATAATAAGAGGCCCAGCTGAGCCTAGTGCCCTGTGAGTGTCTCTGTGCTCCAGAGATGCTGAGCCGCTGGGCCTAGTTCCGTGCTTATTTCCCTAGTGCTGTGATCACCTTGCGTGCCATGTGCAGACTAGCACTCTGAAACTTCCATCTTTTAAACACATCTAAGAATAGGAGAGGAAGGAGAGGCAGCACAAGGTGCCACTTTACCTCTGTGACCAGTGGGTAGCCAGTGACACATTTGTCCCCTTGTTGGAACACAGGCCCCAACTCTAGCCACGTGGATGTCCTGGGACACGGGCTAGAGCCCCGGGTCGCCCTGCCTCAGAATGGGCACCCAGGACCGGGAAGAGCAGAGCCAGATGTGGCCCTGGGTCTCACCTATGCGGCCGGATGCAGTGATGCCCTCAAGGGCCTGTGACAGGTCCCTGCCCAGGGTGTGGGCATTGGTGAGGCTGTGCGTGGAATCGGAGATAGCCATCAGGAAGTACAGGTCCACAGGGTACGGTTGGGTCCTCCAGAAAGTCATGGTGAACACAGCCGCATGTCCTGTGGGCCAGGACCAGGAGAGAGCCAGCGCTGCAGGGTCACCCTGGGACTTGGGCAGCTGTGACACTGAGCAGGCTGCACGGGGAGGTCTCCCAACACCCTAGGGCCTCCATGTGCTCCTCCCCCACAGCCTCAGGGGGCCTGTTGGTCAGACTCAGGGCGTCCCAGGAAACTGGGTCCTCGGTGAGGAGCACACACTGCCTGTACAAGGAGTCCTTGCTGTGGGGGATGTGAGTGTCCCCCAAATTTAAGGCTAGGATCCTCACACTGAGAGGATGGGATTAGGGGTGTAGTGTTTGGGTTGGTGGGGCCAGAGCCTTTGTAAGATCCCAGAAGGCTCTCGCCCTTTTCCTGCCCTGGATAGACAGGGCCAGCAGGAGGCTGAGAAAGGGCTCCACCCATCCATGCTGGTGTCTTGGTTGCAGACTTGACCTCCAGGAGTGTGAGTGGCACACGTTTCTCTGGGTGACTGGCCACCTGGCCTATCAGCACCTGTCTCTGTCCTGCACAGGCACTGGGCCATGCCAGGAAACGTCAAGCCTACCTGGTCTCAGGTACAGCTTGACCTTTTGTGGAGACAGCTGCTTTTGGCCCCCCTCTTGGCCCTCCTGGGGTTCAGCAAGGCTGGTGGGATCCATGATGTCCTCAGGCGCACAGCCCTTGCTCAGCAGCTGCTCCCGGGTGTCGCAACGGGCAGAATCAGGCTCCTTTGGCCCCGTGAAGTTCTGGGGGTGAGGAGTTGGGCTCAGCAGGAGGTGGTGAGCACAGAGGCCTCCTGCTCTTGGGCCTGGGGAGCCCATGGTGCCTGTTTGCCCTCACCTGCTTTGAAGGGTAGGGTAAGTCCCTTGGGTTTGGACAGCCAGCCAGGGAAGTGCCAGCCTCCCCGACAGCCTCTGCCGGGGGCTCCAGGTCACCCAGAGCCTCAGGGAGTAGGACATTGCCTGCCCTCAGGGCCCCTGCCTCAGCCAGGAGAATGGGGCCCTGGTCTCCACCCAAAGGGCGAAGGAGCTGAAAGGGGACACCTGGCTGGTCCTGGGCCAGAATCAGCCTCTGGTTACCTAGTGCTGAACTGAGGACCAGGTCCCTTTCCATGATGACCTCATCCTGGGGTGCTGCTTTCCCTGGGATCCTATAAGAGTGCTCTGGGCATGCACCATGGATACGCTTGCACCCCAGGTAGCCTCACCTTTGCATCTCACAGGGCATCAGAAGCCAGAGGGAAGTGGGATTCTTGGGTCCAAGGCTCCTTCCTGTGAGCCCCTGGACCTTGCAGGGCTACCTATAAGAGGTCTGGATGTTGACAGAGCCCCCACCCCAGTGCTGCAGAAGACGGTGTGGGACCCTAGCAGAATCTGCATTAGGCCTGCAGCTGTGAGCCCAGTGAGGCAGGGGCAGTGGTAGACCCCCTGCCTTTGGGCAATGTGTGTGTCGGGGGTGAGCGCCCAGATCCCTCAGAGCCTGGCTCCGCAGCAGTGCAGGGGCGTAGCTTACTCTTCAACAAGACCCTGAAGAAATAAGGGCCAAGGCGCCTCCTGTCCAAGCCTGCTCTCCAAGGGCTGCAAGGAGAGAACAGTGAGTGGGTGTGTGTCCCTGGTTTGAAGGTCTCAGGGGCCGGGAGGAGGTGTGTGCTGGTGTGGGCACCTGTAGGAGGAGTCCTGCATAGGAGCAGGGCGCTGTACCTGGGCTGTGACCAGAAAGCTGCACTGGACCTGGTCGGGCTGTGACCCCTGTGAGTCCATCACAGGGATACTAAGTGCGGCTCAGTAGGACCATGGAGCCCAGGTCCAGGAGGGATGCGGCCCCGGGCTTTCTCTGTACCCTAGGGCGGACTGTCTGTCCCCTAAACCCTAGGCCTGAGTACTGCTTGGATCCCCATGGGTGTATGCGCATTTCCTTCAGAAGTTTTGCCCCTGGGGGCCCCTGAGCCATCATCTCCCCCCCGCCCTGCAGCCTCCTGCCTGTAGGGCATGGACTCCCCTGGGCTGGGGCTTAGGCCAGCTGAGTCTATCCCTGTGTCCTTTAGGCCTTGCTGGGGCCTCCAGTTGCCTAGCCTTGCCCTGCCCGGCCCATGAGGAAAGGGACTTCCTGGGGTGTCCAGCTCCAGAGAGACAGGGCCTGGCCCAGAGAGGTGGGCAGAGGGCTCAAACTGCAGGGACCTGGTCCTCACGTGCCCACAGTCCTCACCGGCTTCTGGCACCAAGCGCAGCCAGGTGTCCACTGGATGCAGTCCCGGCAGGTTCTGGCCGTGGTCCTGTTGCACTCCTGGGAGAGGACTAGGGACATGGGGGTGGGCATGACCCAAGGCTTGTGGGCCCCAAGCTGTCATGGCTGCTTTGGCTAAGGGCAGGGTCAGAGAAGGCCAGACCCTTCTGCAGCTTCTAAGTCGGGGGGACCATGTTGCCCACATGGGGTACAGAGCAGAGCCCGGGGGTCTTCAGAAACCTCCACCCAGCAGGACTTAAGGGTCTCCTCCTCCCAGCCTGAAGCATCCTGCGTGGAAACCCCTCCAGACTCACCAGACCCCAGGGCCAGCAGCCCAGCCAGGGTGAGCAGCGGAGGGTGCCAGCCCTGCATGTTGGTCCACAGCCTCAGCACCTTCCAGCGGGTGGGTCTTGTCCCTGCAACCACCAGGTGAGGATCAGATGGGCAACACAGCCCTGTCCCCTGCATCCTGACTCAAGCCAGCGTTAAAAGGGGGCAGGGTGGGGTGGGGGAGAGGGTTGGGCCTGGATGCAGACAGGGACATGTAAGTACACTGCATGTACCACACTCACAGAGCTCATGTCCACACACACCTTGTACACTACTCATGCATCCACACACACTCCAGGAGCAGCACACACGGTGTCTATCCACCTACCATACACAACACGCACTCAGCTCACACCTGCACACACACGCAGCCGTGTGCTAGGCCCTCAGTGCCCTCACCTGAGCAGGTGGTCACTTAGTGCCAGGGCCCTCTAGGCAAGACAAAGAAGGACCACAGCCTGGCCAGGGCAGGGCTGGGACGGCCACTGTCTTTCACAGCTGCCCTGGCCTTGGGTGTGCTGACCCTTACTGTGGCCCCGATACTCTGGAAGGAAGTAGGTGAGCTGAGCTGAGTGGTCCTGGGTGAGGAGCTCCCCATCTTCCCAAAATGCAGAGACACCCTGTGGGCAAAGGCCCCAGACCCTGCATGGGGAAACCGAGGCTCTGAGCAGCACAAAGATAGACCTAGGTGTCCAATCCTGTGCACCCACCCACTTGGCACAGAGAGGGTCCACACCCTGTGACAGAGGACAGACCCATAGACTGAGCAGGGGCAGGTGAGGTCGGGGGGAGTCACCCCTGTCCTCTGCGTGTGGCCCCTTACTTGCTTGGCCTGGGCCTCCACCATGGGCAGCTCAGCCTTTGGCTGACCAGAGGGCAGTGTCCACACCAAGACTATAGGTGCCAAGCCCTGGGCAGAGGCTGCTGGGGAACCCAGGGTCAGGACCACTCGGCACTTTGCACCAGAGCAGCAAGCTCTTGTTTGCAAGCTGGTGCAATCCCCACAGCCCTAAAAAGTGGCAGAGGCCACCAGGTCCCCAATCTTCAGGGCCTGTGTCACCCTTCCCTGGACCACCTCAGGAGTGGGGCACCCTGGCTTCCATGTCACCAAGTCAGCACAGCTAATAAGGATGCTGCTTCTCCATCGATAGACTCTCAACACCCAGGCCGAGACAGGACGGGTCCTTCCAAAGCACAACGCTGTGCACACAGGAAGTAGAGCTCTCAGGTCAAAGAGGAGAAAGGAACAAAAAAAGACACTAGGGCAGGACAGCGGAAGGTAACACACGAGCCAGGGAAGACATTGCGCTGGATTGCGCTTCCCATTACAAAACTGCAAATTTACAAAACCCCAAATCCGAGCTGCTTGAGAAATGGGGGCTCTGCAGCCATATTAGAAAGTGGGATCCACCCAGCCTGACTGTCCTGGAAGCCACTGGATGGACAGGTCAGGCCACATTGGAGTCAGAGGCCCTGGGCCTGAGGGGAAGGTGGGCCATGTCATTGGAGAAGAGGGGAGGTCTAAAAGCCTCTGTTCCCCTGGGGTCCCCATCCGCTGGATCCCCTCAGCTTGTGTCATGCAGAGCAAAGAAGAGATGTGACTTTATAGACCCAAAGCCAGTGAGTCAAGGGGGAAGTATTTCTGCGCCATCTGCACGCAGAAAGGAATCCCAGGAGGCCAGATAATACCTGCCTGTTTCTCTGAGATGTGAGACCCATACAGCCCTGCCACTACCACCAACAGACCTCGGCCGGGACCTGCCCAACAGTGGGTCTTCTTCACTCATCTCCAAATGCTGCAGGACACGCTGGGCCCTGGACACAGGGACCGAGGAGTAGCTGTGGTCCCTTTCTACCGCACAAGTCCTAAGTCACTCCCTTGAAGAGTGGCCTAGAAGTGATGCCCACAGCACCTTGGTCCATTTCCTGGAAGCTGGGATCAGCCTCAGGGTCCAGGGTATTTGGGGTACCATCCAGGGAGGTGGGTGACAGCATGTGCCCCTTCTGCCCCCTTGTGGACCACCTAACCATCACAGCTATCCCTCCTCCACACACAGGTGTGTAGCCCCCCTCCCCCCCATAGGACAGAGGCACTGGAAGCTGGACCCACCCAACCAGGGATAGTAGTGTGGGGTCTCAGCCCCTGGTGAGGAGGGACAAGACTGGGGGAGATGCTCGCCCTGCTGCAGATCCCAGTATGGGGATCAGAGGGTGTCCAGAACTTGGCTTTCACTTTCGGACATGCCGGACCCTGGCGACAGCCCCAGGAATTGGTGGGGGCATCTGGGCCAAAATCTCACACCCTGGGGAGGCCCACACCAAGCTGTGCACTTGCACAACCACCATTAGGCCCAGAGCTTCCAGAGGTGGGACAATGTTACCAGGAACCATGCACTGGATGTATGTGTGCACGTGTGAGTGTGTGTGTGCTCACACAGAGCACACACACACACATGTGCCTACCACACAGACCCATGCTCATGAAAACACACACGAGCACAACAGAGCCCCCTCCACTCTGGCTGAGCAGGTGTGAGTGGAGGGCACAGTCTGGGCGGAGAGTGAGCCCGGCAGTTGGCGGAGAGCTTGCCCTGGCTAGGCTTTCATGCCCTTCCTCCTGCCCTGTCCCTCTAGGCAGTCTGGGGTATGGAGCAGGATTCTCCCCTCCCCAGGTCTCAGGTGGGGGCCTGGCCTGGACAGTCCCAGATGGGGACTGGGCGAGTGGACAGGACCCTGGAGCTAACCCCAGGGTCAAGGTTTCAGAGTGCAGCCCCAGGGGAGCAGGAAAGCCCACCCTGAGATGTCACCATGGAGGCCACCAAGGACACAGGGCCTTCACTTACCGCTCAGTCTGCAGAGGCCTTGGGGGTGTCTGGTGGGCAGGCAGTGACTTCACCTGCTGCTTGCCAGCTGCCCTGTGGTCATATCTTGGGGAGCCCTGGGGCACAGTGGGGAGGCTGGGCTTCCTGTTCTCAGCTCCTTGAGGAAGCAGAGTGACACTGGTGATATCCTCTGGTTTCATCACATGTGGTCCCCTCCTCCCCTCCGTCCTCTCTGCTCGACACCTGTGCTTGACATGGGTGTCAGAGAATTGAAATTTGCTTGAGCTTAGGATCCTCCTGCCTCAGCCTCCAGAGTTCTGGAATTGCAGTGTGCCCCACCTCGCCCAGCTGACCTGAATGCCTTTCCTGTGCCTGGCCCAATTCTTTGTTCTGGACACCAAGCCCCTGGTGAGAAGCTCCCCCGGGCTCCACCTGATAATATCAGAAGGGGAGCAGAGCAGCATGGGAGGACTCAGGGCACAGGTAGTGCAGAACCTGGGCCTGGTGGTTCAGGGACTGGGCATCCATGCCCACTGACACCACAGCCCTGGCACAGAACTCCCAGGAGAGATGGGGAAGCCTGGAGCAGCCACTATGAATTGGCTCTGAGCAGGATTTAAAATGACCATGGCCTTATCATTTACCTGTGAGTCTGTTGCAAGCTGGGTCCCTCGTCTGTCTGCAGATGGCAGCAGATTCTCGGTGAGTGAAGCTCTGTGAATCACTGGTCCCAGGTGAGGTCTGCAGTGACCTGTGATGCTGTGAGGCCTCAAAGGACAAGACAGGGCCACAGCTGAGGACACCTGACCCCCACCTCAGCTGACTAGATAGGGCTGCAGCCTGTGGTGAACCTCAACCTGGAGATAAAACAGCTCTAACTGGCATGGTTCATTACTGAACCCACCCCCAGGTCCTGCTCAGTTCCCACACTATCCACTTTAACCCTGTCCTTTGTCTGAAAACCAAATAAATACAGGCCACCCAGGAAAGTTCTGTATCTCATCTCCCTGAAAATCTCAAATTCTGCTAGAAGGATTTGATCCTCCCAGAGCCCTAAAATCATACACTTGTCTCTTTCATTTAAGCCTTTGCCACCCACTCATTTGAGAGGTTTTGGGCCTGGTCAGTGCGAGATAGAAACTGAGGCTCGGGAGGCTCAGGCCTTGGCCGAATCCCCAAGGTGCAGGCAGAGCAGGGATCTTGGCCCCTGGTGACCACTGGTCTGGGGTCGGGGAAGATACCTGGGGTCCTGGAAGGCCTAGGGCCTACTGAGTTGCTCACAGCGCCTCCCTTGTCTTCTCCACGTCTCTGTTTATGCTGGCAACTTTCCTCAGCTGGGCCATCTACCCTCAGCACCATGCTGATTTAATTCAGCTGGTGTTAAGGTGACCACCAGTGTTTAATCCATAATAGAAACAATATGTATTTCCTAACTAAGGAAAACACAAGTGGGACACAGGCTGACCTAGCACATTATCAGGCAGAAGCCGCTGGACGCTCTCAGTGGAGGCAAACTGAATTTAGCAGGCAGCAGGAGCACAGTCACAGGGCACTGATTGATTTTTAACTCTGCTCTAAAATGTCTATCAATTTGCTACTTGGTAACTGTGCCCTTACACAGGCACTACAGAGCCTTCCCAAAGTCAAAGCAATCCTGAAAGGGAAACATTTTGAATTGATTCAGGACATCCAGGCAGCCAAGAAAGCAGACTAAAGACACACGGGAAGAGCACTCCAGAGCTCCCGTAGAGTGGCCAGGACCATGGGAAGAGGGTGTGTGAAGTGAGGCGAAGGATTTCAGTGTTTTGGGTTTTTTAAACATTTAAACATGCACTGTATTTTTAGATTTTGAAGCAGGCTTTAAAGGAAGGCAAGCTGTCCCAACCTTGAACGATCCCTCCTCAATCTGCCCTATGGCTGTGACTCCTTGTTCTGGTACTGGTCTGGCAACTGTGTCCTGTAAACAAAGCTGATGACCTTCTATTCTCATGGGAGAGATTTCTAAGGCTCTGTCTTCTTTCAGTGCTAAGTGATCCATTGCTCTGCCTCGCATGCACCCCCTAACCCCGTGTCTGTCCACTAGAAAGACCAAATTTCTTGGCAAGATGTGTAAGAACTGGAGCCTGTGTCTGGGGCTGGCTCAGCCATTTTGACGGGAGCCCTGCTGAGTCAGGTGTGCACTGCTGAAGTCCTCCTGTCTCCCCTGGTCTTCTGCTCTCTTGGATTCTACAGCATCATACTTCATACGTATCAGGCCTTTGACATCTGTCCGGAAGCCGCCTTCAGAAAGCTTCTGTTTGTGTGTGTGAGGGGACTCCATCCTGTCCCAGCAGGAGCTTGGGGACAGAGACCTGGCTCTGACAGGACCAGGCCACACCTGTAAGTGTCCTCTGTCATTCCTGAGGGGGAGGAGGGGGAGTGGGGCAAACTTCAAATGTCAGGGAAGAAGCCAGCTGCAGGGCAGTGCAGACCCCTGTCACTAAGGACAAATACATTTTCATACGAAAGTTCTTTTTAAACAGAAGTGTCTAGAAGAGTCTTGTAATCCACAAACGAGCCCCCAAACTCGAGTTCAAAAAATGAGGCAAAAACATATTTTAAAAAGCAGCGCTGATTTGTTTTATCCTGGGCCCAGCGACACAGTGCAGTTGGAGATTGCAAAAGCTGTGTGTTGCTCCTCTATATTTGCCACCTTTTAAGTATATATCGCAATTTACAAAGTAAGGGGTAGGCGTGGATCAGGAAATTGGCTAATGAGGTAGACCTTTGTTTTTCTTAGGAGAGGACAGAGCAGTCTAGCAATAATTAACAACCCGTTAGTTTATTTTAGCACCACATCTGTTATTTATAGAGGGCAACAATGGTTAACATATCAATTAGGTTAGGTTTTACAGTTCTTTACAGAGGAGAGCATTGATTAACATGTCAATTAGGTCACCCAGAGGAAAAGAAACACACATATAGAACAGTAGGTCACATTACAGGTATTTTGATATAATACAAATATAACGAAGCTCTTTTTGCTAGTTTACAACAGAAAGTGGATAGGAAGCTGGCAGTCACAGCTGGGAGCAGGAGCCTAGAGAAGGAAGGTTCCCACAGGAAGGAAGGCTGCACACAGCCTGGGGCATCTGATAGGATTCTGGGCTGAAAAGATAAGAAGTATGAAATATAAATGACCTTTATTTTAAGAAGGTGGGGAGAACCCCCCCTCTGACCATCCGGGGTCTGGCATTGTCTCCGGGAGCTGGCATTCTCTCTGTTGGACACATGGAGTGGGGGCATACATGTAGCTTAGGTTTGGCTGGTGCCTAAGGGGCATTAGTGATGCACAGGTAGCCCATTGGTATTCATTTCATGCCACAGGTAAATTCCTAGGGCGGGGAAGATAGAGCCCCTTGGTTTTGCCTCCTAGGCTTTTCACCAGCTACAGTGTCCCAAATGGGCCAAAATCCTTTCAGTCTCGTCTTTTGATTATTAGGAAAAAGAGTGAAGTTTTTCTTTCTTTTACTGATTCCTGCTGGAAGGGGGTGCTGTATGGGGTTTAGGAAAATCGACAGGATGACAGTTGATGCCCATGTAGAAGCTGGTGCCAGGTGTTTTAGCCAGGACAACTTTATCACTGGTGAATGCCCGTATGTTAGACTGGAAAAACAAAAAGACAAGGTGTTATGAGGAGGCATGGCACTGTCATATTTAAGGACCCAGGTGAGGTAGAAGGAAAGGTCCCTTCAATTTGGATATGTCATTTTATCAGGACCACATTGTGGTAGAATCATTGCCATGGTAAGGTAGAATTCTGTAAAATTAGTGTGGGGTTATGAGAGGTGATTACTCCCCCATCTGAAAGGGTAAAAGTTAAGGGGCTGGGGATTTAGCTCAGTGGCATAAGCACCTGCCTTGCAAGCAGGCAGTCGTGAGTTCAATCCCCAGTACCGATAAAAAGGAAAAAGACAAAAAAAAAAAAAAAAAAAGTTAAGAGGGTAGGTAGGTAAGACTTGTCTCTGGTATGCATGACGTGGGAAAGACTGTTAAGAGTCCTGATGTAAAAAGGATAATTAATAGAATGTAAGAAATTAGGAACCAAATTGGACAACAAAACATGACAGCCTGAGAGTTGTGGCTGTGAGACCTTGATGATGTGGAGATGAGTAGGCAAAAGAATGGTTAGATCTAGGGCTGGAAGGACACCACTTAGCCTGAGTGATGTGAAACCAGGATGGCAGTGTAGCAACTTTGACCACTGTTGAGGTTGCCAAGAAGAACAGGTATGGGTTGCTCTAACTTGGTTGTAGTCCTTGTGATGATTTGCTGTAATAGGACTTTAGTAAGTATATCAACAGTTTTCCTGGTTGTGGGAAAGGCTTTTATGTTTCCTGAAAAAGTATAAACAAAGGTGAGAAGATAAAATTTATCTGTCAGTTTTGACCAGGGTTGTGTCTGAGAAACTGGTGAATAAGAAAGGAAAGGGGTGCTATATATCTCTGAGGAGAGGTTTACTAGTGATAACAGGTGTAAGCTCTTGAGACTGCAGCGTGTCTGGGTCAGTCTGTACAAACACAAGGGAATAAAAAGCATTTTTAAGATTTAGGACTGTAGGGACTGGGGATTTACCTCAGCAGCATAAGTGCCTGTGTTGCAAGCAGGCAGTCGTGAGTTCAATTCCTGGTACTGGTAAAAAAAAAACAAAACAACAACAACAAAAAAAAAAAACCCGAGAGAGAGAGAGAGAGAGAGAGAGAGAGAGAGAGAGAGAGAGAGAGATTTAGGACTGTAAAGTGAGTGGTGGAGGGAAGATTTGGCACCACTGGGTAGTTTGGGAAGAAGCAGTCTAGAACTATGAAATAGGCCCTGTTTGTAAATGGCATAGGTTGGCCATCAATACCCCCTATAGAGACTGAGGACTTAATATAGTGGCCTGAAAACTCAGGAAGAACTCTATATATAAGGCCTCTATGTCCACAAGTATAGAGAATGTCTTACCTGAGACTTTTTAGTGGGACTTGAGACTCTGAGGAGGACACTTTAAAGTGGGCTGTGGGCTCTGAGCCCTGTCGTCTTCAGCAGCAAGTTTCTGTCAGCAGTTAATCTGGCAGTGTTGGCATTTCCTGTGAGGGCTAGAAGTTAGGATGGCTTACCCACTCTCTGGTGGCTAGGACAGTCCAGTAGCCCTGGGGTAAGATCTCAAAGGAACACCAGGATGGGGCACTCTCTTGCCCAGTGTCCTTCTGCTGCATTTGAGGCACGGTCCATGGTGGGGGCAGGCAGCTCCACCTTGTGTCGGTTTACCTGTCTCAGAACTCCAATTGTTACTGTTATCTCTGTTGTTGAAAACACCAAAAGCCATATTGAGGTCTCCCTGTGGGATTTGAGGTCCAAGTTTTGCCTGTTGTTCTGGGATCTGGTCTATAGTAGAAGATACCTGTAATGGCTTTCCATAAGGAGGACAAGGTCCAAGGAATTTTAGGAACTGACATGTCATTTATGTCAGCGTCTGTGCTGGTCACTGGGGCACTTCCAGGAGGGGTCCCTGTCATGGGGATTCCTGGGCATAGGCCCCAGAGACAGCAGGTGCAGGCACACGGTTCCACCTCCCTGCTGATGACTTGCTGAGGCCAAGTCATCTCTCCTGCTGAGGAGGCACCCTGTGCCAGGACAGAGGAGCCCTTCTCATGGGGGCTGGGTGGGGGCACAGTTGGCAGCCTGTGCCCAGGACTTGGTGGAAACGCTGCATGTGGTCCTGAGGCACAGCTTAGTCTCCCACTGCTGCCTCTCCTCCTGGCCAGGGACTTCTGTCCATCCGAGCTTTGCCTTATCCTTAGGTCTGCCCTTCCTGAGGCCACGCAAACCTTGTGGTCCTATATCTGCTCTGTCCCTTACATCTTCTGTCTACGTCCCAGCCCCAGCTGGGACTCTAAGCAGGTGGAGGTGAGGATTTCCCTCCGCATTCTATGATGTATGTAGTACCTCTTTTCAAAGAACATTTTAGCTATCCCAGAACTCAGGAAGCTGAGGCAGGAGGATTGCCACAAGCTGGAAACCAGCCTGGACTACACAGGAGGACTCTGCCTGAAAAAAACCAGTTCTTACCCCAAAGGTCACCCTCCCATGAACTGATCACCACAGTTCCTCCTCTTGGCCACAGTCCTTCTGGAGCCTCTCTTTCCCCTGTTCCAATCAGCTTCTTCCAGTACTTCTACCTCTGCCTAGGTGAGAATCTGTCTCTGTCGCTATTTTGTGTGGCTGTAGATAGAACACAACACATCAAGTAATTTATAAGGAGAGGATTTGTTGGCTCAGAGCTCTGGAGGCTGGGAAGTCCAAGATGGAGCAGCTGGCATTGGCTGGGGCCTTCTTAGCCCCAGACTCCGGTGGAAAGTCAGGGAGAGTGTGGGAGAGCTGGAGGGGCCTAGTTCATCCTTTCACCAGCAATTGCCCCCAGGTGATGGCTCTGACCCACTCACTGGGGCTGTGCCTTCCAGGCCTGCTCACTTTTTTAGAGGCCAGCTCTCCAGACCAAGGTGATTAGGTGTGAACAGGACTGGTCAGACTGAAGCTGACCCCAGTGGGCAGGGATGAATGGTAGAGGGGAAAGAAACTCCCAGCCTGCCTGATGTGCAAAATACCGAGCCAGCATTTTCTAAAGTTGAGGAAGGAATCAGAGGTTAAGAGTAGGAGGACTTTCATGAGAAAAAGAAAGCTTCTGTCCCAGGGAGAGAGAGAGACAGACAGACAGACAAACAGACAGAGACAAAGACAGAGACAGAGTCAGAAGAGGTCCTGAGTGGCTTGGCATTGCCGTTTCTAGGAATTTTTATAGCATAAAATCACAAGGTGATCCAGGTTTAAGGCAGGAAAAATGGGAAGTCACAAGGCAGGAGAGCATCAGGTGGGACAGGACTAGGGTCAACCCTAAAATTATAAGTGTAATTGCTCAGGTGAAACTGATTAATTGGGATCCAATGGGGAAGCGAGTCACACAGCAAGCCGGCATGGATGCAGAACTGGCCTTCTGCTGTAGGGAGCGGCTGCCTCCCACTTAGGTCCCTCCACGTAAGTAGCTACCTCATGTGGAAACCTGTTAGTGGCTCCTTCCGGCCTCTTCAAGGTTCTAGTGACCTATTTAGAATGCCAACCCCTGCTCTTCATCCTGAGAAAGTATGTGGGCACATTTGTTTTATCTTCTGTCTTGAGGGCTGGCTCACAGCACCAGGTGTTTATCTCCTAGAAGGTTACAAGGTGTCTTCTGCACTGGCTCCTTGGAAGGCCCAGCCCTAGCTGACTGCCTGTAATATTTCTGTCTAACAAGAGCAATGCTCGGGGAAGAGGAAGAACTGTCTTGTGAACCCTTTGTGTAAGTCTTCCGCTGTGGGGAACCACCCAGAGGACTCTCCTTCCTCCAAGGAAGAGCGGCTGTCTCCATTTTGGATAAACTTGGCCCTATTGGTATAGGGGAATGAAACTCCCAACCTACTGTACGTCCGGTACAAGTTTGTGTTCTCTAAAATTAGAGAATGAGGCTTAGGAACAACAGAGGTTAAGAGCAGAATATATCTACTGGGAGAAAGAAAGCTTCTGTCTGAGGGATAGAGAAGGGGTCCCAAGTGGCTTGCCAAGAACTCCATCTTTTTTAGGGATTTCCATAGAGTAAATCCACGGGGTGAGATTCAAGGTGGGGAAAAATAGGAACTCACAAGGTGAGCAGAACTGTGAGAGAACTGTGGTCAACCAATAAGATTAATTGCTAGGTAAAATTGATTCAATCGGGAACAAGTGGGCATGCTTTAAGAGCAGTGACTCTTCTGTAGGGAATTGGGTTGGTGACTCCTGACTTCCTCAGTGTGGTAGAGAACTATTTAGACTGTCAATCCTTAAGATGTGGGTGCATTTGCTTTCTCTTTTGTTTTGAGAGCCTGCCCACAGCTGGAGGTGTTTGTCTCCTCCAAGGTTGCAGGGTATCTGAATGTCTGCACTGCTTCTGTGAGGGCCCAGCCCTGTCTGACTGCTTGTAGTATTTCTAACTAACTCAGCTGCCTGTAACCTATCTGCATGTATTGCCATGTACAGAGCAGGCTGGGTTATTTCTTTGTCTCTTCAATTGGTTTTAAGCAATGCAAATTAGGCTGAGGAGCTGATGTGTAATTTCTGATGCAAGGCGACAGGTCAGGGTGGCCCAGTGACTCCCCAAATGCCTGGATGGGGGAGGTGGAATGGAGAGCCAGGCTTTAGACTAGCCTCAGAAAAGAGGACATGACTTCCCAGAGCGAAAAGGATTGTACATCAGTGTAGGGAGCGGTTTTGAATAGCTGCTGCTGCCCTGCCCCTCCTGCCTGAGGGCATTTTGTGTGTCAGCCTACATTTCCCATGATCCTCCCCTTGCCTGCAATGCACATGACAAGCAAACTTCCTGTTTCAGCCTGCCTACATTACCCATAATCCTCTCCTGCTTACATCATATATCCGGATATGATGATGACCTATCAGATTAAGCCTTCTTCCTGCCTATGGCCCGCCCCCACCCTATATAAGTTGTAACCATTTTAAAAATAAACGAGACTCGATTGGAATCTCATCCTGTCTCCATCTCTCTTTTCTCTTGTCCTGCCCCCATCCCCGATCCCCTCTCCAGGTTGAGACCCATAGATTGATCCGCAGGCCGGATCAAGTGGCGACCACGAAGGGACCTCACCTGGCACGAGGGATAACGACGCGGGACCGTTCACAGGAGTAAAGCGCTGGCCAGCGTGACTGATTCAAGGACATTGTTCCTGTGATCTGTGCAGACGGCCACCTTACGTCTCGCCTGAATCACGGTAGGTGAACGGCATTAACATGGGACAAGCACTCAGTGAGCACGAATTGTTCGTGACTGGCCTCAGGGAGGCTCTCAAGATTAGAGGGATCAAGGTTAAGACAAAAAAACTAATAAAGTATTTTCAGTTCATACATTCAGTGTGTCCATGGTTCCCCCTAGAGGGTACGATTAATTTAAACAGGTGGAATAGAGTAGGAGATGCTCTTAAGGACTATTATGAAGTTTTTGGTCCAAAAAGGGTTCCTGTAACTGCTTTTTCATATTGGACTTTAATCTCTGAGCTGCTGGCACAACGTCACGCAGATCCCCAGCTCTCGGAGACGCTTGCCCAGGGTGAGGCTGCGTTAGCTGCCTCCCGCAATTGTACTCCGCCACCACCAGTCTTATCTAAGGCACCCAGCCCTCCCAGCTCTGTTGTCCTTGAGATCCCAGAGCCTATTCAAGATGGCGATGTGCCGACACTCCCTTTGTCTGGAGACCACGAGGGTCCTCAAAATGGCGCCGCCACGGCCCCTCCTCCATACCGCCCTATTTACCCTAACCTTTCCAGTGGCCAGGAAGTTGATTGGTCACAATTAGCAGAAGAGGCTGCCCAATACTATTCCCCCCGGGTTATGGCTCCTGCTGCTGCAGAACTACCCACCAGTTTTCAGCGACCACCCGGTCCGTCTTCTGCCCTTCTCTCATTAGAGGAACAATTTCATGATTTACAACAGCAGGTTCAGCTGACTAAGGATATACAAAGGCTTTCCTTAGAGCTCCAAACTTTGCATGCAAACCCCCCTAGAACGATGGCCGTCACGGGCCTGCCACTCTCTAAGATAGCGCCTATCTCAGGGTCACCAGGTGGTCAGCCCACAATGATGTTCCCAGTTACAGAGACTGCCTGCCCTCCCAATACAGAGGCCTTGAGAGTAACACATCCCTTATTGTTTCCTGTAACAGAAGTTGCCCAAGCTGGAGCGAGTGACGATAACTTACACAATGGTGGGGAGACAACTCAACCCACCCAAGCTAGTGCCAGTCCACAAGAGGGCGACATTAAATCAATTAGGGAAAGGGGGAGACAAAGGAGGCGAACTAGACGCGGGACTCAATCCCCAAGTCAGGAACATGAAAGAGATAAAATACAAGCTACTACCACAACTAGGGGAAATAAAAAAAGACAGCCACCACGTCTACAAAGACGAGATATAGAAACTGATAATAGTGAGGAAGAAAATGACTCTGACTCGCATAGCAGTGATACAGACACAGACCAATCGGCCCTAGCACTGAGAGCCAATAGGGCCCATGCACCATTCCCAGTATCTGCCCTAAAAGAATTAAAAAAAGCAGTATCTCAATATGGTCCCACAGCGGCCTTCACCCTTGCGGTCTTGGATTCTTTAACCCAAGGCTGGATTACGCCTAATGATTGGAGAGATTTAGCCAGAGCTACACTTTCAGGGGGCAACTATCTGCTCTGGAAGGTAGAATTCCAAGACCAATGTGAACTTTTAGCTAAAGACAATACTAACAACAAGCCCAAATGCGATATGAGGCAGGTCTTTTTGCTCAGATCACCCTGGCAGCAAGCAGAGCATGGCAAAGGCTCCCCTCTGGTGGAGCTGCTTCTTCCCTGACAAAAATAAAACAAAAACCTGAGGAACACTTCTCTGATTTTGTTGATCGCCTCTTACAGGCAACTGAGTGTCTCTTCGGCACCACCGAAGATAACACTGGCCTTGTTAGGCAACTGGCTTATGAAAATGCTCTTCCTGCCTGCCAGGCTGCTATCAAACCCTATAGAAAAAAAGAGGACCTTTCGGGTTATATTCGCTTGTGTGCTGACATAGGCCCCGCCTATCATCAAGGTTTAGCTATGGCTACAGCTGTAAAAGAAATCTTCCTCGCACACAAGCAAGGAGGGAAAACAAATAATGGCAAATGCTTTAAATGTGATCAGACAGGCCATTTTGTCAGAGACTGCCCTATGGCCCAAAAGTCTCAGTACAATAATTCAAGGCCAAAACCTACAAGTCTATGTCCAAAATGCAGAAGAGGATATCATTGGGCTAACGAATGCAGGTCAAAGACAGATGCAGATGGCAATCCCCTCCCCCAGCAGGGAAACGGGATTGGGGGTCAGCCCCAGACCCCCACCCTCAGACAGACCTCCGGGGCTTTAAGGTTTGTCCCACTACAAAACAACCAGGCACAACAAGACCAGGCACAAAACAATCCATTTCTAACCTCCTCCGCGCCACGCCAGGAAGTGCAAGACTGGACCTCTGTTCCGCCTCCAATACAGTATTAGCTTCTGACATGGGAGTACAGGCCATCCCCACCGGGATTTATGGCCCTCTTCCCAAAGACACTTGTGGGTTAATTCTTGGACGCGGCAGCACAATATTAAAAGGGTTACAAGTTGTTCCAGGAGTCATAGATAACGACTATACTGGCGAAATTGTTGTCATGGTATCCTCTATCTCTGGCCTAGTTTCCATTAGCCAAGGACAACGTATTGCTCAGTTGGTGCTGCTGCCTTTAGTTCAAACTTCTAATGCAGCTGTGGCTTCCTACAGGGGAAATTCCTCCCTTGGATCCTCAGATATATACTGGGCTCAATTCATTTCCAAAGACAAACCCCTTATGTCTTTATTGCTTAATGGGAAAAGTTTCTCAGGGCTCATAGATACAGGTGCTGATGTAACAGTCATTAGAAAGGAGGACTGGCCTCCCACATGGCCCTTAGAAACCACTATGACGCATTTACAAGGGATTGGACAATCTAAAAATCCACAACGTAGTGCCAGTCTACTTACCTGGAATGATAGTAAAAATAATCAGGGGCACATACAGCCCTATATTATAGAAGGGCTACCCCTTAACTTGTGGGGCAGAGATTTGCTAACTCAAATGGGAATGATGATGGGCAGTCCCAATGCTGTAGTCACCAAACAAATGCTCACTCAGGGCTTCCTTCCTAATCAAGGTTTAGGCAAACGAGGCTCAGGCATTAAAGTGCCTATTTCCCCAACTCCAAACCCCTCTAAAGCAGGCCTAGGCCATTTTCAATAGGGGTCATTGACCTTCCTGCGGCCCATGCAAAAGAGATTACTTGGTTATCAGACAAACCTGTTTGGGTCGATCAGTGGCCCCTTACCTCTAAAAAGCTCGCAGCTGCACAGCAGCTGGTACAGGACCAGTTAGATGCGGGCCACATTGTCCCCAGTGATTCCCCTTGGAACACACCCATCTTTGTTATTCGGAAAAAGTCAGGGAAATGGAGGCTGCTACAAGACCTTAGGGCAATAAATAAGACCATGGTCTTAATGGGACATCTGCAGCCAGGACTCCCTTCACCCAGTGCCATTCCTCTGGGATTTTTTAAAATTGTCATTGATCTTAAAGATTGCTTTTTTTCTATTCCTTTACATCCAAATGACCAAAAGCGTTTTGCCTTCAGTCTTCCATCAATTAATTTTAGAGCCCCTATGCAGAGATTTCAATGGCGGGTCTTACCACAAGGTATGACAAACTCTCCAACGCTATGTCAGTCTTTTGTCGCGGCTGCAATACAGCCAGTTAGAGATCATTGGCCAGATATATATATCTCCCATTATATGGACGATATCCTCTTGGCGGGAGAGAGTCAAAACCAAACTTTACAGTGTTACCAGGCATTACAAGCTGCCTTACAAAAGGCTGGGCTTCAAATAGCCCCTGACAAGGTCCAGCTTACTGACCCATATACATATTTGGGTTTTCAGTTACGAGGCACTCAGGTGTTTTCTCCAAAGCCTCAGCTAAGGCTTGATGGCCTTAAGACACTTCATGATTTTCAAAAGCTTCTGGGTGATATTAATTGGCTTTTGCCCTATTTAAAATTGACCAAACATGACCTGCAACCCCTTTATGAGATCCTCCGAGGAGACATTGACCCAACTTCCCCTCGAGAGCTTACACCTAATGCTAGAAAAGCACTCCATGCAGTAGAAGAGGCTATTGCTCGACAAACTGTCTCATTTATAGATTATAATAGGCCACTGCATTATCTCATTTTTAATACAAAACTTTCTCCCACGGCAGTATTTTGGCAACAGGCTCCTCTTATGTGGCTTCATTTGTCAGTTTCCCCAAAGAGAGTATTATTGCCTTACTACCACACAGTCTCTGACCTGATAATTCAAGGCAAAAGGCTAAAAAAATGTTATTATAAAAAAAAACCAGATATTATCATTCAACCCTTCACCAAAGATCAAGTAGACTGGTTACTTCAGACCACTGAGGCATGGCCTATTGCTATAGCCTCCTTCTCAAAAACCATTGATAACCATTACCCTCCAAATAAGTTAGTTGATTTTGCTAACCGTCATCCATTTGTATTCCCCAAAATCACAGCTTCAGAGCCCCTTTCTGATGCCCTAGTGTTTTTTACTGATGGCTCCTCCTCTGGCAAGGCTGCTTATGTAAGCCAAGACAATGTTTTTACCCTTCAGACAAACACCTCTTCCGCACAGCTAGCTGAATTACAGGCCATTCTTGCAGTTTTCACTGCTTATCCTAACCAACCCTTCAATTTGTACACCGATAGTGCCTACCTCGCTCAGTCTGTTCCATTATTAGAAACTGTTACAAACATAAGCCATGCCTCCCCAGCTGCAGACCTATTCAAACAATTACAGGACGTGATTCGGCTTCACAGTCATAAGTTTTTCATTGGCCACTTACGAGCTCACTCTAGCCTCCCAGGTCCCCTTACACAGGGAAATCACTTGGCTGATACTGCCACACGGACACAGGTATTCATGGCCCACTCTGGGCCTATAGATGACTCCAAGATATCTGAGGCTCAACAGGCTCATCAGCTACACCATCTCAATGCTCAGACCCTTCGCCTCCTCCACAAAATTACTCGGAAACAAGCCAGACAAATTATAAAAAACTGCCCCTCTTGTGCTGTTCACTTGCCTGTTCAGCATCTGGGAGTCAACCCGAGAGGTTTGATCCCCAATGCCTTATGGCAGATGGATGTCACTCACTTTAATAAATTTGACAACCTAAAATATATACATGTAAGTGTTGATACATTCAGTGGTTTCATCTTCGCCACACTCCAGACTGGAGAGGCTACTAAACATATTATAGCCCATATGCTATCAGCTCTCTCAGTTCTGGGATGTCCTCAACAACTCAAAACAGACAATGGACCAGGCTATACTAGTACCTCTTTTGCCAAATTTTGTAAATGCCTTAATATTCTCCATACCACGGGTATATCTTACAATCCTCAAAGACAAGGCATTGTTGAGCGTACACATCGTTCCCTCAAATCTACCATAGACAAGATAAAAAAAAAAACCTGGTATCCAACCCGAGGTTCTCCTAAAAATATTCTTTCACATGCTCTTTTTATTTTAAATTTTTTATCTCTAGATGCCTTAGGCTACTCTGCAGCATCTCGCTTCTGGCACACACAGACAGCCACGCAATATGCATCTGTTCTCTGGAGAGATCCCCTGACCAACACATAAAATGGTCCAGACCCAGTCCTCATCTGGGGACGAGGCTCTGTATACATTTATTCCAAACAGAAAAAAGGAGCTAGATGGCTCCCTAAAAGGCTTATAAAACAAATAGATAGTTCCTCATCGAGGACCCAATGTGACGCCCAGGAATAAAATTTCCTCCTGAGGCACAACTCCCTGTGTTCTCTTACAGATGGTGCGACTTGTCAAAATCTTATGGATCATCGTTAGACTTGTGACACAACTACATCTAATGGACAGCAACCCCCATCGACCCTGGAAATGGGAGCTTAGCCGCTGGAACAACGAAGAAAAGGTTTTGACTTGGATAGGATCAGGAAGTCCATGGTTTGCGCCCACACCCTGTTGGTTCTTCCCAGGGCTCCAATGTCCCAAACAAAGCCATTTTTACCTTTGCCCCGCAGCAACCGGGGGCAGATCATATTGTAATTCCCCGGGAGAATATTTTTGTGCTTATTGGGGCTGTGAAACAGTTGCAACAGGGTGGCAACCTGCCTTCCCCGATAAACACCTTAAACTGACATGGGGGCCGCCGGGGTGCAGCCTAGGTGACTACCCACTGGCCTATCAAAGATCCTGTCAGGTTCTAAACGTCACTGTCACCACTCCTGAGGACCCAGGTTGGCTGATAGGACGCACCTGGGGACTGAAAATTTATGAGTCAGGTAAAGACAGGGGAAATCTTATTCTCATAAAAAAGGTTCCCCTACAGACTTCAGTTGTGCCCATAGGCCCAAACTTTGCTCTAAAGCCAAAATATTATCCAAATCCAAAATACAATCAGCCCAATACAGATCCTGTTACTGCTGTTCAAATAACCACAGTAAGTCCCTCAGCCATAACAGTTTCTCAAGCTCCGCTACACCAGACAGTTCATATACCTGCCCCTCAATATTCACATTCTAACCTATTCAGTTTGATTAAAGGAGCATACATGGCTTTAAATCATACCCAACCTGATCTCACCCAATCATGTTGGTTATGCTTGGCTGCTCCTCCCCCATATTATGAAGGAAAGGCCCTCAATTTAACCTTTATCAGTTCTTCTAGCTCATCTGCCTGTGATTGGAACAATCACCACAAGCTGACTCTCCCTGATGTCTCAGGTAGAGAAACTTGTCTTGGGGATTCCAGCCATCCACCAGCACTGGCAGCACAACTCTATGCCCAGCTTCATTCCAAATTCAAGCCAAATAATTACCTCATTCCACCCCCAGGAACATCTTGGGCCTGCAATTTTGGCCTATCACCCTGTATAGCAACTGCTGTTTTTAACAAGTCTATAGATTTTTGTGTTCTTATACAGGTTCTTCCACGCATAACCTTCCACCCAGGAGACTACTACCTCCAGGCATCGCAGACCAACTATATATCTAAAAGAGAACCTGTGACATTCACCTTAGCTGTGTTACTAGGGTTAGGAGTAGCAACGGGAATAGGGACAGGGACCACAGCTCTAGTGTTGGGAGATAAGCATCTAGCTCAATTACAGGCAGCAGTGGATCAAGATTTAAAAAAAATAAAAGCATCTGTGACAGCTCTACAGGCGTCCCTGACGTCTCTATCTGAGGTAGTCCTACAAAATAAAAGAGGACTAGACCTCCTGTTTATGAAGGAGGGTGGCTTATGTGCAGCCCTCAAGAAAGAGTGTTGTTTTTATGCTGACCACTCGGGAGTGGTCAAAGAGTCCATGAATAAACTGAGAGAGCACCTCGAAGAGAGAGAAAAGGAGCGCATCGGAGCAACCACCTTCTCCTCCATGTGGGAGGATCTCTCCCCTTACATTGCCCCCCTCTTGGGACCCCTAACTGCCTTGCTGTTGCTGCTTACTGTAGGACCTTGTGTTTTCCAGAGGATCATGACACTCATTAATAACATTAATAACAAGGTTGACACATTTATGGCAAAGCCCATTCAGGTATATTACCATCGGTTGGAAATGGCAGAACAACAAACTTATCGGGAAAATTCACCCACTGACGGCCCACATGATGCTGTGGCCCAGACGCCCTGAGGCACTGGACAGGCAGTCAGAGACGGGCAACTAGGACACATATGTAATGCCAATCGGCCACCTAAGACAGGTCCAGGACCAACAGCTGTCCTACAGGCCCATGACGGGTAAGGCTCGATTGGGTTCATATGAGGAGTCCTTGACCCAAGGCAGGCGCTGTCCTCCCAGGGCCTGCCATGTTCCAAAAAATATATATAATAATAAGGGAGGAGATGTAGGGAGCGGTTTTGAATAGCTGCTGCTGCCCTGCCCCTCCTGCCTGAGGGCATTTTGTGTGTCAGCCTACATTTCCCATGATCCTCCCCTTGCCTGCAATGCACATGACAAGCAAACTTCCTGTTTCAGCCTGCCTACATTACCCATAATCCTCTCCTGCTTACATCATATATCCGGATATGATGATGACCTATCAGATTAAGCCTTCTTCCTGCCTATGGCCCGCCCCCACCCTATATAAGTTGTAACCATTTTAAAAATAAACGAGACTCGATTGGAATCTCATCCTGTCTCCATCTCTCTTTTCTCTTGTCCTGCCCCCATCCCCGATCCCCTCTCCAGGTTGAGACCCATAGATTGATCCGCAGGCCGGATCACATCAGAACTAAAGCACGGGGGCTGGGGATTTAGCTCAGCGGCATAAGCACCTCCCTTGCAAGCACACAGTCGTGAGTTCGATCCCTGGTACCAATAAAAAGCAAAAAGACAAAGAAAAAAAAAAAAAGACAAAACACAGAACTAAAGTATCAGCCTCAAATTATCAGCTACTACCTCATCTGTGTTATGCAGATTACAGGGTCTCTCTGCATTTCATGCCCTCTGCACCTCACAGAGGTGATCTGAGACCTACCTAATCCAGCTCAAAGCAGTCAGGTAGTTCCAGGATTTCTGGCCACTCTCACTGTCACTCAGCTACCAAGCCACTCCCCTCACAGAGAATTAATAAACCTGGGCTGGGACCTGAGTCATAGCCTTTGTTCTGGTGATGCGCCATCTTGACCAGACTTAGGAATCCTTGGCTCCATATAACTGTATATATGTATGTATGCGTATCTATCTTTCTATATTAATGCCTTCATTCTCATCTTGGATGCACCGTAAGTGGTAGACTGTAATGAACTCTCTGGAATTCCAGTAACTTCTCCATGGGGTTACATTACAAATGTAAACTTTCCAGACAGACAAGGACAGAAAAGAGTTCTCTATAACCCCCCGTGGGCACCACTCAGGCCAGCCTTGAATAAATCCCCAGTGCCAGTCTATCACTGGGGCCACCAACCAGGTCAGCAGTGTCTGTTGGCATTTGCTTCCTTCTTGGGCAGGGCTCCAGCTCTGCTTGCACCCCCTGTTCCTCTGCAGAGCCCCTGTTCCGCTGGGTCCTGGACAGGGCTGTCCTGTTGTCCAGCGCCCTTGCCAGCATAGTGAGAGTGCAGCAGTGGTCCTATCCCGACGGGGCCTACACTCAGCAGCCTTCCCCCTGGCCCCACCGAGGCACGCTTTGTTTTGCTTCCCCTTTGCATTCCCAAGTGGACCATGGGGATCACCGCATACCTTTGGTCTGCCTTCCCCTCAGCACCTGGCTGGATGCACTGAAGTGGGTGAGCAGGCTGCAGACCCCTCAAGAAGGGAGCCGCACATGGCTGCCCAGGGCTTCCCCTCATTCCCACTGACGAGGCCAGGTAATCTCCGCTTCCAGAGACCTGGCCCGAGGGCCATATGCAACTGGGCATAAGAAGACACTGCCCCACCGTGGGGCAGGCTAGCCTGGGACAAACGCCGCACCTCCCGGGCCCTGCGCTTGTCTTGCCCGCAAAGCCTCTCGCCAAGGTCAAAGGTTAGGAGTTCGCGACATCTAGGTGCTCAGTCCACAGCAGGCATAGCCTCGCTGCGGGCAGCCACAGTGCGCAGGTGCGCCGGGATCGGGCGGATCCCGGAACCCGGAGGTGCGGCTTGTGTTTCCGGCCGGACGTGCGCGCGAGGAACCGGCTCCGGGGTTCCAGGGCCCATCCCGGGAAGATGGGGAAAGTTCGGGGGCTGCGGGCCCGTGTGCACCAAGCCGCCGTGAGGCCCAGGACCGAGCCCGCGCCACCCGTTCCTGAGACGGCCCTTCCGCCGGCCCCGGCGGGCGGAGCGCATGCGAAGGTGAGGCCGGGGAAAGCGGAGGCCGCGGTGGGGAAAGCTTTAAACGCGCGGGCCTAGGGCTGGCGGGCCCCACCTGTCCCTGCCTTCGCCGCCCCGCCCCGGAGGGCATCGCGTGTGGTCTGGGGGGGGGGGCGCCTGTCCTGCACTTTTGCCTCCCCGAGGAGCTGCAGTTTACGTCCCTCTCTGTGCCGGGCTTCCTCCCCGGCTCCAGAGCCGGTTCAGGGCGCAGCCTGGTGTGGACCCTGCCCCGGGCTGGGAACTGGCGCACAGTGGAACTTCTGGCTCATTTCTATGAGGCGGTGATTAGAGTCTCCGTATGTATCCCAGGCTGGCCTTGAGCTGGCGATGATCCTCCTGTCTCAGTTTCCTGAGTGCTGCAAAACAGAACTGCTAAAGTTCGATCCCTAGTACTTACAAAAAAAAAAAAAAACAAAACAAAAACAAAAATAAAACCAAACATGGTAAATAGAATTTGAAAGTGTGAAAAATTGAAGTTTGATATGAAGAGTGTGAAGCAGGATTTCAGAGTTTTTGTTTGTTGTTTTATTTTGGTAGCAGGGATCAAACTCACAACCTAGAGCTTGCTAGGTAGGCACTTGTGCCACTACGCTAAATCCCCAGCACCGAAATTCAGATTTTTAATGGTTAGAATACTTGAGAGACAGCGTCATGTGGGTGTATTTTTCACATTAAGTATAAATCTTCAGAGAGTTAAGGGTTGTCTTTACAACATCTCTTTATACAGGTTTTCTGGGCTCATGTGCCATGCATGCTGAGGTCACAGCATTCTTCTAGCACCTGCTATTAGCTGAGATCCCCTTAGTCTCAAGTAATCCTTCCATCAGAAGCAGCAAATTTGGGGTGGTCAAAAGGACTCCTCCTTTGGGCCCTGAACACCCCCCCCCCCCCCCCCGCACCGTGGTCCCTGTGGAATCTGTGAGCCTGGATGTTGAGTGAGCTAAGTGTGGACCTTGGTGTACCACAGTGTGGCCAGCAGAGGGAGTTGGTGATCCATTTTTGGTGCCGGGTGGCTGTGGGTCGTCAGTAGACCTGGAAGCAGGTCAGCTTTGTTGCTGTGCCCTGGGCCTAGAGAGGGAGGGCAGGAAGAGGCCTGGGGCCAGCTCTGGAAAATACTGCTGGGAGAGAGGTGCAGAGGAGCAGGAGCAAGGCAGGAAGGCAGGGCAGGAGGTAAGGCAGCTCTTGCAGACCCCAGCAGTTAAGCAAAGGTCACAGGGGTCTTGCATGGCCTTCTGTGCTGGGCCGCTGGCATCCCATCTCCGTCTCAAGCTGCAGAGCCAGCCTGATGCTGTCTTTGTCTCCTTTCCACTGGGGTTCACAGGACTTGGGGTTCCTTCATGCCAACATCTTCTCCGGGACCCAGATAGATCCGAGCGCCCTGGTGCAGAGGCTGGAGCTGGATGCGAGGAGTGTGGTCTCTCTTGGGAGAGGTGAGTGGCTTCTGGAGGGCACGGTGCTACCTGTGTAGAGCAAAGTTGACCTGTGCTTTTAGAAAACAATCTGATTTTTATGGAAAAATTAAGGAAGAGTTTTGAAAAAGCCCATATACCTTCAGCACCCACATACTTTCTTTTTTTTTGTACCAGGGATCCAACTCACGATCTTGCACTTGCAGGCAAGTGCTTATGCCACTGAGCTATATCCCCAGCCACCCGCATACTCATGATTTTAAAGTGAATACCAGACTCTGTGGTATCTTATTAAGAAGTACTTTGGTATACTTTTTTTTTTTTAAATGGGTTCTCACTCTGCAGTTTCAGTCTGGTCTTGCAATGATTCCCCTGCTTCAGCATCTTGCAGGCGTGCATCATCATGCCTGGCTTCTTTGATATACTTCTCTCTTTTTTTGGTACCAGGATTGAACTCACAACCATACACGTGTAAGGCAGGTGCTTATGCCACTGAGCTAAATCTCCGGCCTCTTTGATATATTTCTGAGGGTTCTTAACACCTGTACTACCATTCTCACACTCAGGTGAGTGAGGATTCCTTCTTGTCAGGTAAATAGCACTCATGTCCATGGTGACTGTTGTGGTGGAAACCAGGTACGAACATGGGCCCTTGCCCAGCTTTTTCTTCTGCTTGTAATGTGAAAGGAAGTTGTTTTCCTCATCCGGGGTTTTGTTGATGCACTCTCCCAGTGTCCTTTATTCTGTTTCTCCCACCCAGCCTAGGCCAAGCTTCTGGCCTGTGGGAGGAGAGTGGCCCTCCACACTAGGAGCTGCACAGCCTCCACAGCTGTACTCTGTGTTTCTTTTTTTTTTTTTTTTTCTTTTTTTTCTGGTACCAGGGATTGAAACGAACGCCTGCTTGCAAGGCAGGTGCTTATGCCGCTGAGCTAAATCCCTAGTCCTCACAACTGTACTCTGGAGAGAAGAGCTGTATGTACCTATATGTACTGCAAATGGTGACAGCCTCGGTTTAGACAGATGGACCATTCCCCACTCCGCCCTGCCCCAGCGGGCTGCTGACCCTACTCTCTGGAGTCTTTGGGCTTTCATCTGCACACTTTTCATCCTGTATGTGTTTTATCCTTTAGTGCTTAGGTGGCTTCCTTTCTGCCTCACCGAACCGACACATTCTCTGTGCGTTCAGTGATTTCCTTAACTCCTATTTAAGCAGCTCCCAGGATTTTGCTTTTCTTCCAGGTTTCCATCTGCAGCTTCTTGCCAGTTACAATTATGTCACAGGTGCGGTTTTATCCAGGTGTTTTCTGTGGGGTCTGGTTGTCTGTGTCACTGCTTTTGGATTTTATGATTTCACCAGGGTCGTGTGTCTTGAGTGTCCTGCTGTCCTTTGAGCTTCGACTGCCTCCTGCTGACAGTTTTTAGGATGACACCTGGAGTATAGGGCTGCTCGTCTTGTCTGTGCTTCCTGGCAGTGTTCTTGGCAGGGGTGCCCAGCACCTGCTGGCTGTATGAGCTGAGTCTTCTTTGAGGCTGGTCCAGCATTGCAGTTTTGTGGTGACCACGGGAGTGCACAGCTTTTTCATATCCTCTCATTCTCAAGCTTTTTATGTGTTTGGGCAGTTTGCTCAGTTTCCTTAGATGTAAATGAAAGCTTTTTGGGGGTGGGAGGGCATGGGAAGCACTGAGCTATTGGGTTGGGTCTTCCCTGTGGGCACTCCTTGTTGAGTCTTCCTTGCTGGCTCCCCACATCTGGTCTCTCTTTCCTAGAAGACAGCATGTCCACTCATGTTTCCTTCCACTCCCAGGCATTGACAGCGCGTGTCCTGTTCCCCTGTGCGGACTGGGCTGGCTGGTTTCTATTGTGTGCTCTGACATCCCAGGGCTCTCAGACCCCTCTCCTGCAGCGTACTACTCCTTGGTGCCCTCAAAAGGGATCCCCTGTCCATTCCCATGGCAGGGCACATGCTGGTGGAGCAGGAAGGGCCATCCTGGGGGCCAGCTGGTACTGCTCCTACCCGTCCCCTCTCCATGGAGTGCTTTCTCAAAAGGGTTCCCTGAACAGTTAGTTGGAGTCCTTCTGAGGAATACAAAGTCTGGACCCCTTACTTGCAAGTCCCGATTAAGGAGACAGCAGTACTGCTCTGGACTGGCCCAGCTTTGCTGTGGTCTGAGTCCTTGGCTTCCTCTCCAACTCTGGCCCACTTTCCAGGGGAATGGATTATCCAGCTATGTCACGTTGCCTGGCTCTGGCCCAGCACAGTCTGTACTCTGCCAGCTGTGACTCACACCATGGTCTCAGCAGGATTTGGAAAGGTGCTTCTGTGAGTGTCAACCCAGGTTCTGGCAGCTGGGTCCTTGGTGGCTGGTGAGGCAGCTTCCGGGGCTCTGTCCCTCCTTTGTGGTTTTCCCAATTGTCACCATGCCCTGCAGGCTCCTGAGAAACAGCTGTGTCTTGGGCTGTGGCTCTGGGCCCTGGTTTCTGGTGTGTGTCCCCAGCACTGGCCCTGAATGGACACAGGTGACTGTGGGATCCTCTATGAGGATCCTGGTACAGGTGGACAGCCAAAAGACATATCCTCCACTGTGGGCCTGAGGCTGAGGCCTGCAGACCATAGAGAGGCACCCAGATGTGGAGAGTGCCTAGCTGGGGAGCTCGCCCTCTGCTGAGGGATACAGAATCCTCATAGCAGAATCCCAGCTCTGCCCCTCCTCACCAGCAGGTAGAAGGCCTTGCAACACCCAACTCCTGCTAGCTAGGTGGGTAGGTCATGTGCCTTCTGCCTGTGTGCTCATCCTTGTCATGTCTGCAACCCTGGAATAGGGGGGCTGCAGCAGCATGGCCCAGAAGAGTCAGAGCCCCGCCTGGCCAGGGCGTCCTCTCCCAGGGGCCCAGGGTGCTCTGGTGTTTCCTGTTTCTGTTGGAGCCTCTCCTCTGCTGGTCCAGGCAGGGATCTTGCACCCAGGAGAGTAGGGTCTGCTCACTTCTGTGGGAACAGTGTGGAAGGGAAGAGCAAAGGCATGATCTCACCCGGCCGCCCCCCAAAAATAACCCCTACTTCCACTTCCATACAGGCTCTGTATTGCCCTCTGTCAGGCCCAGGGCCAGAAGGGGCTTCCCAGGAACCCTGGGACCTGGTGAAGCAGCTCTCAGCTCCTCCCAGTTCAGTTGTGAGTGGAGGCTGAGGGTGCTGGCGGACCCAGGTGAGCACCCCTTTACACCCCCCTGCACTCAGTGCCCCAGTATGTGCAGGCTCCAACTAGGGCAGCAAATCTGGCACCTTGTGCTCAGCCTGGCAGTCCTTTCCTCAGGCACAGAGCTCACCTGGGATTTTGCTGCTGGTTGCCCCGTTTGGCCTTGGAGTGAGGTCATGCGTGCTTGTGTGGAGCTCAGGCAGCTCCCGTCTGGTGCCCACGCCTCAGGGAGGCACCCTGGAGCATGTGTGGTCCTCTCCCCTGCTTACTACCTGACTCCTGCCATCCCCAGCAGAGCCTCTGAATATGACCTTTGGGGACCCTTTGGGGAGGTCAGCACCCCTGTGCATCCATGCTCTGCCCAGCAGAGGGCAGTAGAGCTTTGTGGCTGGGGATCAGCTCACTGGAGGACAGGGCTGGGGTAAGCATGCTGGGATGTTTTCCTGCAGTCAGCTCCCTCAGGTGAGCCCCTCTTTACACCCTCCCTGCACTCAGGGAGGAGCCTTGGGGTTTCCACATAAACTGATGAGAAGCCAGGGCTGTGACCAGAACCTCATTTAACCAGTTCTGTACTTGTGTCCACTTGACCCAAACTTAGGTGCAGACAAGGGTGAACTCTGTGAGACCTCCGTGGGAGGCTCATCCTCAGGGGATGTGACTGTTCCTGTCCCTCCGTGGGAGCTGCTGAATAGTGGCTCGTTCCTACCTGTGTCACTTGTGGGACATGGCTCTGAAGGCTGAGAGTGGGAGGCCCAGTGACTCTCTGAGCAGCACTTTTTATTGGGGCCTGGACCAGGTCTGCAGTTGTGGCCAGTCTGGCCTCATGAGTGTGCCTGTGTAGGGTTGCTGGATGGCATTTGTCAAGTGTTTTGTCACACCTTCATGGAATGCAGTGCTGAGGGGTTTTTCTCGGTTGGGGCAGGCTGGGAGCCACCATGGAGCCAGCTGCCTGGGTTCTGTCCTGTCCCTCTTCCCTCCTGGCGACCTGAGGCTTTCTGGGTCAGCACTTCTGCCTCAGGGCGGGGGGGGGGAAGCAGTGGCACCCAGTAGTCATCCTTGTAGAGCTGGACAAGCAGGTGATGAGGCTAGGCTGTGGCTCTTTCCCACCCCGCAGTCTCCAACTGGACCACACCTTCTGAGACAGCCCTGGGGGCTGGGTGGAAGCTGCCTGTCAGGCTGAAGGCCTCAATGCTGTTGGAATGTGCAGCAGGAGAAGGTTGGGGGCCCACAGACTTCCTGTGCTCTGGGGGCTCAGCAAGGCACGGAGTATGAGGAGCTTGTGGCGGTGTTGGATCCCGTGCCATTGAGGCCAGCATTGGGCTGTGACTGGGCACTTCAGGCACGATTCCAGTCCCGAGGAGGAGGCAGAGTGGCTCCGGCTGCCCCTGCTACACTGTGCTCTGGCAGACGTGGGTGTTGTGGCAGCCTCTGCCTGAGTCACTGTGCGGCAGGGCATTCCGTCATGGAGAAGGCAGTGAATGCCCAGCAGGGCCTGTGGCCCTGCCCCGCAGGGACTGCTGTGCCTGGGCCTGCACTGGTGCTGCGTCTGTCCTGCCTGCCTCTGCCTGCTCACACACTTCTCCAGGCAGCACCCCCTGCCACGCTGTCACCAGGAGGTGGCAGTGGCCCTGGGACAACTGTCATATCTCTGGTCATGGGGTGAGATATGCACAGTGTTTTTGGAACTGCTTTCAGCTGGGGTGCAGACCAGCCACCAGGATCCCAACCCCAGCCTGCTTCCTTCCCCTAAGGTCTGTCTGGCTACTCCCTGGGGAGGGACGTCAGGGTTCCTTGTTGGAGTGCTGCTGCCTGAGCAGTGTGTGGTGTGCTCTGTGTGTAGGTGCTGCAGGCCGGGTTGCCATGTCTGAACATGGTGCCGTTTCTGCTATGTGTGAGCCCAGCTACTGCTCGCCCACACCATCAGCAGGCATCTGGGTGGAGGGCGGCTGTGGTCTCCAAATAGAAACCTGGGGGCAGTGGGGAGCCCCAGGCTCTGCCCTGTTTCTGTGCCCTCACTCGTATTTCCCACTCCCCACGTTGACACCCAGCAGAGCGCAATAAGTGGTACCCCTGGGTGTCCTGCATGTTGGTCCTGAGCCCTGACCCTCGGAGAGGTGACAGTGAGCATGCAGTGGCTGTGGGCCTTTGGTCAGGACATCCCACCCCGTGCTTTACCCCATGCTGGTTCGAGGCTGGGGCTGTCTTTTGGAGCCCAAGAGAGGTCTGATGCTAGTGGACTGGCACTCCTCCCATGACACGGCCAGCCTGAGCACCTGCCCCCTAGCCCTGCTGAGGTGGCACAGGGGCACCTGCATGAGCACCCTGGTCCTCCCTGGTGCAGGTCAGGTGGCCTCAGTGCTACAGACCTCGGGTGCACTGCCCACCCCGTGAGCCCTGTGGTCTGTGCTGATCCCCTGCAGGCAGCAGAGGAAAACTGAGGGAAGCACCTGGGGTCTAAGGAGGCCATCCCAGACTGGTTTTCCTAGGGCACCCCTCACTCCAGGGGCCCTGGGGTTGGCTGGGGCCCATATGGATGGGGCTGCCAGCACCTGCTGCAAGCGCTGGCGGGTTTGTCTTGGGGCGTCTGCCTGGCTCTGAAGGGCTCCCCTTGACTCCTGAGACACCCACCTGTCTTCCTCGACCCGGGCTGCCGGGTCCTGCTCCCTCCCAGCCGCGCTGTATCACAGCCATGCTGCTCTGTAGGGCTGCTGGGGTCTGGTGCTGCGTGGTGCAGTCATCCCTGGGGCTCCTCTGGTGAGCTGCCTGCGTTCGCTGTTCTTGAGGAGCGAGCTCCTGAGTGTTTGTCTCTGTGCCCTTTTTCTGTTTTCTGTTAGACTTCCAGTCTTTCTAATTGATACAGCAGTGCCCTGGAGATCAAACTCATGGCCTCACACTGAGCTTCATCCCCGCCCTTTTTAAAATTTTTGTTTTGATGCAAGGTGTCACTAAGTCACTATGCTGTCCAGACTGGTTCAAACTTGGGGTCTCCTGCCTCAGCCTCCTAGAGTGCTGGGATTCTCGGTGCCTGATTTACTCTTTTTCCTGTTGCTTTGAAGGAGGTACTTGCTAAAGCATTTCCTCACAGATTCTCCCTTGGTAGCTGTTTTGAGTTTGCTCACGTATGATTTTTTTTTTATTCTTGTAAAGGTTTTAAATTTCTGGGTTAGTAAAAAGCCTTTGTCTTTTTCTGTTTGATGTTGTATTTTTGTCACTGACACGTTAACCTGGGGACCTTCTGGAGTGATTGGGTGGTTCCCAACACCCATCTTTGCAGCTGGCTTTAGGTCACCCTCATCCTGGCTGGGTTGCACAGGGGACCTGGTGTCCTGATGGTCTCTGTGACACACGCCCTCCTCCATCAGCTTCGAGTGGCTATCCCTGGCCACCCTGTGGCACAGCCTTCAGAATGCTGGGCTATGCCCAGCTGTGTCCACCTTGAGCAGTGCAGAGGCTACAGAGGCAGAGATGACTTCAGGGGCTTCCACAGTGCGGGGAGAGGGCTGTGTGTCCTCCCCAGTGCGCCACCCACCCATGGGGACCACCCCAGCTGCCCTGTGGTTTCTGCGGCTCTGGATGTGCTGGCTGAGGGGACATGCATCCCCACAGCTCACTGCACTGCTGGGCTGTGGTCTGGCTTTATAGGGCTGCAGTGGCTGTAACTCCGACGTCCCCAGGAGCTCACAAACGGACAGCACTGTGGGAGGTGGTAGCCACCTGAGGGGCCTGGCTGAGAGTTGCTGGGTCCTTGAAGGGGAGTGGAGGCCGTTGCCCTCCTCTTTCCTTTTGCTTCTGTCAGGAGGGGGGAGTCCTCCTCCCATAGGACCAGAGCTGGGGGCAGGACCACACATGAATCTGGGTCAGTGGCTTGTATGGGTTCCACTGTGGCCCTGAGGAGTGGGCTGCTGGTGGCTGCTGTGCTGCTCAGCCCCTGTATTCCTGCTCTGCTTCAGCACTAGTTCTCTGGATGCCAGGCTGGGACGACCACCCTAGCATGGCTGTCACAGAGGCGCATGTGCTGTGCCCTTCTCACCTCATGGGGCTGCTATGGCAATGCCCTGGGCCTGGCGTTCAGGGCAGGGCCTGAGCTCTCCACTGTGCCTGGGGCCACCAGCTGCTTCTGTCATAGCTAGCCCAGGACATGCCCAACACTGAGACATCACCCATCCCAAACCCTGCTGCTGTGTCTCTTGACATCCCAGTGAAGACTGAGGGCTGTGTGGCCCCAGCTCCCGTTCTGGAGTGGGGCGGGTGAGTACAGAGGGAGCAGCTGGAGGCGGGGCTAAGGTGTAGGAGTACACGTGTCCTTTGGCCTTGTCCTGCCCTGCTCTGAGGATAGCAGAGTCTGGCAAAGTTTCTGCCTCCTCCTCTTCTGGGCTTGGCTGCTGCTTCCTCCTCTCAGTGCATGGCTTCTCCCGGTGTAAGCCAGGAAAGTACAGTGCTGAGACCAGGCAGCATCCGCTCAGACACACTCGGAGAGAGCAGTGCTAGTCTGCAGCCACCTGACCTCCAGACCTAGGGCTTGACCTCTGTGCTCCAGAGTGGCCTGGGCTCACGCTGTTCCCTGCCTGTCCGCATCCTCAGCCACTGAGGCTAGGACTGAGTAGGGGTGCCAGCAGGCTCATCTCTCCTGCACTGTCTGTCCGGAGGCCATCAGGACTCTGCATTGGTGATATAGTCTGCGTTGATGTAAACCCACACATTGCATGGGAGGTGTATCCTACCCATTGCCTCAGGGACACTAGACGCAAGGGGACCCTATAAGCAGTGAGGGCCTCCTGCTCTGCATCCGAGCCCTGGCTCTTGCCCCAGTCCCACAGCTACACAGGGACTGGCGTGGCCCAGGTTTCTCCTGGCCACGCCCTGAGCACTTCTGAGTTGTGGCTGTTCTGAGGTGGGGATCTCCACCACCACTGCCCAGGCCTCGGTGGAGCCGGTCCACATGACCTGCAACCATGGGGCTCCTGAGGACATAGTTCTACCACTTCCAGTTAGCCAGAGCAGGCCTGGCTGTGGTCATCCTGGAGTGTGTGATAGTAGCCCTGCCTACCTCATGGTGCTGGGCAGATGGCCCTGATGGGCCTGGCAAGCCTGCATCCTGCATCTGGGGCATTTTCCTGGCACTTTCCGAAGCTGACTTGAGTCACGCCTGGGTCATAGTTCACTTTGGTGACTAAGCGCCCAGTCCCGTCATCTCCCAGACTCCTGTAGCCACAGCGTTCCTGGGGCCCAGGTGACATGTGAACTTGTCCCAACCTTCACTGCCCTGCCTGAAAGGCCAGTGGCCACTGTAGCTCCTCATGCTTGGGGCCCAGCTGCCACTTGCCTGGACATCCTGTCCTTGGCTGTCCTTCAGGGTTCTGGGCAGAGTGCTGCTCTCGCAGAGCCTTGCTTTCTCATACAGAAAATTTAGTGTGTTCCTGACTGACATGCACTGCTACTCCGTGTCTCCAGGAGGTTCACCGTAGGCTTTTAGAGAGGTCCTACTAGGTGATGGTGAGGGCGCCTGTGGGCAGTCCAGTGCAGAGCGTCACTGCCAGGGCAGCTGGGTCTGGTGTGCAGCCGCCTAACAGCAGCATAGAGCAGTGCGGAAGCAGCGATCCTCCTAGCCGTGGAGCTGGAGAGCGTGGAGTCACAGGCCTAGTCCCTTGGAGGTCTCCCCTGGGCTTACTGGTGGCATCCTGTGTCTGTCCTGGCTTCTTCTTTTAAAATGCTTTTAAAATGACGTTGGAGCTCTCATTTTACCTGAGCTCTGTGACATTGTCTACAGATATAGTCACACTTACAGGCCCTGGGCCTCTGTGCCCCTCCCAGTGGGATGTGTAGCAGCCATGGGGCCAGGTAATGTCACAGCTCTCAAGACCAAAGACCGAGCTGTAGATGACAGGTGATGCCCCAGGCAGGAAAGGGCATGGGCAGGCCTTGCTGCCACACTTTATCAGGTGCCAGCACTCTCCATGTCCCTGTGTCCCTGGTGGGCCTGCTCCAGGGACAGGTGTGGGTGCTTGGCAGCCTTTGTCCCGCTGCTGGAGGGACTCATGAGCATGCTGAGCTGACTGGCTCTGCCACCACAACTGGATGCATCTCGACCTTCCCGCCTCTGTTCCTGCATGACTGCAGCAGGCCTGGCCTGGGTCTCCTGGGCTATGCCATGTGGCTGTGGTTTCTGCTATGTGGTGGCTGGGCCTTTGATGTCCAGAGCACCAGTGGCCTGCTGTGTAGCCTGGAAGGCAGCACTGTGAGAAGCAGCAGGGGGCCTGGGATTGGGCAGGGTTGGTGGCACTGGAAAAAGGCTCACTCATACGTCCAAGCGTAGGACAGTGCCCTTCCCCCTCCCACCTGCCCTGGGTTGACCAGATGTCCCCCAGAGGTGGTAGCACCTGTGTAGAAAGCCTGGGACACGGGGCCGCTGGTACATCGCTGCTAACCCAGTGGAGTAGGGGTGGGCAACCAGCCTGGCTGCAGAGGGGATGTGGCAGCAGGCAAGGGAGGGCTGGGTGCTTGTCTCCTGCACCAGATGGGCCAGTTGGCTCAGGGACAGTGCCGTGACCAGCAGAGGAGCCTGCCCCTGGGTGTCCTGGTTGTCTGCCTTCAGTGGGGAGTGGTGGCAGTGCTTTCCTGGACGATGACCCAGGACCCCACATTGTAGGGCGTGGGGTGTGGTCTCACCGCCCCTGGCAGTGGCCTGAGTGTAGCCTGGAGCAAACAGCATGTAGGCTGGGCTGCTGTCCTGTGTATTGGTGTACTTCTGCCCGGTTCACATCCTTCGGGCTGCATAGAACCTGCACTCAGACCTGAAGTCACCGTGAATGAGGTGGCTAGGGTTCCTCCTTGTCGGTAATGCTGCCTGGCTTTCCTGGTAGGCAGTGGTCAGGGGGCAGGCTGTCGCCTGGGAGGTGCCCAGAGGGCCCTGGTGTTGTGCTGGCACACACTGCCATGTATCCCAGGGCTGCACAGAGCCCATGTGATTGGAGACCAGGGCTGCCACCAGCACAGTGGGAATGTGCTCCGTCCAGGCCTCAGGCACCATGGGGCAGGGCTGGGCACCCAGGACTCACCTGTGTATTTTCTCTCCTCAGGTGCTGAGGCAAAGACCATTTTGCCCAAGAAGGAGAAATTAAGGCAGCGGCGGGAGCGATGGTTGCAGAGTAAGTCTGTGCCTGCGTCTCCTGGGGCAGCCATGCCAGTTGTTCCCTCCTACACCCCGATGTGTGGCAGGTTCCCATGCAGGGGCCCTGCCAGGAGCCCAGAGTAGGTGCCATCAGGGAGGCAGCTGGGAGACTCTGGTGACAGTTACCCCTGCTATACGGGAATACATGTGGGCCCACTCTTCCGCTCTCCAGAAAGCCATGGAGGCTGCCGCTCCTGGGCCCTCGTTTGTCAGAGTCCAAACCGGCTGCTGTGCTGAATGTTTTCATTTCAGAAGTTGGCGTGTGCTGTGTCCTCCCTTGGCCTGTGGTTCTGGGTGCAACAGCAGTCGGCTCCTCCCGCCTGGCCCAGGGTAGAGTGCCCCGGGCTTCCAGCCAGGCCCTGCAGGCCAAGGGCCTCTCCGCTCACTCTTGCTCGGAATGCGTAGTTACTTTTCACGATGCTAATGGGCTGCTAATGTTCTTCTAAAAATATTCTTGTCTTATAGGAAGACCACAAAAGCCATGGTTTTGTACTTTTCTTCATAGTTATCTTTTTACTGTGATTCTGATGATTTTGTAAACTTTATTTGAAATGTTTCCTTCTTTATATCTCATATCTTGAAATGTTTACATTATCTTTTCCTGTAGGGTTTTAAAGAAATTGTGTTTTTTGGGGCTGGGGATTTAGCTCAGTGGCATAATTGCCTGCCTTGCAAGCAGGCAGTCGTGAGTTCGATCCCCAGTACTGATAAAAAGGAAAAAGACAAAAGACAAAAAAAAAAAAAAAAAAGAAAAAAAGAAATTGTGTTTTTTGAAGGTAATTTTTAGAGAAACTTGGCAGTTTATTCCAGGAATTCTAATTTTATGTTTTTGCCACTTCTGGAGTGTTGCTTACGTGGTGCGTGCTTTCGTGTTCTCTTCTCCTGATTCCCGGTGAAGGCCATGCAAGGTGTTTTTCGTAGGCTAACTCTGGACGTGTACATAGACTGTGCACACCTGAACATTTCTAGGGTGTCATTTTTGAGATGTGTAATTTTTCTTCTCTGGTGCTTGGTCTTGTTATTAGTTCCTTTACTTGATTTTGCCACCCATGCTTTCTTGAAATAATCAAATCTCAGCCTCTATCAGCATAGGGCTGTATGTTGGTTTCTCATTGTTGAATACCTTTTATGTTCTCCATATTACTCTTTACAGTGCCTCATTTCTGACTAGATTAGCAGGGAAGTTTAGCTTCTCCTGGGATTTAGTCATCAGCTCTGCTCTTGTTTCCCGAATCATTTGCTTTGCTCAGACTTTGTTCAGGCTTGCTTGCGGGCTGCCGTGTGTTCTCTGGAAACGCAGGGCTGTAAGTTGGCCGCTGAGTATAGTGGAGACTGCATCTTCCAGGTTGTTTTTTCTTCATGTTTTATTGTCAAAAATGGCATTCAGGAAGCATTTTACAGTGAGCTCTGTTGTACTGACCTGGAGATCTTACGATTGGCGTGCTGCTCCTCTGTCTCAGCACCACAGTCTGTCCGTCCAGCGACAGTGCACACCCCAGGGTCTGTTACACTCCCCACAGTACGTCTGCTGCGGTTCATTTTGTTTAAGGACCCTTTTCCTGCCTTTTCTCTGGAGGCTGGATTTGTGTGGGGATTTCAGACAGTCACGTGCAGCCAGAGTCCCTCTCAGGGTGTTGGCTTCCTCACCACCCAGAAGTGCCCATTGGCTGTGTTGGATCAGGGCTCTGCTCCATGAGCGGAATGTGGAGGCACCATCTTGCCTGCCTGTCAGTCTGTTCGTCCATCAGTCTGTCTGTCCATCCGTCCATCTGTGCTCCCTGGCCGTACAGAGTGGAGCTGAGCCTTTTGAGCAATGCGCTGTGTGTGCACCCCTGGCCGAGGCTCTCGTGGGGGCACCTGGCTTTGCCATGTTTGGCTTGATGCGTAGGGCTGACCTTGCCTTCGCGCCTCGGTGGCCATGTTTTGGTTTCTCTTGTGTAAACACTCAGGAATGGAACGCCGGGTCATAGGGTGGGTGCATGTTTAGCTTCACGAGCGACTGCCAGGCGTCAGTAACAAGCCGTGCCTCTGTGCCCCTCCCCCGGCAGCGTGGGAGAGTTCGCAGCATAGCCTCCCATCCGCAGCTGCAACCCGAAGCCCCCCCCCAGCCTCCCATCCGCAGCTCCCTCCATAGCCTGCCACCTGCAACCCCCACACCTGCAGCCCCCAAGCAGCCCCCGCACCCATGCACCATCCCCTGGGCCGCTGGCGTCCCGAGGAGGGCATTGCCCTAAGCTCTGCCTTTCCTTCCCGGGGTTCTCAGGGTACTCTGCGTCCTGGGCACCAGTCCTTGGGCGGCTGTGTGGTTCGCCAGTATTTCCTCACAGCCTGTGACTGCCTGTTCATTTCATGCATTGTTCTGTTCGGGAGCTTCCTTCTGAGCAGTTTGTACCCTTTCCTGGCTGTGGCCTGTGTGTCTGATGTGAGGGAACCCTCAGGGACCCGCCATGTACCCTCTGTGCTCCCTCCTGACTTGCAGCCTCTTGTCCTGCAGTGGGGCGGCAGCTGCCCTGCACCAGGGTCTGAGGCCTCTTGTTGTACTGACTGTCTCATACTGGTACACCCCAGCCTCTCGGGGACCGCGCCATCATTGGTCACTGTGAAGGAGCAGCGGCCTGGTAGGCTGGGGCTGCCTGTGTCCCCGCGTGGGTGCGGTCACGTTGCTGTTTCACAGCGTGGCGTCTTCACGCCCACTGGTATCGTGCGGCTCTTCCAGAGGCTTTCCCTGCCTGCCTTTTCTGTTCACTTTCCTGTGTTTGTATGAGTGTGTGTGTGTGTGTGTGTGTGTGTTCCGTTTGGACAAACTCACTGCTCATTGCTTCACAAGTTTTGTTGACCCTTCGGGGGCAGACCTTTGGCACTGCTTTCCTTATTCTGGGCTCTGCAGCACCCAGTCCTGCCTGCCTCCTAAGTCCCCCACCCACCTACCCTCCCAGGCCCTGGCTCTCCAGGGAGAGGGGCTGTGCCAGGTGTTTACCACCTTCCAGGTGGGAGCCCAAGGTGCCCAATTGTCCCCTTGCAAGTCAGTAATCCCAGAGGGCAGAGGGAAGGGGCTGTCTTTCCTGACTACCACCCTGGGCCTGCAGGGACATTGGTGGCCTTGTCAGTGGGGGCCCGAGCTCAGTTCAGGCCCCCACACGTCCAGGAACACTGAGGGACTTTTCTGATGACTGTTCTGATGACATTGACTTCTGAAGACCATGCCTGCGTGTGCAGACCCTGCCAGCCCCCCTTCCCTATGCCTCCCCCATGCTCGCGCCCTCGAATCCTTGTCTGGCACAGGGCCTGCTTGCAGGAGATGCCTCACTGTCTCTGCTGCTCCTGGACGGGGCGCCTGGGCTGTGCTGCTGTCCCTGCGCAGAAGCGACCCCAGCCTTGGCCCCAGGCTCACACTCAGCCTGCAATTAGAAACCCTGTGCTGTGATTACTCGGGGGTGGGGGTGGGGGGGGCCTCAGCCCCCGGGGCAGGTGTGAGTGACAGCAGGAACCTGCAGCTGCTGGACGTCTGTCCTTCTCTGACCCTGTGCCCATTTCCTCAGAAATCGAAGCCATCAAGCTGGCTGAGCAGAAGCGCAAGGAGGAGCAGAAACGCAGGGCCACAGCGGTGGTAGGCGACCTGCACCCGTTGCGGGACGCCCTGCCCATACTGGAGGAACTGGAGGCCTGGCGCCCACTGCTGCCCAGGGGGTGAGTGGTTGAGGGCCCACTTGTCGGAGCTGTGGCCAGTGAGCCTGTGTCCCCAGGGTGGTGGTAGGCGTGTGAGCTTGGGTGTCCTAACACGAGACCCTCGCACACTGGCTTAAGCCCTCGAGACACCAACCCTGCTGTCCTGAGACCTTCACGTCCCTTCTATCAGCCTCGGCTCTAGTCTAACCACTGCCCAGCCTGTTAGCAAATGGCTGCCCAGTCATGTACTCCATCGTGACTCCAGGGCCTTTGCATGTGCTGGCTCCTCCCAGGAAGTTGGTGCCTGCCCTAGTGGGGGCTGTGTACTCCTCCCAACCCTGGAGCCTGGGGCCCATTGTCAGCACCCAGTATGTCTGTGTAGAGCCTGAGGATGTTCTCTGAGGCCCTTGAGGGGCAGTGGCCTCAGCTGTGGGGAGCCACTGGGATTATTCTGTCACAGTGACTCTTTACTGCTGACATTTCTAACCCTTCTCTGCTGCTGAGCTTCCTTCCGAAGGGAAGCAGGAGCCTGCAGTGTCACAGAACCAGAGGGTTCCGGTGGCCTCCCGCCATGGAGGCCTCAGGATGCTCGCACAGATAAGGGGCTCCAGAGGGTCGGGCGGGACGGGACGGAACGGGATGGTGGAATAGTGCCAGCCTTGCAGATCCCAACTGAGCAGAAACATAACCTGGTCAGAGGTCCTTCCCTCTTTTCGGTTTTTTCACCTGAAGAACGTGTTGGGTTCCTGCCTGCCAGCCAGAGGAGGAATATGCCGGGGCTCAGGCTGTGGGCCTGGGGGTGTGAGGGTCGCTCCCCTCATCACAGTGTCCCTTCCAGGGGCTCGTGTGGCGTTGCTGTGTGGGCCACCCAAAGTGGGACCAGCCATGGCTCCCTCGCCTCACCCCACCCACCGTTTCTGTTGGCGAGGGAGTTCCTGGCTATGCAGATCACTCCTGGGTGACAAGGCATAGGTTCCCCGACAGCTCAGCTACTAGTGTCTTTTCCCTGTGGTCCAGTCCACCAACACCACTGCCTGGTTCCTGGCATGGCCCAGTAGTAGGTTCCCGCCCAGGGCAGTGCTGCCCTCTGGGGACATTGCACCAGTAGGCACAAGGGCGCAGCAGGCCACTGAGGGCCCCCTCAGGCTCCAGGCAGCGCCCCACAGGGAGGAGCAAGCTAGCAGGTGAGAAGGAGGCACGAGGCCACAATGCTGGAGCCTGGCAGTCTTTCCTGGGGGGGCCAGCAGCTCAGGCGCTATTTCAGGAAGACAGAAAATGTCTTCATATTTTAGAAGAAACATGAATAAGAAATCAGGCCCCCTGGTCAGGAGGCTAAATTTAGGTGTTGCCTAGAACTCAGCTTTTTTCTGCCCTCGCTCCTGGCCACTCCCCCAGCAGGTGGTGTGTGGCACTGTCACTGGCTTGTCAGGCACACGGCTCTCAGGAAGCAAGCCTGGTGGCCACTTCCCGTCCCCCAAGCAGGGCCTGGGGCCGAGTGGGTGGGACAGGTCTCTGTGGAGTTGGCAGGTGTGCTGCAGGCAGCCTGAGCTGGGAACCCGGGATACCCCCTGAATCAGGCTTGGGTAGTGGCTTGGAAGGTCCTGGGGTTATCTGGTGGGGCTGCCCCACCTAAGGCTTCCTCGGCACATCGGTGTCCTCAGCACATAGGGATTTGCATCTGGTCTCAGGGCCACTGAGCATGACATTCACCACCTGGACAGGTGGCAGGCAACAGCCAGTCTGCTGCCTGTTCTCAGGTTGGGCCAGGCAGAGAGGATACAACGTGTGAGTCCCAGCATGTCAGGCCATGTCCTCAGGGCCTGGGCATCAGCTCGGACACAGTGGCCTGGAACACAGTGGCAGTGGCCGCAGCCTGCACAAGACCCATGCCTTCTTCACCTGGGCACGCTGTGACTGCCCAGACCTGAAGGTCTCATGTGGACAGGGGCCAGTGATGAAGCTCCTCTGTGTTCCCACAGGGTGAGCAGTAAGCCCCGGCCAACCCAGCTCAGCCGCATGAGTGCAGTCCAAAGACAGCAGCTCCTGTGAGTATGGATTCCCAGGCTTCCGCCCACGGGGCAGCGCCTCTTGCATTGTCACTGTCAGTGGAGGCCTTTCACTGGACGCCTGAGGGGGGGTGGAGGGTCAGCAGCAGGAGGAGGAGGAGGTGACAGTCCCCTGCAGGGCCCTGGTAGCCCTCCATGTGAGGCATCCCCATGACAACCCAGAGCCTGGGCCAGCACAGTTTGAACACGCCTGTGGTCATCTGGGGCTTAGCTAGTGTGTGAGGGTCACCACCTCAGGTCCCATCTGCAGATTGACCCCAGGTTCCTTGTGGTTTTGGGGCACCCAACCTGAGGGCTCACATAGCCTCTGGGCAGCAGAGTGCTCCCAGAGGTGACCTGGTTGATTTAGCAGGCGATGGCATAGAAAGGGGTGGCCAGCCATCAGCATCTTGGGCCCTGAACTTCTCTGCGACAGCCTGTCCCACCCCCTGCTTGGGCTCATGGGTGGCTATTTTGGGTTATTTTGGCTATTTGGGGGAGCAGGCGCCTCTTATGTAAGGCCTGCATGTCTGCAGGGCGGGCAGACTGTCACACTGCTATCTTTGCTTGGCAGGGTGACCCCTGCAGACCTCTGGGCAAGCAGGTGTTCCCAGGTACTGGTCACTGTTCGGACGGTGACACCAGGCTCTGCTACCAGTGCTGTGTCGGGCATGGGTGTGGGATGGCCGGTTCTCCATGCCCACTTGCTGACCTGTGGTCTCCATTCTTTCAGTGAGGAAGAAAGAACCCGGTTCCGGGAGCTGTTGGCCAACCCGACCTACAGAGCTAGCCCTCTGCTGGCCATTGGACAGCAGCTGACCCTTCAGATGCAGCTGGAAGGCACCGGCCAGCTGTGACCAGGAGGTGGTGCCACATACTCTGAGGGTCCCAGGCAGAGGTGCAGGGAGGCTGTGCATGGTGATCCCCTCCCGCAGGGCCTTCCGCTCATCTGGCTGGAGTACAGCCACCATGTGGTCTGTGCAGCTGTCACGACAATTCTGCTGCCGCTCAGGGTACCTGCATCTCAGGGTGGAGCTGGGCACAGCTGAGTAGTGCTTTGGCAGGGGCCCTCAGGTCTGGCTTCCCCACCAAGTACAAGCTCCCAGCTTGCCTCAAAGGGATCCTGATGGCACAGGAGCCTGGGCTGCCTGCCTGGCTCTTGGGGTCCCACCTGGTACCTATGTGCTGCCTCCTGCTGTCCCCCTGTCCATACCACCTTCACCAGGGCTGTGGTTTCCTTGTGGCCCGCTCAGTCAGGCTGCTCTCCGCCCCAGAAGACGGTCTTGTGCTCGTTACCAGCCACTGGGACTTGTGAGTGGCATCCCCTGCTGCAGCCCCGCACTCTGCTGCTCCCACCCCTGTGTGCAGCACCCGATGCCCTATGGCTGCAGGGAGCCCCAAGAGGGGCCAGGCACTGGCACCTGCTGCTCTCCAGCCCCAAGTCTATCACTGAGGCCTCCTTTCCTGGGTGAGCAGCAGGACCTGCAGACACGACACAGACTCCCTAGAGGCACCTGGCCCTGCAGTGGGCAGCAGATCGCAATCGGTGGATCCAGCCAAGCACACAGAGCAGCGGGTTCCCAGGGGGGAGATATCGGTGACACCTGTTTCTACGGGAGGCACAGGACAGAGCCTTGGCTGTGTGGCCTGGTAGGTGGCAGGCAGCTTGGTCCTCAGTGACCTGTGAGCTGTCCCCCACTGCTGGTCCTAGGTGACGTGGGCCTGCCTGGCTGGCTTTGCCTCCAGTCACCGTCCCTTACCTCTTCCTGAGCACTGGGACCTTCCCTGCAGGGTCCCTGAGGAGGCAGCAAAGCAACAGCTGGGGTGTGGGATGGCCTTGGAGGGTGGGGAGGCCCTGCAGGGGATGAGAGCTGGGGACTGGCAGTCCAGGTCCTGGTCTCCTTTCATCTGAGCGGCTGTGGCTGTGGCTGTGGCTGTGGTGGCCACCCTCGCCTGAATGCCTGCTGCTGAGGTCACTCGGGAGCAGACACCCACGCTCTCCAGACAAAGCACACAGCCCCAAGCAGCAGGCTGTGAGTGGATGACAGGGACCTGGCTGTTCCTGAGTCCTCTGTCTTTATGGCATGAGCCTACATTACTTTGTAATAAACTTAAGTGGAAAAGTTACACAGCTGAGTGACTTTCATGCTTTTAAGCCCTGGAGCCTTGGGTCCATTTCCCTATTGCAAGGGTAAATGGCAGATGAAAGCCTGCCACCCTGGGCAGGCATCCGAGCAGCCTCCCAGAAAAGGGCAGACTGGAGGTGGGTTGGTCACAGCCCCATCCTTGAGTGGTGGCCCCAGGGGACCCAGTGTCAGTGGGAAGTAGCCACCCCCACCCCCGCCTGGGACCAAGGCAGGCCTGTACTCTGAGTTGCCCTGGTGGAGCTGGCAGATCCCAAGTGACTACAGGCACCAGCTCTGCGAGTGGGACTTCACTTAGGTGGCAGCCTGGGACCTGTCCTCCACAGCTGGCCACTGCAGGGGAGGCTGGACACTTGGGCTGAGAGCTGCACTCATGCTGCCCATATGGTGGTTCTGTGGCTGCCACAGTGGGTGCAGGCGCTGCTGTGTGTGTTTTGGGTGTGTGATGTCCCATAGCCCATTTGAGTCAGGTGCAGTGGTGCTGGCCTGGGGCCAAGTCAGATGGACACATGGCACTGGCCTGGGGCTGCCATGCTCTGGGTGCCGAGAATGCCTCACATCTGCAGTGTGCAGCCTGCTCCAAGCTCTGGTGGACCAGGTGCTCTGGAGATGTCCTTGGGGGCATCCTGGGCACCAGGGTTTTAAGAGGCCCCTTTCCTTGGCTGGGGCGTAGCCCTCCACCACATGGGTGGTGAAAATGCTGGGATGTGGGGGTTCGGGGTCTAAGTAGGGAGGCGTACAGCTGTGGGTGGTGGGCAGGGCTGGGCTCCTGGCGGTTGGGTCACCTGCAGCCCTGTTCCTCGAGGTTCTCTGCCGTTTTCCTTTCCCCTCTGGATGGAAAGTTTCTGTGAGCAGAAACCTCTGCCCAGTATCCCCGGGCCCCAGCACCCTGGAGCAGTGCTGCTTGGTGAGAGTGGAGGAGGGAGCAGGTGAGGCTGTGGGCCATCCATGGTGTCCTGAGGGGAGGTGGCGCTGCCCAATTAATACAAGTGACTGGCCCTTCCCACTGGCAAGGTGTTGGTCCCCTGGCTGTCATCCAGGACCCCTGGGTGTGCATTTGGGGGCAGCTGAGTGCCAGCGCTTGTCCACTGTAGCCCCACAAGCTCCGGCTCCAGGGTGCACCTGAGGGCCTCAGGCTTGCCCTTGTGTGGGGCCATGTGCTCCACTCCTGGGGTGCTGGGCTGGCAACAGCATCAATCACAGCCAGCCAGGAAGGCTGAGCTGGATGTCACGACTTGTTTGCACAAAGGCCGGCCTGTGGCCGGGCAGCCTGGCAGGCAGGGTGGGACACAGGCACAGACACAGCTCCCAGGCGGGCCGGGTAGACGCACCCGATGGGCTTCTGTGCCGCTCGGGAGCCAGGAGTTGAGCAAACACCAAGCGTGTTGCTTCTGGAATGTTCCTGCAGTGATAACATCGCTCCAAGATGCTGAGAGTGCTGGCTGCCATCCAGGCCTCGTCTGGTGCAGCTCCCGGACGTGGTCCCTGGTGTGGCCAGGGAAGGCCCATCCTGTGCCGCTTCTAGCTGCCGCCTGTGACCAATGTCCGGGGCGCTGTTATCAGTGGAGCCTCCAGGATGTTGGGGAGCCGGCTGGCCAGCAAGATAGCAGGCGTCTGGCCTCCACCACCCTCAGAAGCCGGGCTTGCTGCTGGCCCAAGACCCTCTCCCTGTTCTAAAAGCCAGAGATGCAGCTCAGCTGAGTTTTCTTCTAAGGTTACAGCGATGACAGAGCTGTTCTGGTGCTGGGTGGTGGTTAGGTCTTAGTATCAGGGAATCTTACTTTTAAAACCTCAGAACATTTCTCAGAGAAAGTGTGCAGGTACACCCACTTCTGAATCCAAGTTTCTTTCCGATGCCCAGAGACTCCGGTGAGGTCTCATCAGCCTCTTGTCCCCTGTCTTGTACCACCCAAAAGACAACTGTACCAGCAAGGGCACCCTGGTTGGGAAGCCCAGGAATTGGTGTAATCCCAGGTGGGGAAACTGAGGCATGCTGTGTGTTGGCAGGGCAGTGCCCCTCTGACCTGCAGCCCTGCCCTTCTTCTCAGACCCTCTGCCTCTTGCTCAGAGCATCACACCTGGGCCAGCAGCCACAGCACAAGCAGGGCTCAGGTAGGGCAGATTAACAGACATAACACACCGCACATGCAGACACAGGTGTGTGTAGACGTGATGTGCATGCATGCACACAGGTGCATACCACATCACCCTTTGCATGCAGGCAGATGTATATGCAGACAGTGTCGTAGGCACACAGATGCCACACCTGAGCGTATGCACAGATGCTGCCTGGCAGATTCACACACTGTCTTGTGGGCCAGGAGCAGCTTCTGTGCAGGGGCTCCCAGGGTGGTCATGGCAGTGGGTGACCTCCGGGGGCCCTGAGGGGGCAGGGCTTTCTGCACCAGCACCTGGGATTTCCAGCATGGTGTTAATTATTTTCCTTGCTCCCCCACTCCCCCGGGCAGGGGAATATAATTAGCTGACAATAGTTAACTGGGGAATCCAGGCACAGCCCAGGCCTCTGCCTGGTCCCTGGGACAGATGGAGCTTTCTTCCTCCTGACAGGGGCCTGGCTGGCGCCCGCTTACACCCAAACCCAATGAGCCAGCCCTGCCCAGTGCCTGTCCCCTGGCAGGGCCATCCCTGGGCTCCATCTTGAGCTCTTGACTGCCCGCTGGTGCCCAGTGTGGGCAGCCCTGTATGAGCTCAGAGGATGGTGGGGCTGCCCTCTCTGGAGAGACCTGGGCCCTTGGCAGCCCTGGGCCACCTGCGTCCCCCTCATGCTCAGATGTTACTGCAGGAAGAGAGAAACCTTGAAACCTTTCCTTGGGGGTCACCAGTGATGTCTGTGCACCCCTGTTGGCCAGGACAGTTCTGCACACTCCAAGGTCCACAGGAGACCTTCAAGCCAAGGGAGGAAAGCCCCATCCAGCAGCCACCTGCCCTGCGTCCTGGGAGGGGGTCCACAACCCCTTCTTGTGACCCTACCTTTAACCTCAGGCAACTAGGTCGGGAGCCCCTGGGCCAGGCAGCTGGCCTGCGGTGCTGGCTCTAAATAGCTCTCCAAGGTCATCGGTAGCTAGGAGGGTGTCACCAGCTGTGGAACCTGACCTGCAGCGTGGGAGGCAACAGATGCCTGTTGCCCAGGCAACAGATACCTAGGCCACAGCACGCCTGGCCCTGGGTCCTGGGCTCTGTGTGGCTGGGCTTAGGTTGAAGGCAGAGCCGCAGGGAGTTGAGGGGTGCAGCAGCCAGATGTCTGGGTACAGAGCCCAAGAACCTGCTCCAGTGTCTGGCAGGGGGCCTGCCCTGCATCATGGTGGGCATGACAGGATCCTGGTTTTTGAGTCACCACTGGTCACCAACATGCCTGTTGGTATCTGGAACCTCAGCATGGGAAAGCGGTTCCCAACGAAGGTCGAGTTCCTGGGAGTGTCACCCCCAAGGGGCAGGCTGGCTGTGACATGGCCAGGCAGCTGAAGTCCCTATCCTTCTTCCCAGGGAAACCTCCCACTTCCCCGCCTATTGGGGCCTTGGCCCCGGGAGAGGCCAATCAGGACATCCCATGTCCCCAGGAGACACCACGAGGCCACATAGCCCTCGTGTGAGGCTGAGCATAGCTCCAAGTGAGCCAGAGCTGTGGGCACATACACCTGCGTGTGTGTGCACACATGCGTGTGTCTTCAGGAGAAACCATGTTCCCGCTGGCCGTGGTGTAGGCATTCGCTTTTACACACGAACTCCAGCAGCCTAAGCGAGTGGTCCATTAAGCGAGTGGTCTTCCGCAGAGCAAAAGTGCATCTCGCTAAGCTCCACCTGGTGCCTGTGATGAAACCGGCATCTGCTGCTGTTCGTGTCCTGTGCACACCAGACTTATGCGCCTGTGTCCTGTGGCTGGCCCAGGTCCGGGTTTGGGGCACAGCTCCGCCCCGTGGCCCCCCCGGTCAGTCGGCTCCCTGCTGCTGCTCCTGTTCCTGCTCTCGATCCTGCTCCCTGGGGCTCTGGCTGCAGTTGCTCACCCCCATCTGGTGGCCTCTTGGGCTGGCATGTGTCTTGTTCTCTCCTGCCTCACCCTGAGCGGCCTTGGGGTCTAGGCACTGCTCCCATTCCCCGCATGGGCCAAAGCAGGCCCCCAGCCGGCCTGGCTTCTGTGTCCCAGTGTTGGGCCTACGTCCTGCGCCTGCCTTCATGGCAGGAGCCTGGGACACCCTCTGGGCTCTCCCAGCCTGCAGCTGGGCAGCCCCCACATCCTGGCCCTCGGGGCCTGCTGGCATGTCCCTGTCACTGTGTGACACATCCTGTATGAGGAGTTTGGTGAGGTCCAAGTGGCTGTGACTGCAAGGCTCCAGGGCCATCCTGTGCCTGCACCATGGACTCAGCCCAGGGGACCAACAGCCAGGTCACTCTGCCTGGGGCTCTGTGGCGCCCTGCACATATGTGGTCCCCACGGCCCTCAGGAAGTGCAGGGGGGTAGTGAACTCAGGCAACTCATGTTGGAGATGCATGTCTGTCATGGCTGAGTACAGGAGACCCCTGGGAGTGATGCAGGATTTGGGATGTACCCCAGAAGAGCCACGCTGGGACGGGACAGTCTGGTACCCTGGAGGAGCCCGCAGGGGGGTGCACTGTCACCCCCACCCCCATTTTCATTGTAAACAGTAAGTGACCTCTGGACTAAACCTGAATCCTGCCTGTGGAGGCTCGGAGATAACCCGTCCCTCAGAAGCAGGAGCGGCTGTGTGCGAAGATAAAGCAGCGTTTGCTTTGGAGACGGAACACAGCAGCCTGATTAGCCAGAGGCCAGTGGAGAGGACACATGGCCTGGCCTTGGCCTGCAGTTCCATCCAGGGATGTCTGGCCTAGCCATGCTGGAGGCGCGGGCCTGGGATCAGAGGACCGTGGCTCCAGTTGGGCGGCCTCTCTGTGCCACCCAGGGCAAGCTGAGATGGGTGGGCTCATGGCAGAGCCAGGCCCCAGGTAGCAGGGTTGGGATGGGGGAGCTGTCAGATGGTCATCTCTTCTTCAGACTGGCCTGAGCTGCTGTCCCTCCCTCCTGAGCTCAGCACATGCCTTTCCTGGCTCTGGTCTTTGGTGGCATAAGGGACACAGACGGGAACAGGGGGTGGCATAGTATCCTGGAGAAGGCCTGGGGACGTGGGGCAGTGGACAGGCCGAGGTCCCCTCCTTTTTCCCTCTCCCCCACTGCAAGACAGCAGATTTCAGGTGGTTGGGGGCCCTGGGATGAGATCTCAGGAAGCCTACTGCAGTGGCTTGGGTATCGGGGACACTGTGTCCCTGGGGGTCTTTTGTGGCCAAGAGTCCCTCAGTCTGAATGGGGCCTGTGGCAGGAAGGGCCACTTGCAGGCATGCCGTCCAGAGAAAGCCAGATGCCCACTGTCAGGGCCCCTGGACAGCCCTAGAGACAGAGCCCATTCCTGGGCCCACCTAACAGGAGTATGGTTCCTCCTGTGCCTGGAGACACTGTTGGGATGAGCCTGCAGTTGAGGGGTCCCCACCCCCCTGAAGTCCGTTAGATGAGGGACTGGAGCTGCAGCCCTCAGCCTCGTGCCCAGGGACAGCGAGCAGAAGACTGTGGCTGATCAGAGCGCAGGGAGAGCTGTTTACACAGAATCCAAACAAGTACCGTCATCTATCACAGCAGCTGTAAAACAAACTTAGCCTTGAGATAATATTTTGATTTCGTTTCCACTATACACACCTAGAAAAATGCAAGCGTCATCCCAGCCCGCTAGGGAATTGTGTTCCAGGACCCTTGGCGAGCCTCTGCGTGCCCCAGGAGCCACCCAGCCCTGGGCCCGGAGCATCCCAGAGCTGCTGGCAGCTTCCTTGGCACTGGGGAGCACACTCCCGGGTGTGTCTGGGTGGCCGTGGAGGCGTGACCTTGGGTATGAAATCTGTTCCCTGGCCTCTCCCTCTAAGAGCTGACCCCTGCTCTGCTTCTGGACTCTTCTGCCATGACACCCTGCCTTGGAGCCAGCCAACCACGGACTGGATCACCTGAACCATGAGCCACACCTCTCTCCCTACATGGGGGGTGTTAGATGTCACGATAACGTAGGGGAAGAATTAAGAAGTGGCTGGGCGGAGGTGAGCCTGCACCCTCTGACAGCAGGCCATACGAGTCCTTTGCCCTCCCCAAGGCCAATGCCTTCAGAGGCCCTGAGCCCTCTCAGGCCTCCTTGGCCACTCCTGCAGAGACCATGTCCTCTGCACTCACGATGGGCCCCAGGCCCCTCCCCATGATTTCCTTCTCCTGCAGTTACTAAGTAGACTTACTGGAGAGGCTGTGATCAGCCTGCAGCCCCAGAATACTCAGGGCAGCACCCCACACCTGGCTGTGGCTCTCTGCTCCCCTCTTGAATCCCCTGGGATGGTCCCCAGCACACAGATGCCAGAGGCAGCGTCCCGGGATCCACTGTTCCCCATGCTTGCCCGTCTCCTACCTCTGCCCCAGGAGCGAGTATGTCAGACGTCCACTGGCAGCACCAGGCACAGACCCTTGCTGGCGCTGGAGAGGGGCTAAGCAGGGTAAAGGGTGGGGTCCCCAAGGCTTGCTCTTCTCCCCAGCTTGCACACCTGGGCTGGGGCACCGTGGCCAGGGAATGCCAACCTGCCAAGCAGCTCCTTGGAGCCCTGCAGAGCTCATGGGTCTGTGGCCTGAGCAGGCTTCCATGCTCCTGTCTCCTTGTGCACTGGCCTCTGGGTGGGTAGACAAGGCAGAGAAGTCCCTTCCTGACATGTATGGGCTCCGCTGGCCACGCCCTGGCAGAAGAGCTGGGTCACAGATGCATTGTGTCAGCTACTCCCTTGTTACTGAGACAAAATACCTGACGCAAAACCCACAAGGTAAAGGAGAAGATTGTTTTAGCTTGTAGTATATGGAAGTTTCTTCACTCCATAGTCAGCTGGCTCCAAGGCCAGGTGGCCTGGCAGAGGAGAAATAGCCCGTTGCATGGCAGGCAGAAAGCAGCGTGGCTTCCTTCTTTCCCTTTTCATTCCCTCTGGGCGGCAAGCCTGGTGGTTTTTGGCACCCACACCCAGGGCGGGGCTTCCCTCTTCAGTAAACCCTTCATCCACTCCAGAACTGTGCTAAATTCCTCCAGTCTCACAAACTCATGACCCACCACTCCCCAAAGTCCCACTTATGGCCTACAGGGCTTTGGTGGGAAGGCTTTGAGGGGACATCTGGATTTGGAATGTAGGGGAACGGGGCAGGAGTACAGGGGCCTGGACCCCAGGAGCAGGGAGTCCTAGACTGCAGCTCCCTAGGCCAGACATGGCCATAGCTGGAGGTCCTGGCTCACGGAGGCCAGCAGTGTAGGCAGCCATGGGCTGGCTATGGGGGGCTGTGCTGTGTCTGCCTGGAGAGCACAGCTAGCCCGGCAGTGCTCTCTGCAGTCCCCTGACCACCCCACCCACCTCAGAGGAGTGTGCGCCCAGACCCAGGAGAGCAGAAGCCCCCAAGTGGCACAAGGACCCTCAGGGCTCCTCCAGACACCGTGGAGCAAGGCAGGGACAAGGTGCAGCCACAGAAGGTGACGTGTGTGTGTGTGTGTGTGTGTGTGCGCGCGCACACACGCACGTGGCACAATGGGGGCCAGGAAGGTCATGGTGCGCCCTGCAGCGAGGGTGGGGAGGACAGGCAGCCCATGGCACGGCTGGGCCACTGTCGCCTGCAGGAGAACAAACACTTGTTATTTTTAGTCTGTGCTATGAGCTCTGCTGGCATGCTGCTGTGTCTGCATGTTCAACACACCTGTGGGGAGGCTGTGGTGGCCTCCCCAGCACAGGCCACGTCCCAGGCTGGCCTGGGGCTCTGACGCGCACTTCCCAAAGGCTGTCGCCCATGTTTCCACCAGCAGTCATGCATGGTGTGTGTGGGGATTGGGCAAGGCCTTGTGTGGGGATTGGACAAGGCCTGGAGGGTGGCAGGGCAGCCACCTGAGGAAACCTGGGGGAGTGGGCACGAGGCCCAGAGCTGCACTGACTTGTGGCAGGGCAGAGCCAGGCTGAGGCAGGAAGGTGCTGACCACGGACCACTTCCCTGGCCCCGCCCTCCCTCTGGCTTGGGGGAATCTGTGTGAGGCTCCCAGAGTGGGGGGAGAGGAAGCCAGGTGTCTTTCACTGACCACAGTCCAGCCGTGCTGCCCCTGGAGCGTGGTCCTCACAAGAGGGACAAGAGGAGCGACTGATGCAGGCTCTCCTTCATGGCAGGGGTGCCTTGTGTTCCCCTTTCCTGCTACACTCAGCAACCAGGTTCAAGCAACATCTGCAGGGGAGGAACAGGCCAATGGCGGCAAAAACCCATCCTGGTTCCTAAGGTCCCCATGGTCCACATTGCCAGGCCCAGGTGGATGAAGCTCCTGAGGCTTCCCTGAGGTCAGATGTTGCTGCTGATCCAGAGTCCAATGCCATGTCCACTCTTGGCACCTCCCTGTGCCCAGCCTAAGGGGATGGGGGACTCTGGCCTCCCCACTACCTATCCACCCTGACCTGGCTAGGTGGCTTGCTGTGCCTCAGGAAATGAAAGCAAGTTGTCACCTCTGGGTGCCCTACGTCTGGCACCTCTCAGAGTTCTGCTCAACATCTAGTTCTGGGATAAGAGCCAGGATTGCACCTGCATAGCATGGGGCCCAAATGAAAAGGAGTCATTCAGCATCTGCAGGTTTCTTGTTATGCAGCTTGTCCAGCTGTGCTGACTGATACAAGAGTATGCAGAAGGCAGAGAATGACCGGAGGGCATGGCTCCTGCCTTGCAGGACACAGACCTCAGGAGGTGCCTGTGTTTTTCAAAAGAAAGTGGAATGCAATCACAGCACCTGAGTATCTTTGGACAGGAGAGGCTTAGGTTTTTCTGTGCTGTCTTCTTTCTCCACAGCTCTTGGCCAGTGGGCCAAAGGTGTGAGACGTTTTCAGGATTATTTCCAGTCATTCCATGATAGTGCAGACTGCAGTAGCGAGCACGTCTTTGCCACGGTATTGTCTGAGAAATGTGCTCTCTCCTAGGAGCCCTGGTTGCTTTTATGGAGTACAGGGAAGGGTCGAGAACCCCTTGCTTAGCATGAGGATGGAGGTGTCCGATTTCCCAGGCCACATCCAGGGCTAGCAGGGTGAGCCAGGCCAGCTGTGGGGCGCACAGCCTCAGGGCACTGGGACTCAGAAGTGTGGCTGTGGCAGGAGCCCAGGCCAATCCACCTGTGCCCTGGAAGTGCCCTGAACTAAAGACCAAGCCCAAGCCTGGGCCCAGCCTGGTCTCTGTATGGTCTTGTCCCCAGCTGGTCAGCACTATGCAGCACTACGGCCCACCCAAGGGGGCTGCCAAGGGGCCCCCTTGGGATCCAGCTTCCTGGCTTCAGCCCTCAAAGCATAAAACAGTGGCGGCCTGTCTGGCACATCACGGCCACCGTCAGGCCAGTGTCACTCTGCAGATCTCCCCATGGGCACTGTGGGGTCTGCAGATGTCTGGGCTGCGGGAGCCCTTGTGCTGAGGGTCCCCCGCAAGTCAAGGCACCTCCTCCCCCACCGTTAATTCTGCCAAAATGAAAAAGCCTTAGATTTTGGAGAGGTTGAGCATCTGCCGTGCAGTGTCTGCTGCATCGCAGCTGAGAGTCCTGAGGTAACCACGGGCACAGCCCACCCCCCGAGGCCCAGGAGGCTGAGGGCTCACATCACAAGGTGAGCGCTCCTGTAGGAGAAGCATGTCGGGCTCAGGCGACATCTCTGCCTCCCAAACACCCCAGAAACTCACAGGGGAGGCTTAAGGACAGGGTGTGAGAGGAGGATCCTCAAGGAGGCTGGTCACCCAGCTCGAAGTGCCAGCCTCTCCGAGCAGAAGTAGTTGTGTGGTGAATGCACTGCTGGAGGCTGGGGTGACCCTGGGGCAAGTTCAGGTCCAGTGGTGGAAGGAAGTGCATTTGAGTTTGGGCCACAAACTGGAGTCTGGAGGTTCTGCTGCCCAGACCCCAGAGGGGCCTCACAGGTCAGAGTCCAGGTCTCTGCCAACCCTGAAGGAGTGGAGGGAGACCCTGGTCATGCAGACACAGGCACATTGTCTCTGCTCGCCCACCCTGGGCTCAGGTCTGCTGGCCTGGTCCTCCTCCCTGCTGAGCCATAAGGAAGAGACGCAGGGCTGCCTGTTAGTGACCATATCCCCCTCAGCATCACTGAGCTGGGAAAGTAGGTCATGCTGGCCGGGGAGGGCCTGGTCCCGGGCGCAGAGCCGGGAAGGGCCTGCTGCCGGCGGGAAGCGGCAGCTTTCTGACTCAGAGTGTATTTATAGCAGGAGCTGGCACTCCAAGGACAAGCCCTCTGCTGCCTGCCGAGCCGTAATCTCGAAGCTTGCAGGGAGGTGGTGGTAGCAATGTGCTCCCTTTCCCATCCCAGGGCAGGCAGAGGCCAGGGACAGGGCTTCTGGGACCAGAGGGGACCAGCAGGCAAGGCCCCACACCCTGCACAGTGCTGGCCTCTCTGTCCCTAGCACTGGGCACCCACAAGCTGGTCCCGCTGGCTGGCAGTGTCTGGGAGAGGGGAGTCCTGGATGCAATGTGGGATCCACTCAGGATGACCAGAGCCTGAGGGGACTCAGCTGGGCTCAGTCCCCAGCTCCTGGCAAAGGGAGGCCTCACAGGCCCCTCCCCAGCCAGAGTTGGGGTGCTGACCACCACCCCAGGTGACACAGCAGGGAACAGGCTTGTTCTGGTGGATGTAGTGACACAGAGGCCCTGAAGCCTTGAGAGGAGGGAAGGTGGCTGTCACCAAGCCCGGGCTGGCAGGGCTGTGCCTTAACAGAGATGGCGCCACACCCGGCTTGTGGCATGTGGGGCCTTCGGAAGTCTCACCCTGTCCTATGGAGCGCCATGGTGCCTGGCACCTTGGGCCCAACCTGGGCAGTGGGAGAGCGGTCAGTCCACTCCCTTCCCTGCAGTGAGCCACAGTCCTGGGGACACAGGTGTTGGGTTTGCTCTTCAGTTAAATCCTTGAAGATAGAAATCCCTGCCTCGGCCCCTCTGCCTCTCTCTGCTCCTTCCCAACTCCCCTCAGATATACGGTCTATTTTTCTTCTCTGATTCCTTCCACGCAGACATGGCCTCTACTGTCCCCTCCATCTGCCCTGTTGTCTCATCCCTGGCTTCTGTAGCTCTGGAATTCGTCTCTGCACCCTTGGGTTTGTCTTCTCTCAGTGCTGGCCCCTCCTGGCATCCTGCCTGCCACTGGGAGTCACAGGGCTGTTGCCTGGCGAGGGCCTTGTCTGTAGAGTGTGGGTGACATTGGCTGCTGAAGTGTGTAGGGACCTAGGGACTTGGGGTCAGCCCCAACTGCTGTGGGCCGCCGCGGTGTGACAGGCACCACGTTGCTGCTCGGCTGAGCTCTGTACTGCCTGCCGGGTCGCACAGCCAGTCTTGGCTGGACGCTTGGTCTTAGGAACTGTCGGGCTCTACACTTATTTTTAGCCTTAGGAATGTGGTGCTTGATCATGTTTGGGTTTTTAAGAAAGGCCAACTTCAAGACAGAGCTGTGTCCCCTGACCCCGCACCAGTCCCGGGGTCCTCCTGTCTGACGGCCAGGGTGGCAGGTCCCTGGAAATGGCAGCTGTCCCACTCTGTGCCTGTGAGGACCTTTGGCCCTGCCTGGCATGGGGAGAAGCTGGTCCTCGAGGTGGGAACCTGCACACAGGCAGGCAGGCCCGGCTCTCAGGCTCTGGCATGGCCGAGTCCTCCGGAGGGGTCTGAGTGTGACAACTTTGGACCCATGGGAGATGTCCAGGGTGCCTGGCTGTCCCAGGAGCGGTCGACCTCACTCTGGAAACAGCAGTAGGAGGTAGGGACAGGGCTGGCCTCAGCCACACCATGCCCCAGCTGGTGTGAGCGGCAGCTCCTGCTAATGCAAGTGCACATGGGCAGTTTCCTGTCCGGCCTGGATGTGACACTATGGGGCCTGGAGGTCCAGGGCCTGTGTGCAGGGTGTGTAACTGGCCTCTCCCCACTGCTTGAGGCTGCTGGGCACCTGGCTGTGTTGTACATGATGTCCCCATCAGCCTATGCCATGCTCCCTAAGGGATGCAGGCTCCCTGTCTTGGCCCTTGACATTCCCCAGCCTGGACGCCTCCATGAGTGACTGCCAGGGCAGGGTGGTGTTCTGGGGGTCTGGACTGTGGCCTCTGTGCCGTGCTCTGTGGCCAGTCTGCTGGTATGGGGACAGGGCGCTGACATGCAGGGAGGCATGTCGTGGGCGCATGGACAACTGTGGAGGTCATGGCAGGAAGGGCCCTAGACAGCCTGGGTGGGCAGGTGCTGCAGGTCCAGTGGGCAGCCAGCTGGCCCAGGATGGCCTGGGAGGGAGGTGAGGAGGATGTGGGATTTGGGGCTCCCTGAGGCAGAGGCTATGGTGGGAGGAGGCAGTGATGGGGACTTGTGCGGTTATCAGGCAGCCCAGCTGCAGACACCAGATTTGGTGTGTGGACAGGGTGGCATCAAACACCACAAGCAGCCCAGCAATGATGAGGGTAGCAGCTTCCAGAAGGAAGGGCTGAGGTGACCGTTGCAAGCTGGGAACAGGCTGCTGCTCTCGTCCTCTGGGCCGGATGTGCTGTGTCAGCTTCCTTGGCTTGGATCTGCCCTGGGGATTGGTATAGCACATGGAGCCCGTGCACGGGTGGCAGAGGTGTGGCCTTGGTGCTAGCCACTGTCCCCCACCTGCTTCTGGCCTGCCCTGAGCTAAACCCTGCCTTGGAGCCAGTGACCATGAACTGAATCCCTAGAGCCGTGATCCAAATTAGGCCTCTCTTCCTCTGAACTGTGGGTGTCCGATGTTATATCTCAGAGACCAGAACGATTCTCTCCTTGATGTCCACCTCTGGCACGTTGTCTGCCCTCTTCTGGGACCAAAGTTTTAGGAAAGGGCAAGAGCAAGAGGAGTTAGCTCAATTAAGGGCCTCTCCTGGGCCCCATTCTCCCGAGACAGGGTTTAACTCGAGCCCAGCCAGTCGCCAAGAGAGAACCTGAAGCCAGGCCTGCCCTGCGCTGGCTCCAGTGGCCTTTCAGGGAGCAGTGGGAGCTGAGGACCAGGTCTTGATGGATATGGAGTTTTGGGAGCTGGAAGAATCTCTGACACTCAGTGCTGGGGTCCCAGCAGGTACCTGCCTGCCTCTCAGGACAGGGGCAGTAACTGAGTCACAAAGAGGGCCTGGATTGGAAGCGAGATCTTCCGCAGAAGACTTCGGGGAGACAGGGAGGGACAGGATGCAGGAAGCAGACAAGATGATGGCCAGGAGAACACTGAGAGGAGTGGGGGCGGAACCTGGGTGCCCCCCAGGGCTTGGGACAAAGATGCTGAGCAAGCAGAGGACAACACTCTGAGAAGCAATAGAAGAGGATCCCGAGGGCTACAGAATGAGTGTCAGCCTGAAGGAGCCCCTGGGTGCTGACAAAGGCAGTCACAGAGCTGTCCCATCTTCTGGGCTTCCAGATTTCCAAGGGGTTCTGGAGGCTGGCAGGAGAGGGAGGAGGAGCTGGCTGCCCCAGCTCCTGAGAAACCACATCTGGGCTCAGATTCCTTTGCCAGCTGAAGGGGGACAGCGTTGGGTGGCCGGGGGCTTCTCAGTGCGACAAAGTGTGGAGGCAGAGGAAGCACTGGTCCAGGGCACGGCCCAGCTCAGAGTACGCAGCAGAGGCCAGAGATGGCAAGGCTGGTGCCACTGCCCTGTGGGCTCGAGAGGTGAGGTACACGTTCCCCTACCATGCTCTGCAGACCTGGGCGCTGGGATGCAGACTCCTCTGTCACCCAGATCCACAACGGGTGCTCCAAGGTGAATACACAGGACCTGCCCAAGGGTCAGACTCCAGGTCAGATGCTGCAGGTCAGCAGGTCAGACGCTGACTGAAAGGAGCCACGGCCAGGGCAGAGGGGAGCAGAGGGGTCGCCCTGCCGCCACACTTGGCCTTCGGGATGCCTGCTTGCTCTCCTTTCCCACAGGTTTGAATCTCGGCTGGGAGGAGGCCTCCGCCTGGAGCCTCACAGTTGGGGAGGCAGGAGCCAGCACTGCTCTCCTCTCCTGAGATTGCTGGACTCTGCCGGAAGCCTGTGTGGGGCGGGGGTCTAGGCCTGGGCCGGCCAGGACCTTCATCGTTTGTTTGCTCGTGTGTTTTTGTCCTCTCCAGGCTGAGATTCTGGGGTGAAACGGTGCTGGATAGCATGTGGGCTCCAGGTGCAGACAGAGCCCTGGGTAGGCAGAAAGTGAGAAGCTGATTCAGTCCCACCAGTGGTCAGCCACCTCACTGTGCACACGGGGACCCTGACTGCGCAGAACCGGCTGTTTCATGTCCTCTGCACACAGGTTCAAAGCCTCCCAGGGCTGCTGTGCTGCCCCAACCCCGACCCAAACTTCAGGCGGGTGTCTGCATTTGGGGCACCGGACACTTCTGGCCGGCCAGGTCAGCAGTTCCCTTTCTCTCCCTGGAAAGCTTCCAAAAGCAACAAGAGGAAACGGAGAGGCCAGCTGCATTATCTAGAAGCTGAGGAACTGGGTCCCCAGGCCCCAGACACCAGAGTGGGTGGAGGCTGAGGGAAGGAGGGAACAGAGGGCATGGAGGAGTGGGCGGGTGCTGAGGGGCAGCCGCTCTGGGCGCCGGAGGCCCTGAAAGGAACACATTGAAACGCTCTGCAAGGCTCCGATGAGAGCAGCACACGGCCTGAATGCAGAGCTGGCAGGCAGTGTAAATGAGGTGGAGGTCGGGCAGGGACCGTGGAGACGCCTAGGGAGTCTCCCAAAAAGAACAGCAAGGCGCTTCCCCCATGAGCCACACAGCAGGGCAGGTGCCAGCGGCTCCAACATTTTCCGGCTAAAAATAAAATCTTAAAAGCCTTTTCTAAAGCTGGGAACATTCTTTGAAACTTCAGAATGGGAAAGAAGTTTTTTTAAACAGTGACAGAGACCCAGGGGCTCTGAGCAGTTCACGTTGACTGCAAAAAATGTTTCCATGCAGAAAAGCTGCAGTCACCCAGTCTGAAGATGTGCTGGGCTGGACGCCTCGCCTGGCAATGGGCCAGGTCTTCTCGTATAGGACGAGCTCCCAGAAATCAAGAGGAAGGAGGTGAACACGATAAAGGTGCACAGCGCCCCACGCATGTACACAGTGGGCACCGTGGCTCTGGAAGGCTCCAGGCACCTCCGCCAGCCTGGAAGGTGGGCTGTGGTCCAGGTCTTTGACCCTGTTAGGCACGAGGGCAGGGTCAGTCCAATGGAGGGAGGGCAGTCCACATGCCGGAGATGGACCTGAGACCCCACTTCTGAGCGTTCTCCTGCAGAGCCAGTGTGGGCTTCTGTGAGGTTTCCCTGGCCCTGCCTTGTGTGTCCTGGTGAAGCCTGGTGCCCGCTGCACTGTGCTGTGAGCCTGGCGCCCCCAGGAGCTCACTCTGACCCAAGTCCCAGCCTCCTGGTCCAGGTCCTGCTGCTCTCCACGCAGCGCCGCAGTGTGGACAGGGTTGCTCCAGGGCCTTGGGTATCTCAGGAGCCAGGAGGAGGAAGCACCCGTGAGTCTGTTCAAAAGTGGGCTTTAAGAGAAAACCCCTCAATGAAAGCGGCTGGTGCTGGGCGTGTAAATCAGCCCTACATCCCTCCCCAGAGGGGGAATTGGTACGCAGAGGGGGGATGTGGGTGTCGGTCAGCTGTCCACCGCTGGGACACAACACCTGACACCCACAGCTCTCAGGGCAGAGGCTTCCTTGGCTCTGGTCTCAGAGGACTCAGCCTATGGTCAGCTGCTCCCAGGCAGAGCTGCATGGCGGAGGAGGGGTGCTCATATCATTGCAACCAGAGCAGGCCAGGGATCGGTGCCACGGAGGCGGGGCCAGTGCCAGATCTGTCCCCAAGGCTGAGCCTCCAGGATCCCCTCCCCAGTGAGCCCTGCTCCTGGTGACTCCCTGGGCTGTACACCCAACATGGGACCAAGGCACAGCCCCGAGGCCAGTATCACATGGGAGGCTTCATCCAAAGGGCGATGGTCCAGAGTGACCAGAAATGGATTCACTTTTACAATGAAATTGTAATTGTTTGAAATTTCCATAAAATGGCTCTTTTGTTTGTGATTTTTAATTAGAGGGTGGAACTAATTGAAGGGGAAATATCGTTGCATTTGAAAATATGGGTTAAAGAATAATGTGGGAATGAATGAATGTGTGGTGGTTTAACAGGAGGCCCTGACTGAGGTCACCCAGTCACAATTCCTAAACTAGAGGTAGAGGAAGAGGGGGGAGAGGAGGGGGAGAGGAGCTGAAGAAGGTGGGGAGAGGAGGAGGGAGGGGGAGGAGAAGGGGCTGGGATTTGCTGCTTTCGGGACAGAGAGGCTGAAGTCATGGGATTCTTTACAATTTACCAAAGACAAAGAACCTATGCTCATTATTTTAAAATTATTGTTGCTGCTTTAAAGTCACAGAGATTTTTTTTTTTTTAATTTAAGGAGGAGCACGGGCAGGGAACCTCTCCTTCACCAAGCCTGGAACCCACACACAAGCAGGCACAGCCAGCACAAGAGCTTCCCTGTGGTGGCGGGGGTGGGGTGGGGTGGGTAGAAGACCCCTCCCATGTAGGCCCCGCTGCCTCAGCTGCAGCTGTGAACACTGTCCTGGTGCTGGGGGCCCAGAGACATTCTTGGGAGGCAATGCAAGAGCGCTGTCCAAGGGTCTCCTGTTGGGAGTCCTGAGGGCACTTTTGGGGTTGTACTGTGCAGTGTGCTAGGCTGGAGCCCCCAGGGCCAACGCACAGGAAGCCAGGAACATGGCCCTTGTGCAGGGTGGGGCAAGGTGTGGGGACCTCTGAACCCCAGGAGCCATCACACCTGGGTTTGCAGCAGGTGATGGGTGATCTTCCATGGGGGCACCAAGTGCACCCCACAGGCTGAGCGCCTCCCCTGCCTGCCCTGATGGCCATTCATGCCCAGTCCCTGGCCAGGGGGCCTGTTCAGTGTGGATGCTGGCTGTTCTGCTTCAGGCCCGCCTGTCCTTGTGCTCCGTCCTTCCAGGCCCCTGTGTGTGCAGCTCCCAGTCTGAGCGCTGTCTGCGTTGTGTCCATGCCCAGGTCCTCAGGATGGCCATGTGGACCCCTGACCCCTGCCCCGCTGCTTTGGACCATCCAGGGCTGCTACTTCCCGGGAGCCCCCGTCCTGTGATGCAGAGGCTGTGCCCAGGCTGGGAGCCTCCGCAAGTTCTATGCTGAGTGAGGCTTTGCTCCGAAGGCGTCTCAGCAGCTAAGTGTGCAAAGGCAGTGGGGCTTTGCTGAGCAGGACGCCAGCTGCCCCGAGTAGGCGCTGGGCGAGGCTGGGTGTGGGAGTAGCAGCCACAGCTGGAGCCAAGCCTGGCGCCTGCCCTTCCTCCACAGTGGCACGGGGTCCCCAGCCAGCGCGGGGCCCCTCTGTGGGAGATGTGGAGGTGGCAGCGACACTGGGAACAGCTCAGTTGTGCTGCCTTCGGGCCCCGCAGAAGTTTGTTCTCTGCCCATGTCCACTCGTACAGCTGCTGGACACCGTCCCCCTCTTTGTCTTTGGATTTTATGAGGTGGTGAATTCTTGGTCACCACTTGAAAACTGGGCCTGGTTGTTTTGCCCACAGATAAATGGAAAGCAGCCTACTTGCGAAGGTTAATTCTTGCGTTCGTCTGGACACTGCGAGCTCCGGAGTGGTTCTGGGAAGATGTAGAAAAGAACAGGGCTCTGCATCTTGGCCGGGTGAGCCCAGCTTCCCAGCAGCGCCTGGCTCTGTATGGTGACATCTGGGACGGGCCTCACCCTGGTCACACGGGCGGTGCAGCTGGAGCAGAGGGCACGGAGGGGCCGGGCCAGGCTGAGTGCAGTGTGTGTGCCTGTGTACTATGTGTGTAGGCCACATGGTATATATGTCCATGTGCGATGTGGCGTGTACTTGTGCTTAGGTGGGGTGTGTGTTGTGTTTGTGTGTGCATATGCTGCCTGTGTGTGTGGAGTGCGTGTGGTATGCATACATCTGTTGTGTGTCTGTGTGTTGGTGGGGCATACGGGTGTTGTGTGGTGGTATGGTGTTTCTGTGTTGGTATGTGCACGTGTTGTGTTTCTGCGTGGTGTCATGTGTGAGAGGCGTGGTATCTGTGGCATGCATGATGCTGTGTTTAGAAATGTGTGTGTCATGTAGTTTGTGTGTCTTTTAGTGTGCATTTGCTGTGTGTGCATGTGTGTGTGTGTTGCCTGCAGCTGGTGGGAACACGGCCCAGCCCTGCACTCCACCCTCCACGCCGGGCAGGTGGTGGGGAAAAGTTTGGGAGGCTGGACTCAGTCAGGACAGTGGTGGGAGCATCCATCCAGTGAGAGCAGGGTGCAGCTCAGGCCCCTCTCCGCTGGCGACAAGTGAGGACGAGAGCTTGGACTGTATTCCAGGACCTCAGCAGTTACAAGAAAAAGTTCAAACTTCCTCAAAGGATTTTTTAAAAAACATGTGACTAGGGGCCGGGGATATGGCTCAGTGGCATAGCGCCTGCCTGGCAAGCTTGAGGTCCTAAGTTCAATTCCCGGTACCAAAACAAACAAACAAAACAGCTGTAACTAAATGACGTCTTTGTGTTCTTTCTTGGATGAGACATTAAACACGTGAGTGCTGCAGATTCACCTGCAGCTCGGCTGCATCCTACTGGAATTTGTCTTGGGTAGAACCAGTTCTGTTTTTATGAGAATAAGTGGGATCTTCGAGGTTCCGAGTGGTGTTTGAAAGGGAGGGTGATGCAGGCTCGTCATCTCACAATCGACAAATGTTCCCTAAGGTAGAGTCAGGAACCAGGAGTGGGTGTCAGGCTAGCCAAACACAAAACACCCCCAAGTGCCACGCAAGCACACCCAAGCTCCGCGTTCATTAGGCGGCACGGGTATCCCCATGGCCACCTCAGCCAGGGACACCTCTCTCCTGCGGTAGCTACAGGGCAGCCCCGTTATGACTCTTCCAGCCATGTGCTTCTTTTGTCTTTTTTCTCTGCATTTAATTTTACAATAAACAGATTTTTAAGATAAAATATTAGCTCTTAAATAGCAAAATAGCAACACTGTTTTCAGGTTGGTCATTTTAACTGAGGATTTAATTCAATTAAGCAAATGCCCCCAGGGAGCAGCGACCAGGCCGGGGTGGGCCCAGCAAGGCCAGGGCCGCCCACATCTTCCCTCCTCCACTCAGTACCAGCCTGGGGGTGCCTTCCCCACCCTGCCCGGCTCCTCACAGTGGGTCCCCAGGTTTGGCCTCTGTGCAGTAAGGGCTCTCCACTTGAGCTCCTAGATTTTCATGGGGCAGGGACCACTGCTCCCCAGAACAGTGCTGCTTCTCCTGAGTATCAGGTTGGCCTAGAGCAAGGAGGTGGTGACACAGCAGAGACCACACACGCCAGGCGGAAACCTGAGCTGACCCTGGGCCTTGCCTGGGGACAGCACAGAGGTGCTGGCAGTGAAGGTGCAGGCTCCAGGGCTGTGGCTGGTGAACCCCACACCTACTCGAGGGAGGGTCCATAATGGCACAGGTGGCTGTGGTGCTGGGTAGTGGCAGCCAGCAGAGCCCCAGCCACGTCCTATGGCCATACCAAGGAGATGGACGGAGCTGGGGCAGCTGTGGTGCAGACGCCAGGCCTGGTGTCCTTCATGGCCCCAGAACCCACACCACTCGCTTGCCCTTCTCTTCAGAGGGCAGCACTGCATCTTGGCCAAATGGTAGGGCTCTCAGCCGTGCCTGAGGATTTTATTTTTCCAGGGCTGGGGACTGGACCCAGGGCCTCCACACCAAGCTCCATTCCAGCCTTTTTAAATATTTTATTTTGGGACGGGGACTTGCTAAGTGGCTGACATGTCCAGTCAGGCGCCTGCCCAGCAGAGGAAAGTCTACTTACACATTCTTAGAGGTGAGATCCGCATACTTTGGGGCCTGCACGTGAAGATGGAGAACAGGTGGAGGCCAGGTGGGAGTGCAGAAGTCTGCTGCCACTTCCATGGATGCCCCTGCCCACATCTTCCATGACAGCTTTCTGTATGGGAGTCTTTGTGGAGAGACTGCTCTGCCTGGAAGACAGCCGCAAGGGCCAGCACCTTCATACCTGGTGCCCAGGGGGAAAATCTTACAGCGGGACAGAGCTGGCACTGTAGTACCCGACCCCAGTTCTCCCTCTCACAAAGGAAGTCAGGCTCATGATGGATGGATTTATTTATTTATTGGTACCAGGAATCAAATGCAGGGCCTCACACTTGCCAGGCAGGTGCAGTGCCATCAAGCTACATCTCCAGTCCAGGTTCTTGGAGTTAAAAAGTCACCTTGGCTCTAAACAAGAAATGGACATCGCACAGAATTGTCAGCAGAAGACACACAAGAAATCTCCCAGGCTTTAAATAATTAATATGTTCAAATTTTTTGTTGTTTAGCAGCTTAGCCAGGAATATCAAGTTGTTAAAGAGAGAAGATCAAGTCTGCTGTCATATTTCTTGTCATAAAAATTGACTCTAGAGAATTGTGAGATCTTTAGGTGAAAGTTGTATGAATATCAAGCAGGTATTTGTTTATTTGGCACTGAGCTATGTCCCTAGATCTCCTCTTTAATTTTTACCTTGAGACAGGATCTTGCTAAGTTGCTAAATTGTGCAGGGGTTAAACTTGGGATCCTCTTGCCTCAGCCTCCCAGAGTGCTGGGATTATAGGCATGTACCACTGCACCCAGCTGAAGTGTCAGTTTTATACCCAGCTGAGCTGTCACATAGCAGAAGGCAACTGACAAATGTCTGTACCAGGTAAAAGCCCCAGGGAAATGATTCCAGTTGGCTGAAGGATTACCCTCAACCAGCTGAGAAGTGAGGTTTAAAATGTCCTCGAATGCACCAGCATGAAGTGCAGACCTATTTTACTGCAGTGCCGGGACAGGAACAGGTGGCTAGGACCTGCTGACGACGACACAGTGGGTTTCTGCATCTGGGGAAGTCACAGTGCCCACCACACTTGCAGTGAATGCAGATGTTGAACTCTGATTTCCTCTTCCCTCAGCCCAGGGCCCAAAAGATACTTAAATCTGACAACACAAGAAAGAGAAGCTCATGGGGCAAAGGCAAGACTCAGAGAGCCCAGGCACAGAGAGGGAAGGGATATCACTCATGGGGGCTAGGGATACCTTGCTCAAAGATAGAATTCAACACAATAAAGTTCAAAAATCAGTAATTTAAAATTGAAAACCAAAATGAATATGTTCAGAATTGTTCTTAAAATAGAAGATGTTTATTTTACGCACGTTGTGGTCAGAGTGGGGTGCACTGCCAGACTGCAGCTCACCCTCCTTTGCGGGGGGTTTGTAAATTGCGGTTGGGGCAGGGTAGCCAGCAGCTACTGCAGAAAGCCACTTCCGTTCTGTGATTGCATAATTGCATTCTCAGAGGAGCCCAATAAAAGAGAACTTGAGAACTGTTTTTGTGTTTTTGCTAAAGATTATGTTTCTCAAGCCAACGAGCGAGAGGCTGGCTGGCTGGCATCTGAAAATATGGAGCCCTCAGCCCAGGGACCTGGCTGCCCTCAGCTGGGACACGGCTTCTTCCAAGCATCCACCAGCTCAACTAAGTAAACACTAGACGCAGGTTCCTATCATGGCACGGTTGATTCATTTGGCCAGAAAGAAACTGTGAGGAGAACCTCATGTTTAATACTCTGGGGGTTAAGACCTCTGTGGAGTCCTCCGGCTGGGGTACCCTGGTAGGAGCAGCTGGCCTGCGCCATTGCGTGCTTACCCAGAATGCAACCCCATGCCCTGCCAGGTCCCAGCCCCAGAGTACCTGGCTGAAGGCTGGAACCTCCTCCCCTGTAAGGTCCCTGCACTTCTGGTGCTGAACCCCCCAGGACTCCGAGTGACCTATGGAGCAGGGCTCACTGCCAAGCACCAACCCGGCCTGCGAGCACTCGTCTCCGGGCTTCTGGCTTGAGGTAATTTTCGGTCCTTTTGGTACAAACTGAAAATAGAGTATTCAATTACAAAAGAATTTGGGAACAGAAGTGTGGTCAGAGCAAAGCTGTGCAGGAATCAAAATATTTTAAATAGAGAAAAACACTGGAAAAAAAGCCAGGAAAAAAATCTTTTAAAAAAATTAAAAGTTGTTGAAAGGTAGAAAGTGTTTTCCACAGAAGTTTGTTTGCAAAGTAATTCTCCACTTCACCGTGCATGGTATGTGCATTAATTTTGATTGTGAAGGACACTTGGTGCACACTCTCAGTAATTTGTGAGTTCAAAATCATTACACTTGGTAAATAAAACAGAAACAAAAGCCAACCGAGGGGCACAGAGGTCCTCGGAGGCAGCTTTCACTCCGGAAATAGAACTGCTATGTGGGCCTCTGCAGTGTGGGGCTTTCTTGTTCATTTGCTTTTGACTGGACTGATTGATATTTGAGTCGGGTCTCACTCTGCAGCCCAGGCTGTCTTCAGTCTTACAGTGATCCTCCTGCCTCAGCCTCTCAAAGTGACAGGATTACAGGCGGACGCCACCACTTTCTATTTTTACAGGATTTCCTAGGTGCTTGTCCTGGGAGGCAGCTCCTCGGATGGGCAGGATCCTAAGTTGCAGGATTTTGACCTCGCCAGTGGCCGAGAGAGTCCGTAGGGAGGCAGTTGGTCCCCCTTTCTCCTGGGCCATGGCGGGGGGGGGGGTGCTTGGCGTGACCGGCAGCACATGTGTGTGTGGCTTTTGTGTAGCCTCTACCAGCTGTGTCGTTCTTGCTCATGCTTTCCTGCACACACACAGCATAGCTGTATCGCTAACTCCCTGGAGGGAGGAAGGTGGGCCAGACGGGGCCGGATCCAAGCAGCCTCCTTTCCTGAGTTCAGTGGCAGTTTCTGTGACTGCCATGCCCCAGGAGAGTGTCATGGTTGTCTGTGTGATTCAGGCTCAGCTCCCATCTGGGCCCCCCCGCCATGGCCTCTGGAGAGGCGGAGGTGTGGAGCAGGTGAGGCCCATACCCTGCCTGCTGCTCTACCCCAGCACCAGCCGGCCACTTGCCGGGAAGGGACAGGTGCTCCAGGCTCCCCAGCTGTCCTTGCAGGGGTTGGCATGGAAGGTGGCCCTGTGATCTCAGAGTCACTCATGGAGAAGCCGACGGAGGCGGAAATCGACCTCTTCGATGGGCCGCACTGTCTTGTGTCTGCTCATTGCTGGGTTTTCCTTCCTGGGCACATCTGTCGCCTTCTCTCCTGTCCCTCTATATAGTGATGTCTCAATGTCCCTGACTACTCCTGCCACCCTGGGGCCCCCGCCTTATCTGTGACCTGGCTGCTGGGGCGGGGCCTGGACCCTCTCACGCTGCGGCTCTGCCGGCCATGGACCCCCGTCCTGGCCCTGGACCCAGAGTCCACCGGCCTCCAGGCCTGACCTGCAACTGCGCCCACACCACTCTCTGCACCTGGCCAGTGGTGTGAGGCCTGAGAGGCACCCTGCTCTCCGAGCGGCTGTGCCCGGCCGTGGAGGGGCCAGGAAAGAGGGCAGAGCCCCCGAATCACTGGGCCCCACCAGCAGCTCACCACTCTGCTGTGTGCCTCATGTGGCCCCTGGAAAAGCAGGGAACTGACAGGCATGGGAGGGATGGGGGACAGGCAGCCCCAGCTGCACCGTGCCGTGTGTGCCCAGCCCTGTGACAGAGGACCCCCCAGGCAGCCACCCGTCCCTGGCTGGCCTGAGGTCCAGGTAACAGGGGCATGAGTGGCCGCATAGAAGCCACGTGGTGAAGGGACAGGGTTCTTAGGTCATGGTTCCTGGTTGGCCATGGGGGTCCTCGTGAGCCGGGTGCAGGGCTGTGGGACACAGGGCTCGGGGTCTCCTCAGCTCGAACCCTGAGCGGCTGTGAACATTTTGAACAGTGCCAACACCTCAGGTCTCACCACCCAGGTGTGACACCCCTCGTTTTTAATTTTATGGCTCACTCCGAAGTGCAGGATTAAGGCACATATTGTTTACAGTCCCGGTGGGAAACTGGGACCCACACACTATACACCCTAATTCCCCTTCTCCCACCAGTATCTCTAGAGCTCCTTCCTTTTTTGAGAAACCTCTCTTTCTCTACTTCCTCTCATTCGTCTTTTACTTGCTTCTTATTTATACTTTCTGAGATGTACTCTTCTGAGCTGTGCTGCTGTACACAATGGGGCGTGATGGACCACTGCAAAGTGAGGTCCTTAACTCCTTTGGGAAGGGGAATAGCTGGGTCAGGTGGAATTTCTCGCTTGGGTTTTCTGAGGCATTGCTCTGCTGCTCTCTGGAGAGGTTGCACTGGTTTCTCCAGCAGCAGAGAAGGAACCTGCTTCCCAGTAGCTTGCCAGCATCCGTCACTGGGTTTCCTGACAGTGGCATTCTTGCTGGTGTGACATGCAATTTCGCCATCATTCACATTCCTTTTAGTAGCTGCTCTTTATCTTCTGCTAACTGAAACAACACATGTGGTTACTTTTTAAACTTGTAGGTGTTTTTGTTTTATTTTGGAGTTTGGAGGTTTTTTGTTTTTGTTTTTGTTTTGTTTTGTTTTTTTGGTCTTTTTGAGACAGAGCTCTGCTCAGTTGTCTCAGGCAGCCTTGAACTTGCAATCCTCCTGTCTCAGCCTGCTGGGCTCCGGATGTGCACCCTAAGCACAGCCTCATGGGCAGTTTTTCGAGTAGTGATTGTCTTTTGCAGGGTCGGGGCCAGCCCTGCACCTGCTGACATGGAGCTTGTGCTTGCCGACTATGTGGCTTCGCACATCTATCTGCGTGCCTGGGTCTCCCAGTGCTCATGGCTGTGCCCTCAGGGGCTACCCTGGCCCAGGTGACCTCCTGCATCTGCGTCCCCACAAGGTGGGTACCTGCCTCTGAGCATGTGATGGTGCCCCAGGGTTAGGCCAGACGCGACAAGACTCAGCAAGCCAGGCACATTTGGGAAGCCAGGGCTTCCTCAGCACCCAGGAGCCGGGCCTGCAGCTGGGGTGGACTGTGGGTGCCCAAGTGGGGTTGAGGTTGGCTCAGCCTCTCCAGCTGCGGGTCTCTAATCCCCTCGAAATGCTCTGTCCCTGAGCCAGCCTCCACAGGTTGCTATGGGGATTAAACGGCAGCCGTGGTGAAGCACTCGGGCTTTTGGCACCGGGAGCTGGGCCCAAGTGCTGTTGGCCTGGATCGTGATCCTCACTTGACGGAGCTCTGAGGCCGATTCATTACACAGTCACCCATTAATATTTCACGAGTTCTGCTCAAAGCGTCTCTAAGCCATGGGGCCAAGTAGGCCACACTAACCAGTGGGAGCCCGTGGCTCCACGGTGTTTGTGTGACAGCCATTCTCTGCCAGTCCCAGCCCAGCTCTGAGAGCATGCCTGGGTGACCAAGGACCAGATGCAGGTCATTGCTGTCCAGATAGGAGGATGGCTGACAAGACTGGGATCTGAAGACTGGAAGGCCTGACAGGAGAGGGTGACCTCCTGAGACTGCCCTGGGCAAGGATGCATCTGCTAGGGGCCAACGCACTCCGAAGCCAGGATGGTAGTGGCCAGAGCTTTGAGCAGCTGTGGTGCAGCCAGTGCAGCACAGTGCAGCCACAGTGGACAAGGCGTTTTTCACAGGCGCCAGGCCAAGGTGTTCACTCAGTTGCAACCCCAAAGCCAAGGGTTCAGCGCTTGTGCCCAGCTGTGGTAGTGGAGGGGTCCCTTCAGAGGGCACCCTGAACCCTGTGGACCAGGAGGGCCTTTGCTCCATGCAGTTGGCCATACCATTCTTCTCCTGGATGGTCAACCAGCTGTCTTCCCAGTTAGAAGATGCACAAAAACTACATCTAGGGGCTGGGGGTTTAGCTCAGTGGCATAAGCACCTGCCTTGCAAGCAGGCGGTCATGAGTTCGATCCCCGCTACCGATAAAAATGAAAAAGAAAAAAAAAATTTTTTTTGAAAAACTACATCTAGGACAGCCAGCACCCCGAGAGACACCAGCCAGCCTCCACAGGTTGCTATGGGGATTACATGGGATGGGCCCCAGGCAGCTCACATCCACACTGTCCCAAGGCAGGCAGAGTCCACGTCCTGACAGTGCCGGCTGTCTGGGGCTCTGGGTTTCAAGTCTGCCGCCACCATGCCTCGGCTCTTCTGGACTGCAGGAGACCAAGATGACTCTCCTTCCACAAACCCATAGGCTCACTGTTCCCCACCCTGACCCCACACCCCTCTTCCTGTCTCATCACACGTTTGTGTGGTGTGTGGGATGAGAAACACACTTCAGACCCCAGGCCTGGTCCTCACACGTGTCGGGCATCCCTGAAGAAGGGCCAGGTAAATCCCTGTGGTTTGCGGGAGAACACATGAGTCATGGGGGCGTGGCTCATGTGCATTAACCTGTGCCCAACCTCCAGGGTGGCATCCAGTCTCCTGGGGCACAAGGCAGAGAGTCTTGTCACTGTTTGATGCTCAGATCAACAGCAACCTACTCAGAGAATAAAAATTAAAATGTCATTAATTTTACAAAGATTGGGGCCAGAGTGTGGCTTGGTGGTAGAGCTCCTACCTCTCCTCACGTATGTGACCCAAGCTCCATCCCCAGTGCTCAGAAAGACAGACAGAGATAGAGAGAGGGGCCCACCATGAAAGTCCAGAGCAGATCTTCCTCAGAAGTGCTCCTGCCCAGGCCAGTGACAGGGAAGTGGGAAGCCCGGGGAGCAGGGGTCCCCCAGGCAGAGGACATGTAGGACTCCAGCCTCCTCCAGGGTCTGCACAGCCAGCTCAGGGCCAGGTGCTTACCTGAAGCATGGATTCTCAGGAAGACACCCCAGGGACCAACTGGTTGCTGGTGGGGAAGCGATGGTTCTTGGTGGCCTCTGTCTCACACCCTGATGTGGGCCAGCCAGAGAGGTTCCAGAGGAACACTGCAGATCCAGGTCCCAGCTCAGGGTGTGGGTCAGCAGAGCCCTGGGCTGACAGCAGGCAGGTGAGCTGGACAGGGCCCAGGCAGATGTGAGGCTGGCCAGCTGGTGGTGGTCACTCGGCCTAGCCTGGAATTCCATGTCCAGGAGCTCAGGTTGCCCACTGCTGCATCTCCAAGGTGTCAGGTCCCATGTGAGAGTCAAGACCAAGCACCTATTTAGGTCAGAGATAGACATAGGGCACAGGGCACCCCACACATACACCACAGGAGACTCCCCAACAGAGACAGAGGAAGCAGCAAGCCTTCTGGCGGATGGCTAGGGAAGCAGGGTCATCCTTACTCTTCTGCTGGAAACTGTGAATGCAACTCAGCACCTGAAACAGTGTCAGGTAGGGGAGAAAGAATTCCTTGGGGGCCAGGGTCAGAGGTGAGGCCCCAAGTGCCTCAGCCCACTGCCCAGAGCTGCAGTGCCCGGAGGGAGCACTGAGCAGCTTGGGTGCAGGCCTGCCTTCCTTTCTCCCAAAGCATGTGGCTCAGTGCTGAGTCCAGCTATGTGGCCTTTTGTGAATCAAACACAGGACGTTCCTGCAAGGAAGGCATGGCAGGTGTTCGAGTGGGCACCTTCTGAGAGCTGTGGGCTGAGCTCTTCACAGCAGCTTAGACCTGGCCCTAGGGTGTCAGAGCTCCCAAGGTGCCCAGAGACTCAGGTGACGTCACCTCTGCCCAGCATGCAGTGTGAAGTCCTGCCTGCTGCCGCCCACTGCAGCCTGCCCCTCCTCCCCCAGCGAAGCTCTGCTGGTGGGAGGCCATGTGCCAAGGGGAGACCTGGACGCTTGCCTGGGAGACAGACCTGGGAGGACAGGAAGGCACTGTCCATGCCTGACTGGCCAGTGCTGCAAGGAGTGAGAGCCATGCTGATGTGATGGTCAGGTAGGGACGGCATCTTTCCCACCCGGCATCTGCCACTCAGCATGGCCTGTGAGGACATCTGTGCAAGTTGATTGCTCAGGGGTGTTTGGGCCCAGGGATCCAGGGAGGGGACATGGGCCAGAGATGGCAGTATGCTCCCCCAGAGCAGCAAAGGAAGCTCGGACTGCAGCTGACACATTGAAGGGACAGTTGAACGAAATGGATGCGGCATGCTCTGAGCTGCGCCCCACCATCTGTGCCCAGGCCTGGTGGCCACCATACCTCGTGGTGAGACCCCCACCCTCCCTGCAGTAGATGCCGTGGAGCCCAGGCTGTAGTTGACCCTGCTGAGCAGAGTGGGGTGGTGGGGAGGCAGGGTATTTTTAGCTCAGGTTTCTGCTCATGGCTTGGTGTCTGAGCCCAGCAGCAGCTCTGGGCGGGAGGCGCCTACGTTTCGAACAGTCGTGTCGGTCTGAGCTCCCACAAACTGAGAGGTCTTTTAAGGAAATCCCTCCCGGGGTGGACCTGAGTCATCTGGCTTCATCGCTCGGCTCCTTAAATAACCTGAATCCAAATGAGCCAGGAGGGGAAAAAACCTTTCTTTATTGTAAAGAGGATAAAACTCAAAGGCCAACAGAGGTAGAGGTGGCTCCCTCGGCCAGAGTTTATCCCTCTTCCTGCCCTTTCTGGCATGGCGGCTTCTATGCGTGGAGCAGAGACAGAGGACAGTGGTCTGTGCACGCAGGAATGTACATGGAGGGGCCTGGGATGTGCTCTAGCTGCCGACTATGATTCACACATTCTGCAGCTGCCCCCGGCCCTAGGCTGCGCTAACTAATCTGCCTCTCACAGGTCTGCTGCCCCACTCTGGAGCAGGGATGCAGGCTCAGGTCCAAGCTCAGGCCCTGCCACATGTGAGGGGGAAGAACTGCAAGGCACGCAGTGGAGTCCACCCCTCTCACTCTTAGGACGAGGGCACTCCAGCTTGGTAGGACGAGGGGTGGGCACAGGTGCGGGGCCAGGTATTTTAGTTGAACTTCACAGAGACAATGGAGCATGGTGAAACCACAGACTGACAGCCTTCATGGCAACCGGAGTGACCCTCTGGGACAGCCCAAGACAGTGAGGGCTGCTGCAGAGAGCAGCAGGTGTAACGCCCATCACAGCCCCTCCTGGGATGGCCGCATCCTCGCCAAGCAGGAACCCACACGTGGACCCAGGACTGGGGAGAAAGCCAAGGAGTCTGCGATGTCACGCAGCCCTGGGCAGGGTGCACTCAGGCAGACTCTGTGAGCTGGGCACCAGGGACAGCCACACGCAAACTGTGACCTCACAAGAGTGGCGGGAGGTGGGCGGAGGGCTCTGACCCAGCTACAGAGAGAAGCTTCCTAACTCTGTCAAAGGAGAGGCAAGATGGCTGACTCTGCATGCAGAGCTGCCGAGCACAGCCAGAGAACTGGGAGAAAACACGGGTGCCATCTGCCACCTGTGAGGGAGTAGTGTCTCCACTGAAGGGGAGTTCTTCCAGGTGTGGGACAAAGAGCTGGAAGTCAGATGGAAACAGGGCCGGGATGTGAAGAAACAGCCATGTAAGACCTTAAAATGTGCCTCCTCCATAGGAAATGGTCAGGCACCCTGACGGCCAGAGTCCGGGCAGCAGCCGGAGGGGCCCTCGCTCGTGGCCAAGTCTCAATGGGCTGTGGACTATAGACTGCTCCTACCTCCTGGGGCCACAGCCACCACACCAAGGTCATGCCACGAACTTGTTCTTGTGGTTTCCCAGCCCCTCTGAGCCCATGGTCTCGCCTGTGGGTATAGCCAGGGCAGTCAGGCAAGAAAAAGAAATTACAGGGAAGGAAGAAATGAATCCGCATATATTCCTCGCAGTACAATCTTAGATGCGAATGTGGGATACCCTACAAATCCACAAGAGTGTGCTGCTTCTGGTAAGAGAATGCATTAAGGCAGGGAACAAAAGCAAGGCACAAAATCTACTGCTTTTCTACATGCTAGCGACCCTGGAGGGCCCACCCAAACCTTGTGGTTTCCAGGAGCAACTGAAAACACAAGGTATTCCTTGTACTTAATCCATTTAACAAAAAACACACCCAGGATTTCTGTACTCAAAACTAACCAACATAGCCCAGAAAAAAAAAAAAAAGAAAAAAAAAAAAAAACACCCTACAGAAACAGAGCAGGAGGCAGGAGGATCACTGAAGTTTGAGGTCAATCTAGGGTACATAGTGAGGCAAGGCCAGGTTGAACTACATAGTGAGACCCTGTTTAAAAACAAAGAAAAAGAAAAAAGAAAGAAAGAAAGCAGAAGGATTGGCGTATAACGTACAAATGTCCCACCCCTGCCCTGCACCCAGTGCTGAAATCGCACTGCCTAGGGCAATGGTGATGAGTTGGTGGGAGATGACTTTTTCCTGAACCGACTACTCGTCAATACCATCCTAATCAAATCCTACAGTATTCTTTGAAGAAGTGGCCACACTGGCTGTAGAAACTTGGTGAAAACAGAAAGGACCCAGAACTCCCCTGCCTCGCCTGCAGGGGTCACATCAGCTCCCTCATCGAGGGGAATAGGACTCAGGCAGTGTAGACACAGATTGGAGGGTCACATCACAGGAGGCTGGAGGAGCGTCCGCCTTGCTGGACTTGACAGGCGTCTCCTGGGGCAGCAGCTGCTCTAGCTGCCGGCTGAGGCTCCGGGGAGAGGCTGTGTCTGTCAGGAAGCAGCCTGGGCGCGGGCACACTGAGGTCCTGTGCTGACTGTCAGTCCACAGGACAAAGGCACGATGGATAGGAGGGTCAGGGGACACTACTAGAGAAGTGGGGCTGAGAGGGGCTCTGCAGGGGCTCTGCAGGTCCACCTGCTGCGGGGACGGAGCCTGGCGCTTCAGCACATCTCCATGACTTTCCAGGAACAATTCTTTCCGTTAAGCCTGAATCCTGCTTCCTGCTAGCAACACTGCGTGGAGGCCTGGAGTCTTGGAGAGCGGCAGGCGGGGCTGGCGCACTCAGGCCCCTTCTCCTTCCTGGGCGCTTACCCGCAGGAGCCCCGCCCGTCCCCTCACCTCTCCCTGAGGCACATGGCCACAGGGCCTTCCCTGTAGCCGCAGGTCTGGGGTGGAGGGTGCCCTGTTCTGGCCAGCCCTGGGCCCCCTAGCGGATGCTGGGGCCAGGCGGGCTGGGCGAGCCATCTGGTGCCTCACAGCCAGCCGCTGTCCAGCCGGAAGGGGCTCAGCAGTGCCCAGCGCACAGGCCCAGGGCGGCGGAGAATCCCAGACAGCCGGGGGAAAAATGCGTCTTTCCATTTCGGGAAATAGTCAAAGCTTCCGTATTCCACCAAAAATAGAAGTGGAATGCTAGAAAGCAAAAATAGGTGGGCTTATGTATGTATGCGATTCAAAGGAATCGACAGATGATCCATGCTCTCATCTCTCTGGAATGCGCTGTGGAGTGGAGAGCTGGAGCCGGCCTGGCCCTGCTCCTGGGCCTGCAGCTGCGGCCATGCCACTCCCCTCGCCGGGTCACTGCTGTCCCCCTCACCACGACCGGGGCCCTGACGTGAGCCCTCCACCCTGGTCTTCTAGTAGTTGATGGCAAGGTGCCTGTGGGACCGACAACTAGCTCTGCCCGCGGCCCCTGACGTCTCCAGGGCTGAGCCCCGAGTCCCAATCCGGGAAGGGCAGGGGCTCCGGGGCCCAGTTCAGCCACAAACAGTGACATACGTTTGGTGGTGTGATTTGCCGCATTTGTTAGGTGTAGCTCTTCTTATAGCTTTGCTTAAAGCACATCTTAGGTTCTTTGTTGGTGCATGATTTCATAGACATCTGCTGCATGACCTTCTTTGTGTCACCCAGAGCCGTCTTCTCATGCTCGGTGTCCAGGCAGGTCACTGGAGGAGCCTCAGATATCTCTGGGGCTTGTTCCAAGCTGGGCTTAGGGTGTTTAACATTTGAGCTTTGATCAGCTTGACTTGCCATATTAATATCACAAAGCAGAAAATCATGATTATCACCTCAACAGGGGAGAAGAAAAATTATAAAAGTCCAATCCACTTTCATAGTGGACTCTTAGCAAAGTAGGAGGAGAGAAGAACCATGTCACAGGCGTGTTACATAAAAACACCCCCGCAGCAGGGACCACACTCCCGGTGGATCAGGACGAGCTTTCCCTGAGACCAGGAAGAGGACAAGGACCAGGAAGAGGTTATTAACACTGCTGTCAGCACTGGCCAGCAAAGCAGGCCAAGAAAAAACAGTAAGGGCTGGAAAAGAAGAAGCAAGAGTCACTATTCACAGATGGCATCCAACAGAGTCTACAGACGGCTCTTAGGCTTTACTAAGTGGATCCAGGAAGATGGCTGGACAGGAGATCAATTCTATTCTATACAAACCAAAAGCCAGTGGTTGCAAAATAAAAATGTAGAACTTGTTTTGTGTTGTTTTATTTTAGTTTGAGATATGGTCTTTCCATGTAGCCCAGGCTGGCCTTGAACTCAAAGTACTCCTCCTGCTTTTGCCTCTCAAGTGCTGGGAAATATAGAATATTTTAAATGATCAGCCAAGACACCAAATAACTAGGAATAAATCTAATGAAGTTACGTGTGCAGTAGCTATACCAAAGACTATGAGATGAGAGCCACTGAAGAATATTTAGACACATGTCTGGATACACATGAATTGGAGTATTCAATGCTGTGAGCATATCCATTCTCATCTAATTAAATAGGCAGCATCAGTGTAATTCTAGTCAACATTCGAGCAGGGTTTGGGGGACATTTAAAGAGTTCTATGGAAAGGCAAAATACCATCACAGCCAAGAAGAATTTGAAGAACTAACCTGGAAGACTAACCTAGTGTCGAGACGTGAGATGCCATGCAGCTTCAGTGGCTAAGAAGGTTCGAATGCAAGATGCCTCACAGAAGTCCATGGGGAGCACAGCTGCCATGACCACATGGATGATGAGGGGTGACAAAGTCACCATGGTCAAGTAGCAGGGGATGGGGTCATTTGAGTGAGGGGTCCCGGGCCAAGTTCTTACCAAATACAAACAGCAAATGGAACTGGAACCCCTACTTCACACCATGCAGAGAAAACAATGTCTCTAACTTTTATAACAGAAACAGCAAACCTTCTACAAAACACAGGAGCATATCTTTATGACCATGCAAAAGCTAAGATTTTCTAGACAGGGCACAAAAAACATTAACCACAAGGCAAAACTGACAACTCAGATCACTTTGGAACTAAGAATTCCTGTTTATCAAAAGACCATTGGGGTTATGGAAAGGCAAGACACAGAGCAGAAGGTGTTTGTAACACACTCCCCTGACAAGGGCTTGTGTATCTGGATATATAGAGAATTACTTGACGACGAGGAGGAGGAGGACAGGAAGTGGGGGAGAGGAGGAGAAATCCTTTCGTTCCTTCATCACGAGAGGTGTGCAGTAGAGAATAAGCACATATCAATGTGCTCAGCCTCCTCAGTTGTCACATGGTGTGTTGAAGCCACCAAGAGGCACCACGTACTCTCTGGAGTGGCCAAAATGACAAGTGTTGGTTCCAGCTGTTGCTGTGGATGGAAGCACTCTGGAGAGGGCATGAGAGGTTCTGCACCCTGGAAAACTGGAATAGCCTAGGACAGCGGCATGTGCGCATCTCCTGTGCCTGATGAGCACCTAACAGAAGCATGCACACTTGTGTACCAGAAAGCACACATGGCCGTAGGCATAGCATCCCTTTTCATAGAGCAAAAACCAGGAAGCAACTGAACCCTCCATCATAGCAGAATGAACAAATGTACCACGGGACCTCAGCAAGCTGTAAGTTGACTCAGCTACAAGAAGTGCTAATCACTGTGGCCCACACAGGGAAGTCGATCTCACGAACAGTGTCCCGAGGGAGAAGCGAGACACACAGTTCGTGTCTGTGATTTACTCCTGGCAGGTAAGCATGGGTATAGCTCATCTGTGCAGGTGCAAGTGGGGGCAGGTTAGCTTTGGGGGCACTGGGGAGATGGAATGGTGGCTGTTGTAACCATTGCCCACTATCACCTTCTAGGACACGGCAGGAAGCCTCTGTCCAAGCTTCCCAGACACTGAGTCTTTTGGTGACTTTGGGCACTGGACGCCAGGGTAAAAACAACTAGTTATAAATGACCCCATCTGTACCACTGTGTTACAGCAACATGAGACAGGCATGGAGTTAGGAGTAGGATTGTAGGGGTTTCACTGGCATCTCCTCGGGCACCTCCAAACTGTTACCCCAAGCTGCTGCTTGTCCGCTCCCCTCCACGCTGAGTCTATGCTTTACCAACTTGGGTATCTGGTCAGAATGAGCTCATTTAATTCTTGCCCTGCCTGTTCGTCTCCCGCTTAAATTTACATTTTAAAGCACACTTTGTGTGCCACTGATTAAACAAGGTCAGGGTGAAGTTCACGAAGTCACAAAGCACAGTGCATAGCTGTCCCACCCTCACACACTCTGAGCTGGGACTGCTGCCTATGCAGCCCTCGCCCGACAGGAAAGGCAGTTCCCACCTGCAACTCTGTCTGTCCACTGCTCTGTCTCACATGAATGCTGTATATTTACATACGAGATACATGGTTTCTAGGAGGTATTTATTAACAAATGAGATATATCAACACCGTATACATATATATTTACATAAGCAATATATACTCTATTGACATATTATGCACACATATATTTATATACATACTATGGTTGTGTGTTCGAGCCCTTTGAGACTTGGTTTTCTATGTTCTTGATACAAATCCCATGACAGTAGTGTTGTAAACATCCTTTGTTGTATGCTTTTTACTTCACTGCATATTTTGATAAACATTGACAATTTTAATGCGGTCAGATTTACCAATCTCATCTTTATGGTTATTACCTTTGTGCCCTAAGGAACCTTTGTTCGTCTCCGATCATGAAGATATACCGATCACCTTCAACTTCCTTACAACTCTAGAACTGATTTTGGTGTAGCACATAGGGAATCCGCTTAATCCCATTTTCCCCAGGTGCACAAGTGCTCCAGCACCACTTGTTAAAGGTATGTATCTCTTCTCCCCCACTGCAATGCCTTGTCTGTCTTCCAGCCAGAGTTTTGTTTTGTTTTTTTGTCTTTTTGAGACAGTATCTCACCACACAGTTCAGGCTGGCCTTGAGCTCACTCTATTACTCAGGTGGTCTGAACTTGCAATGCTCCTCCTGCCTCAGCCTCCTGAGGGCTGGGATATTACAGGCCTGTGCCACCTCGCCTGGCTTCATCCATCCAAATTTGTGTGTGTGTGTATTTTCATTTGTCAATTTGCCCTGCCCTTGGCCATCAATAACTGAAATTACTTACTCCAATCTAATGTCACCTTTGGTAGTGCAAATCCACCACCTTATTTTTCTCTTTAAGGCATGTCTTGGCTACTCTAGGTTTTTTGTCTCATTATATTTTAGAAGCAGCCAAACTGCACAAAAGCCCTCTCTGGGGATATCTCTAAGGATTCAACTGACTCTGTAGGTAATCCTGAAGAGAAGTAGTATCTTTACAAAACTGAAATGTTCTTATCCATGTAAATGGAATGTCGTCACTTAATTTTTACATTAATTTCGAAAATACTTTTTCTCCTTATAGCTCATCTACTTCTTTTTAATTCATACTTTCATTGCTTCTATGAACAGTGTCAGTTCCTAAATTGTATATTTGTGCTCACATATGGAAATCATGTTTGGGTGTGTTCATGTCATTCGCCAATTTCATGCACAGCGCTCCGTCAGATTTTGATCGAATCTATGAACACTGCCAGTGACCTTCAGCTCCCTGGCTATGCAGCCACATGGCTTTCTTCCTTTTACATCGTGTCCTTTGCTCTGTGCACTGGGCTGGGTGACTGGGGCAGGTGGCCCAGGAGACCCAGCGCTCCTGCACTGGTTTTTGCTTAGGAAGCTTTTAAGTTTGGTGTTTGTTTCAGTTGCCTCATTGATGTTCTTTGTTAGGGTTAGAAAGCTCCCTTTTAAGTGCTCTAAGACAGTTTTTCTAATACAAATGACACTGGATTTGATAAGAGCTTTGTTGCAGCTCTTGTGATGACTGTACAGAAGTCCTCTCACCTTTTGATATATTTAAAAACATTGACTTGAAGTCATATTCTTGGGGAATGGAGGGCAGGCGTAGTGTCCTTGCTGTAACTTCGCACACTGTTGATTGTGGTTCGCCGAAGTGTTCTGAGTAGGTTCTGAGATGATTTCCTTAGGATTCCTGTCTTGAGGTGGGGTGTTGCTCATTGTAATCCCAGCTACTGGGGCAGTGGAGGAAGGAAGGCCAGTGTGAGGTGGACCTAGGCTGCTCTGCGAGACCCTGTCTCCTGATTAAAAGGGGCGGGGGAACTGGGCATGTGGCTCAGGGGTTCAGCATTTGCCTCACACGAGGCCTCGGGTCCCACCCAGTCCTGTAAAAGGTAAAAAATAAAAAACATGAAATGTAGTAGACAAGGTGCGAGGAGTTTCCCCTCAGTCAGTAATGTCCCCAACACTTCTAACTATCCAAGGACCCTGTGGCCTCTGCATGTCAAAGCCAAGGGGCTCTGCAGCCTCACTGGCCTTTGCTCATTGGCCACTTGTTTCCTCCTTGGAGTTGCTCTGCTGCCGTCCTGGTTCTCCGTCTCTTGACCTGGCTCCTCGCTCTTGTTTGGCTCTGAGGCTGCAGTGCTTCGCTTCTCTGACCTGGGTTCCCTTCTCTGTCTACCCTCTTTTTAGGTTGCTGATGACCCCTTCCACTTCATGAGTCTCACAGGCGCATCCCCAGCGCCAAGCTTTTGTGTGTAGCCCCCGGGGCTCCCGCGGGCTTTGTGCTCCATGCCAGGCACCTCCCCTGCCATGTTCACACAGCTGCCAAGGTGCTGCCCTTTCCGAGAAGCACAGGACCACCTCCCAGATCCACTTCCACAGGCGGTCGAGCCCGCCGCTCCTCCTGTTGCCACCTGACCCAAGCTCTCTGCACCTGGCCTCAGCACCTGCCTCAGCCATCATGGCCCCTACTAACCATGCTGATGGTGTTCGCAGATCTGACTCCCGCCTCCAGACCCAAACCAGGGTCAGGCAGCGTCTGGAAAGTGTCAGAAGCTTGATACTTAGGCTTTTTGGGCCGCGGAAGCCTGCTGCACCCCCAGCCAGTGCTTCACCAATGAAAAGCCCATTCCTCAGTGGGCTGCACAGAAGGGCCACAGAGCATCTGCTCGCTGGGTTCAGTAAGGCAGTGCCTCCTATGTCCTGGTGGCTGAAGGAGAGCAGGGGCCTTCTGGACAGCAGCTTATCTCCTTGAACCCCTGAGATGGAGATGCTCCCCACCCCACTGCCTTGGGGATTCCCCCTGCCAGCCCCACAGCTATGGTGCCTCCCAGCCCTGCTGCCATGTAGCAGCCTGGTAATGTCCCCCTACGTTGGACCACCTGAGGATAGACACGTCAATCACATGGCCCGCCATGCCCCATCATACCCAGGGCAGTCCAGAGGCCCTGAGGTCAACTTTCGGCCTCTGCTTATCTGTCTTGCCGTTCTTGCTGTAGGCTGGTTTCTAGGCAGGGGTGTGTGGTGGGGACGAGAGGTCACCTGGCTGCCCACGCAGTTAAGAAGGTGGGCACAGAGGGGCCTGAGTGCAGAACACAGGGGCCACAACTGTCCGCGTTGTGACTCGGCTCCATGGGGGAGGAGGCGGCACAGCGTGAGCTGGGGAGATGCACAGTGATGAGTGGTTGTCTCGGTGGTCAGTGCCATCTGCTTCTGCCACTCCAGTGCCACACTTCTGGAAATGTAGTACAAAAATATTACTCAAATGAATGTACCATGACATCCTGCTTCCCGCTTATTAGCAGATGTTCCTTTTTCCTTTTTATGTTGTGGTCCTGGGATTGAACCAGGTCTTCACACAGAGCTAACTCTGCTGAACTTTATTTATTTCTTTAGAGACAGGCTCTCACTATGTCATTCAGTTGCCCAGTTTGGGCTCAAACTTGTGATCCTCCTGCCTCAGCCTTCCAGAGCTCTGGGCTTACAGGTATGTATCATGCCTGGCTTCTTTCTGACTTTAACCCTAAGAAATGTCAATGATCTACTTTACAATTTAAAGGTATCTGTCTTTTTTCAAATAGGTTGAGCAGAATTAAAACACAATGAACTTTTTTCAGACACAAATTTGGTTGTATATAGGGCTGACAGTGACACGGGGTTCAAAAGAACAAGAGCAAAGCTGTCCTTCGTGTTCAGTGATGACAGATACATACCCTGCCCCAGGTGTGCTGGCCAGTCATCCTGACCAGTGGCTGTGAGCTGCAATACCAGTGTGGCAGGCTGGGAATGGGCCGGGAATCGGGGTACACCGAGACAGCCTTGGTGGGCAGCTCCTGGTATGCTCCCCTCCTCCAGCATGTAACCCCCCTTCTCCGTTTGCAGAGGACATGGACTCTTACACCAGGAGCCCTGTGCATTTCCTTAGCCAGAAGCCCAGTCTGCGGCCGAGGTTGCACCTCCTGGGCCTTCCTTTTCCCAGTTCCCATGAGGAATGGGTCCACCCCACTGGGTGTACCAGAGTCTGCCAGAGGGAGAGCATCCCCTGTCTGTAGAACCCCCACATCACCAATCTGCAGCATCAGTATGACCCTACCTATGGGTGCAGTTCTCTGGCTGTCACCTCAGCCAACTGAACGGAAAGCAGCCTAAGCGAAGGCCACGTCTCTGGGCATCGAGGATCAAACAGAATCTCACAGGCAGGATGTGGCGTCACCTGTGCTCTCAAGGCAGCGCTTGTCCCACAATCTGCAGCAGCCACACAGAGACATGGGACAGGCACCTGCAGGTACCAGCATGGTACTGTTGACTACACTTTACCTTGAGGACCAGCAGGTAGATGGCCATGCCTGCCACAGTGGCCAGCACCTCAGAGGGGACAGGGCGCTCTCTTCAGGCCCCTGGGTGTTGAACTTGACTGTGAACAGAAAGCAATGGCAGCAGTGTCCTCGGTGCTCCCCAGGAACAGGGAGGAGCCCATCTGGATACACCTGACCTCGTAGGTACTCAGGGCAAGCAAGGATGCCAGGCTCCCTGACCAGCTGGCAGTGCCCTGGGGTCTTGCCTCTGGTGACTAGAGGGGAGAGGGCCACCGTCCCAGGTCAGGGGGAATAAAGGCCATCTTCGTGGGCAGTCTATGACATGTGTGACAGGAGAGATGTGCACAGGCTCCTGGCTTGGGCCTCAGGAGCTAGAGAGGCCAGGTGGTGGCAGTGTGAGGGTCTCCACCAGGGCCACTGCCTTCTTCCTGTACTGCTGCCAAGGGAACAGGAGGCTGAGACAGACACACAAAGCAATTCCCCCTCCCTGCTGCAGACTACAGCCATGGAGGTCTGTGGAAGACGGCCGTGGTGAAAATGGCTGTGCTTGGCCAGAGGCTGGAGAGGTCACTCTGGGATCTGCACTCCCGCAGGCAAGGCACAGGTGCTGTGAGACACAGCAGTGGACAGACAGCTGATGGCGGATGACTGCTGGCCCTGTCCTCCCATGTTCCCTGGCCTTGGCCTGTGGGAGGGTAGCTGACATCGCAACTCTGAGAGGAACCAGACTAGCTGGGCCTGCACAGGCTGCAGGCCCACAGGCTCACCAGTAAGGGCGGCTGCAGCGCTCTGCTTCAGGCACACCCTGCTGGGTCCAGATCTGCTTACTGAGGATGAAGCATGAGAAGGCTCCCGATAGCCCCTGTGTCACTCAGACCACTGCCTGTGTCCCCGGGCCACTCCCTGCAATTTAGCCGAATACAGCATAAAGGGCGTGCTCAGGAACAGACTGCCCAAGAGACAGCATTTCCTCTTTGCTGGTCACTGATGCAGACTCTCGGCTGCCCCCAGTCGCTCTGAAGCACACCTACGGGTGCAGCTCTGGGGTGGGGCAAGGCTGTCTCCAAGCACTGGGGGTGCCAACCAGGTTCAAGGGCTATATGGGCAGTTTCCCTGTATTCCACTTCCATCACTCATTTTATAACCAAGCACACAGGGTGTGCGTGTGTCCAGTGCCCGTGGCTATGAGATGGTGGGGCCTGAACTTGACTTGGTGTCTAGGCCCTCCAAAGTTGCAAACCCAGCTGTCCACAGCCCCTCAGCTTCCCCTAGGAGTCACTGCGACTGCTGCCTGCTCTGTGCCCAGGTCCAGTTCTGCAGCTACCCAGGGAGCTTTCAGTGTTTCTGCTCTCCCTCAACCTATTAGCTCCGCATAGGTGACATGAAGCTAAGACTGTGGCAGAGTGAGGGCGCTGTCCCGCAGGCCTGGTGGGAGGCTTTGTGCTGGTCGGCAGTCCCTGGCAGAGCTGAGCTTGCCCTGGGGAGCACAGCACAGCCTGTGCTGGGCACAGGGCTTCGAAGACTCCGAGGCTCTGGCTGACGCCATCCTCAGCTGTGAATTTGATTCTAGCAGAACAGATAAACCCATGAAGAGCGCTCAACACAGGTTTATCACATGGATTAAAAAAAAAAAAAGCTTTAAGATTCCTTTATGAAAACCAAGCTGTCCACTAGCTCCCTAACTTCGGTAGGCTGGATGTGCTTCTAACTTCAACGTGAATTCTAACCACAGCCTGGAGGAGCTGCTCTGGAGGGTCCAGCACCGCAGCCCGCTGTGCTGTGCTACCATCAGAGCGGCTCCCAGGACATGCCTGACACCAGGATTCAGGGGCCTCGGTCTCCCTTTTGGATTCAGTCGCGTCCTGGCCTCGCCTCCGTCTGGCAGCACCCAGGACGCTCAGGAGCGGGACCAGATGCTGCCCAGCAGCCACCAGGCCAGGGGCGCTCTGAGGCCAGGTCCTCAGCTTGGCCTGGCCTGGCCCGGCCCCGCTCACTGAGCGCTGGGTTCGTGAGGCCGGTGCGGTCTGCTGGGCTCGGTCTCCGCGAGCGGCCGCCCGAACCACGCTCGCTCAGAAAGCAGCAGCCAGGGCTGCGTCTCCACGGCGGGGGAAGCGGCGCGCGACACCCGACGCTCTCCACGGGGCCAAGTCACCAAGCCTGAGCCCCTAGTCCAGCAGGGTCCAAACCAAGCGGCCGAAGCAGCTCCCTGCCGAAGGTGAGTGCGCGCACGCTGGCGTCTGGTCTCTGGCTCCGCCCCCAGCGCGCGCGCCCCCGCGGCGACGGGCGGGGCGGGGCGGGACAGCAAGGGGCGGAGCCGCGGCGGGGCTGAGGGCAAGCTGTGGGAGCGGGCCAGGCCGGGTCTGACGAGACGCAGCGCGCAGCGGGCAGACTAGGGAGCGGACGCGGCGGGCGGAGGTGAGGCGGCAGTGGCGGCTCCGGGGCGGGAGGCAAGGCCGCGGGGCAGCCCGCGTAGACCTGGCTCCGAGAGCGGCGGCGCCCAGGCACGGCGGGGAGGAGGCTGCGCCCGGGCTCGTCTGCATCCGCGTGGGAGCGCAGCGCCAGGGAGAGCGCGCCGGGGTAGGGGAACTGAGCCCGGAGGAGAGAAGGCTGCGACCCCTGGAGGGGAGGCTGTGCCAGGGAGAGGGCCTCCGGTCCTGCAGGAGAGCTCGCGCCTCTGGGTGAAGCCGCGGCTGGGTTGGAGGCACCGTGACCCGAGGAGGGTGGTGTGCCCGGGAATGGGCTGCTGTGTCCCCAGGACAGGCTGCGCCCGGGGAGAGGGCGCTGCGCTCCTGGGAGGGACCCGGCGGCTCCGGGACCGGCGGGTCCGCAAGCCCGCACCTCCCCCCCCCACGGGCACAGGGTCAGCGCTAGACGTCGTGCGGCGGCGGCTCCGGCCGAGAGGACCCCGCGGTGCCATCCGGGCGGCGGGCCGGTGCGGTGACGCGCTCGCGCAGGCTGCAGAAGGACGATTGCGTGGTGGCGGTGCGCGTCAGATGGGCCGGGGACGAGGCCGTGCGGGGCCCTCGCCTGGCGCGTGCGTCTGAGCCCGCACCCGGCGTCTGGTTGGCGGTGGTGTCTTTGCCCGCAGGTGTTGGGGATCCCACCGTCGCGTGCCATTCTGGAAGTGCCACAAGAAAGTGGTCCTGCTCCAAACTTGTTTCTGTACTCTTTTAGCGCCTTAACCAGAAGATGGACCGGAACGGCAGTTTTATGTTGAAATGTGCGTGTAACCTTTCCGTGCCACTGGGTTTTGCTGAGGTAGCGTCGCTGTTTTGCTCGCTATTTCGGGAGCAGTTCGGGGCTGTGGAGAAGTGAGCCGTCGGTCTCTCATCCCGGCTTTTCTTGACGCTGGTTTTAACCTTCCTGCTTGCTGCGGTTTGCCAGAGGGAAAGGTCGACTGGTACAGCCCCTCCAGCCCAAGAGAACGAACTGTCCCTGGATGCAGGATTGCTGGAGGGCAGGCAGAATCCATGCATGGACACCCACAGTGGGGCTTGATAAATATTGGATGAGACATGCCGGACAGCGGGGCACTGTGTCGCAGTAGGGTGAGGGTGAATGCAAGGCTCTCAAAGGAATGCATTGTCCAGGAGCAGTGTCTGTTGGATATCCAACGTCAGGGTTCCTGGGAACCAACCTGACCTGGTGCAGTCAGCCAGACATGGCTGTCCAGTTTGGGGCTCTGGCTGGATGGAAGAAGTGGCTTTTCTGCAGGGGTGGTAGTGGGAAGAATGGGGCATTCCTGAGACATCAGTGACACAAGTGTCTCCTGCCATCTGCTGGGGGGGGGGGCAGGCGGCAGGAGCTGCCAAGCAATGGCACTGTCCACACGCACACTCTGGCTCAGTAGAGTTCTCTTCTCCTGCACTTAGGTGTGCACTGTGTGTGAAGTACTTGGACTGTGTTGAGATTTTTGAAGAGGAAAATGTGTTAAACTTACCTTCACCGGTGTGTAGGCTGGGGCTGACTTGGTTTATCTGATGATTACTGCCCGTTGGCTTGTCATGTGCCAGGCCCTTGCACAGGACGCAGTGCCCCATGTGGTAGGCAGGATTCAAAAGCCACTGGCAGTCTGTTCTTTTCGTCACTTTGTAGCATTTAATTTTTAAATGAAAAATTCCAAGTTTAGTTGTAAAATTATGAAAAATCTGCTTGTAGATTTAAAAAGATGAGCGAGCACATAGTGCATTCAGAAAGGACCCAGACGTGGACAGCCTCAGTCTCGCCTGGTCCTCCCCACCCAGGGCCCGGGCTGCTCCTACTGCTGCTGCCAGCTGATCCTGCGGTGGTGTGGACACCCTGCGTGGCCACAGCTGTGGACACCCGTCGACTTGGCTTCCCTCATCTCCTGTCACGGTGCTGCATGGCATATTCTGATAAATATTCTGATAAATGGGTGTGGGCAAGATGGTGTAATTTTTTTGTTATTGAAATCCCTTCACTGTAAGTCTTCGTTAAGAACTGGATTTTATCCCCTTGAACTCTGTGATTAGCTGTCGGTACACAGGACCGAAGCATATCATTTAAATAAATAGGTGGTAGTTAGAAAACACCTACTCACTGGTAGTTAGTGAGGTAATACATTCACTGGCCTTTTAAAAAAAAAAACAAAACAGCTAAAAGAAAGTTATCCAGTTTGTTATGAAGCCAGAAAGTTAGAGCAGTCCCTTTTTTGGGGAAACTTGATGGGTTTCCACATCAGCTTCCTGAATGCCAGTGGCCTGGTCCATAGCTTGGGATGTACTGTCAGCAAACCCCTTATTTATAGAAAATGTGTAAAGTAGGAAAGGCAAGCCCTGTTTCCCGCAATGCTGCATATTGTCATTGTGATGATCTCTTTCTTCCTTGTCTGTCCTGAGTTGTGGAATTTTTAAACTTTTGCCTGACTTACTGGTGTTCTTGAATAGATGCAATTTATTTTATTCTGTTTCAGTGAGAAGTATTTCACCTCAGTAAGTTATTTTTTGCCTGTAATTATTATGGGACTTTAAATTGTGATGGCACAGCTTCTTGGGATGTGGTTGGGGAGGATGAGGAGCCAGTCCAGGTACCCATGCTGCCTCTGGGTGTAGCTTTGCCTGTAGCTGACCATTGCAGGACCAGCGCCATTGATGTCCAGGATAACCGCTCGTGTCCTCTCTTGATGATCTGGTGAGTGTCACTTGCAACTTGTCTTCAGCACTGTGCTGGTCTGTTGTGCTGTCTCAGGAGGATGCCAGTGACTGGCTTCAGCTTTGGTGGAGTTGAAATTAAGAAGTGAGGGTAGGAGCACAGTGGGCTGGATGCTGCCCGCTCCGGGTAATGGGATCCGGGCCTGGTCTTGTTTCTCTCCTTCCCATGGCCCACTCCCCAAACCAGGTGCTGTTCTAGGTGCTGAGCCCTGTGGGGATGGGCATTTCCTGCCCCTGGGGTTCATTCCCTCAGGCCCAGGCCTGTGAATGGGACCCCAAGGCCCCAGGAGCCCCTGAAGCGGTAGAAGGCCCAGCAGGTGGTGTGGGGCACATAGGTGGTGGAGGAGGCACTAGAGACCTGACTGAGGATGGGGGTCCCCAAAGGCCAGGGAGGTCAGAGGGCGGGGAGGAGTGCATCTTAGGGGTGCTTGGGCTGTGCAAGGGATTTGGGCTTAATCCCAGGGTGATGGGGCGGCCCTGGGAGGCTGCCACCTACCTTCCCTCACCCCTCTTCCTTGTAGAGTTTGTATCTTCTAGAAGCATCACTTGGCTGGTAGGTGGGCAGAAGCTTGTGAAGTGTCTGGGCGTTCCACCCGCTTTAGTGCATCCGTTCATGTTCCTCTCAGGACAGCCCGGAGGGTGGGCTTCACTGCCATCGTACCCAGTTATAGGCAGAAAGGTCTGCTTACCCAGGTCACAGAGTGAAGGGGGGGTGGTGGTTGTGCTCTTCCCACCTTCTACCCTGTGGCAGGAAGCCAGGCAGGTCAGCGAGAGGCCACTGGAACTAGGTGACCACGCTGGGTGACCACGCAAGGCCCCGCTGGGCGGCGGTGTGAGATCAGATTCCTCACTGTGTCCCCACACTCCGATCGATGCCAGCATTTGTAAGCCCCACAGGTGTGCTTTGTCCCCTAACAAAAGGAAAACATGGCCAGTGAGAGGGTGACGCTTTGCTTTTGCGTCACTCGTCACTCGTGATGGTGTCTGCTTGTCCTGTAAGAGCTCAGACTTCGAGCACAGACTTTTAGGATTATATCACTGTTGCATTTTCAGAAGGCAGGGAAATTGAAGTGAGATGGAGTTGCTATAACCTTCCTTCACCTTTGGGATCTGGTTCTTCTGAGGCAGTTTTTGCCTGGGGTTGGTGCTGTGCTCGGCCGGTGCCAGGATGGGGACTCATACTTGGTATTGGTTGGGGATCCTGGGACTGCCGGGATGGTGATGCAGGTGTGAGGTCGAGGTCCCCTCTTACAGGGCGTGTAGCTGGGGGTGCCGTGTGGTGGGTGTCCTGTGCCTGTGTATCGGCTTGAGGAATGGCAACTTGTGTCTGGTAGCGAGGTGGCATCGATACACTGGGCAAAGGTTGGACGCCTGAAATAGTACCTGACTCCCAGTATTCGGGGAGGTTTGCTGCGCTTAGTGTTTTTATGATTAGTCATTGGTAGGGAGACGTTTGGATACACATAGACATTCAAGGTCAGGTCCGAGAAGACACCGGGCCAGATATGTAAATCTGGAATTTTGTGTCTGGCTGGTGTCTGAGGCCACAAGCTGGGCAGAGAACAGATGGTAGGGACACTCGGGGACTCTGCCAAGGGTCTGCTGGTGACAGGGTCTGCTGGAGAAGGAGTAGAGTGGGAAGCCCTTCTTGGCTGGACTGGAGAGGTTGGAGTACCCCCTCGGGGTGGGGGAGAGGCAGGCCAAGGGCAGAGCCAGGGGGACAGCGCAATGACTCCTGGGAATGTTGCCAGAGGCGAACAGCCCGAGGGAGGCAGGCGGGTGCCTGCATGTTCCTGAGCAGCCAAAAAGCGTTGTTGGAAAGGCCCAGGAAAGGAAAGGGAAAGAGGTCCCAGAGTGGAGGCCAGACCCTCACTTCACTGGGAAGCATTTTGAAGACCAGTGGCCTTTTAAAGGGGAACAGAAAGCTGAATGTGGCTCAGCATTCAGCCCGGGAGCTGGGGGAGTATGCCTAGGAGTTAGGGTTCAGCATCTCACCAGCTGACCTGCTGGGAATTCTGCTTTTTAATTCTACTCTTTCTGAAGGTCTCCTGAGGTTGGTGCCCTCATCTGCCCAGCCAGCTCTGCCCAGAGGGGCAGAGGCCCAGGAGCAGGCAGGTGATGTCCTTGGCCTGTAGACTGTGCTGTTCATGCTGCTCATCCTTCAGCCAGTGGCACCTCTTACCTGAGTGAGTCTGGGCTGGAGTGCGTTTTGGCTGTTGGATGTTTGGGTCTAAAGTTGCGAGGTGCCCAGTTCTTCTCTCACTTGGGGCACTGCTCTCCCTGGGCTCTGCCAGGAGGCTGCTCTGTGTGTGTCCTGTGGGAACCCAGGAATGGGCACCTGGGAGGGGCTGCCTCTTGGGGTGAGCATTCCCTGGAGGGAGCCCACCAGACCCTATACCTGGAAAGTACCATCTGCAGGGAGGCTGAGGGGACAGGGTGGAGGGTGGCTGCAGCTTGGTTTACCCTCCAGGAGGGAGATAGATGCCAGGGGAGGCGTGCTTCCCTGGTGGAGGCAGGAGAGGCTGTGGCCCTGCTCTAAGCAGGGCTGGAGGAGGACAGGCGTGGGGTGGGCCGTGGACTGCAGTGGCTGAGGAGGCAACAATGGGGAGCGAGCTGTGGAGTGGCTGCGGTGCTGAGGAAGATGCGGGGAAGTGAGGTACCGAGGAGGAAACGCTGACTCAGTTTCCCCACTGTCCACTCTCAGTTCTGTAACTTCTGGGGCCCCGTAGATGGTGGGATTTGTCCCTACAAAGAGGCAGCTCCAAAGTAGCCACCAGCTTGGTGTCCATGAGCCAGCCCCATTCTGTTGGTTTCTTTCTGGATACATAGGCCCCACAGACTGAGGCTGTGTCCCCAAGACAGCCCTGCTTCAGACCCAGTTGCAAGTTTGGGGTTCTTGCCACCCCTGCTTGGGCCCCCAGAATCCAGGGAGAAAACCTTTTGTGTGTGCTGACTTCCCCCAGAGGGTATGAAAAGGATGCTCCTAAGAGGCCGATTTAGTGTGGAGGAGCCAAGCCTGGGCTCCCGCCTGGCAGAAAGGCTGTGTGCTTTTCCAGCCCAGGCACACTTTCTCCCCACTGCCCCGAGCCTCCAGGTGCTCAGCGACCTGGCCCTAGCCCCAGCCCTGTCCCTAGGGCCCGAGGGAGAGAGACTTCATTGCAGGCAGTCTGTCACAGCCCAGGGGGGCGCCCCGAAGGACCTTCCTTTCAGAGCCTCTTGCTGCGTAGCACAGCACTTCTGGCTGAAACGGGGTCTTACCTGCTCCCAGACTTGACAGCAGAGCAAGATGGGAGATTGGAGACTCCACCACTGCCTTGAGCAAAAGCAGCTCCTACCCGTGGCTACTTCCTGCTTTAGGGATGACTGACAGCAACCAGGAAGTTGCCAGAGACCTGCCTGTGTGCAGGTGATCCATGTCACCCTGTTGCAGGGGGCAGGAGGCCATCCATAGACCCCTGCGTTGATGTGGAGGATGGGAGTCAGGGCCAAGTCTTTAGCATGGACATTGTTGGTGCTGGTCATGCATTGGGCATGTGCAGGATGACTGTGTACACTCCAGAGTCCATGATGGTCCATGATGCAGTGGGCCACGTGTAGAGGTGGGATGGGCACTTCTCTGGGTCCTCCTGACATAATCCTAACACAGTGGAGTGGATGGTCTCACAGGCCCTTCACAGGATGGGAAGCTGACCCAGAGGCCCAGTGACTCCCAGGAAAACTAGGTGATATTTAGCTCACGGTCATTAGGTTCTTCTGTGGGGCCAGGCATGATTAAGTGAGTTTAATCTTCTGGAGTCTTTTAGGAGGCCACTGCTCTGTAGCCCCTGCCACTGTCCCTGACAGGAAGCCCCTCTGTGGCTGCATCTTTCTTCCATGCCAGGTCTTGCAGTCCGCACAGCCCAGCCTTGAATGTGCTATAGCTCACTGTCCTATGGGCCCAGAGTCCGTCTCAGCCTTCCCATCTTCTCTCTGCTCCCCACACCCCTGTCATGGCCATGGTACCTGCTGCCCTGACACCGGGCCAGGGATCTCATTCCCCCATCCCCTGCCCTCTGCCCAGTGGGAGCAAGAGCCCCGGGAGAGCAGGGTTGCCCTGGATCCAGATTGGTGGCTCCAAGGGCCTGGGGAGGGCAGGTGCCTGTGAGCACTCACTGAGTGGCAGCCGCGTCTCACTTCTGTGGGTGGCACACGTGGGACCTTCCTGCGTAGAGTGCGTTCTCTGCCTCTGCAGATGCACGTGTGCTTTTCTCCTTGCCACGCTGCCCCCTGCTTCCCACCGTTCATGGTGAATCAGTCATATATTTATGCCCCATATGTCTGTGTTATCTCCAGACTTCCTTGCTTTTCTTTGTAGAACAGAAACATTTACAAAACATTTAAAACTGTTATAAAACCATGAAATGCAATATAGTAAATTAATCTGTTAAAACAGGGAGTCCCCATCCTGCAAAAAGTCCCCCTATCTTGGCACCATTCTGCCCCAAGGGACAGGGCACAGGTGACATAATTCTCCTCAGTGACAGGAGTGACCTGACTGAGAGGTTAGGATTACACTGCGGCTGGTAACTGTGCACTGCGCGTGTGCTGATGAACATGAGGGTGCTTTGAATAATTTGGGAAAGTTTCAGTAAAAAGCAACCAAGCAGAGTGAAAAAGATACTTGATTGAACTGTGGAGACTTCAAGAATTAAAACTCGGAGGCAGCACAGCTCGCCAGCTGTTCCGGAAAGGAGCAGACAGAAGTGGCCCCGAGGTTGGGAGCCGGGGCTGGGTCAGCTCTGCCCTGCAGGGACGGAGGGTGAGGCTCTCGCAGGGAGGACTGCACTGGTCCACTCTGGAGGTGCACCCATCCCGTCTGCCTCCTCCAGCTCTGTGGCTCTGCTTAGAAGAGTGGAGGAGGAAGGGGTGCAAGGAGTCACTCGGAGTCAGGGCATCTCTAAGGATGTGGAGTTAGGGATTTTGATGCTCAAGGAAATGTGGACCCTGGCCTAGTGTTTCCCCTTTCTGCCCTTGTTGGAGCCTAGGGACTGACCTGTGTGCCTGCTATCTAGCTTAACCGGGCCTGCAGGCCTGGAGTTGATTGTAACTAAGGATGACGGTGATGCTCCTGGTGTAACATCTTATAGTTAGAAGCAGAGGATATTACAACGCGAGACTTCTTTTTGCATGGATGACAGTTCAGCCCGGTGTAGTAAGCTGGGCTGCCTGCCTGCTCAGGGTGAGCTGGTACCCTTGAGAAGAGGGCTTGTCTGAGGGTGTCTAAGGGCTTCCCACCTGGTTGTCCCAGGGCCCTGGGTCCCAACCAGGTGCCACCAGTGTGGGGCTCCAGAGGCTTTTTGCCTGGGCATCTTCCCTTTTCAGGAATGGATTCCATTAGTGTAGGATTGGCACAGAGTCTGGCAGTGTGAGAGTGAGCTGGAATTCTCATTTCTGCCCTAAGGAGCAGGCACATGTTTCTGAAGAGCCCCCAAATAGGAAGGGGGCTCCAGGGGTGCTGAGGGTACCATACAGTGACCCCAGCCCTGCATGAAGGGTGCTAGAGGCTTAGTATTGACCTGTGCATCTTTCTGCTTGGCTGGAAGCTGATCGGGAGATGGCATGCTTGTATCTTTGGCAGGCAGTGTTTTCGATGTTGGTGTTGCGCTACTTAGGTGGGGGTGAAATGCTCACATGAAGTGCATATTTATCAGTTTTATTAATTTCAAATTTGGATAGCTTTCTGAAATGATACCAGAAGAACTGTTATTTGCAGCTGATTGGTCAGCTTTGTGTCAGGGCTGCGGTTTGCTTTAGTTAAATAAAGTGATCCTTTGTGGAATTCTTGAGGGGATTATCTTTTCTTTCATAATACATTGAGAATTTTTCATTAAAAACCTACCCAAACTTTTGCAGAGCCTCATGCAATGATCTCTTTTGTTCACATTTCCAGTACCAAGAAAGTAGTGGCAGAGCAGTAATCCAGGCAGCACTGCCTGCAGGTTGAACCTGGTTTGGGGTCGAGCCGTGGCCCCACTGGAGCAAATGCTGGCATCTCAGAGCCTCTGCTGCCTGGGCTCCCAGATTCCAGCCTAGATTTCCCTGCCACTGAAACCCTGGGAAGAAGATGCACTTGCGTAACGTCTCAGCTGGCCTTTGGACGCACTCCCGGGAAGACATCCATCTGGAGTCGGCTCCGCAGCCATCAGGGCCCTTGTGCCCCTGTGTCCCTGGGGGCAGGGACGTCGCCTTCCACTCCTGGGTTTCACCTCCACATTCTCTGTGCTGTCACATGTGATGCAGATGAGTGAGTGACATATTTGGTCACCCCGGGGGACACGTCTGTTCTTTCATTTCATCCTGTGTATCGTGGCATGGGCTGAAGGACATGTGTGAGGTGGTGTCAGATCTGGCCTTTCTAGGAGTCCACTCTTCCTTCTCTTCTTTGGGGACTGAGCCCACCAGGGTCTGGGAAAGGTCCACAGAGATTCTTGAGCCTCTGGGGCTGCACATGAAGCGGGAACAGACAGGTCCGGCCTTGCCGTTCCTCCACCTGCCTGAGGGCTGATGCAGGGGTCATCTGGTCTTGCTGCTTGCTGAAGGAAGTGTGCAGACTGCTCCAGGACCAAGTGGTGTCTGCCAGCTCCCTTTCCAGTGCTCAGAGAAGACAGGGTCGGACGTGCAGGGCAGAGGGGGCCTCCGGAGGCATTGCTCAGGACTTTCTCCATCCTCTGTGATGAGCCTTTCTGGGTCAGGCCCTGCCTGCCAAGGGCAGGTCAGCTGTGAGCACCCTGATCCAGTCACCTTCCAGAGCCCCACCTGTGAGTGTGGGAGGCCTTGGGAGACACCTAGATGTAAACTACAGTGCAAATTTTCATTTGCCTCAGGCAGCTTCCCAGGGCTGTGTAGGGACTTTGAGAGGGGGTCTAAGACAGAAATCTCTCTGATGGAGATAGAGTCTGCTTGTTTGTTCTGAGGGGCTCTTGCTGAGGCCCATCTGGGTGTGTGCCAGGGTTCGTGTGTTGGCTACGGTATTGAGCAGGGCTGCCTTGTGTCTGGGACCTCCTGTTGGGCTCCCCCAGAGCAGCATCTTTGCGGTGTTTCATTCTTTCCCCATTCATCAAAAGAAGAAATTGATGCAGTTTGGAATTGATGCAGTTTGGCTGGGTACACTGGAAACTGCCCTGGGCCTGTGGGACCACATAGGCACTGACCTCTGGTCCTTACAGTTCTGCTTTCCTAGCATCTACACTGAAGTCACACTTCTGACAAGGCGAGGCTGGGTGAATGTGTGTGGATGTCAGACACTGCAGGGTGACGTGGACCCTGCCATGAGGGCTGTCCCTGTGGACTGGCGTACATCGATTTGCAGGATGTGCTGGGTGGGCATGGAATGGTTCTGGAGCACGCTTGGTGTGTTGCCTTCACTGGGGTATGCATGCCATGTGCACACTTGTGCTGGGAGAGATGGGTAGAGGAGCATGGTCACCACACAATTTGGAGGGCCAAGGACAGGGCACCTCATGGCAGGGTGGGGTGCTGTGCTTTACTAAGTCCACAGTCAGTGCTTCCTGCCCCTCTGGGTCCACAGACACCTCCCAGACCTGAGGAAACATAGACATCAGCTGAGATGTGAGGTGACTGCTGGACAGTCAGGAATACACATCACTCTGCAGAATAACACAACAGCCACCACAGAGTGGTCAGGACAGAAGCACGGCACCCTGGGGAGAGTAGAGCGTGCCTAGTGCTGTAGGCTCTGGTGATGGGTGTATTCCAGAACTCAGGCTCAGCCCTGGGAAGCCACCGAGCATCTGTGGCTGCACACAGCGCAGGCTTCAGTGGACACAAGAACCAGGTCTCCCCCTGCCTGTCGCCATGGGTGGTGCTGGGGGAATTGAGTGTCTGTGTGGGTGTGCATATGTGGCAACACAGAAATGGATGTAGATCCTTGACACATGGAGGTGTCACTTGGCTATGTCCTGGGGGAGGCCAGGGAGCCACAGCCCCTGCTGTAGCAGTGAGACATTGGGCTGCTCAGGAAGTCCACACGGGGCACCCTTGGATGCTGGGAGGGAAGGACAAGCCCAGGAAGGGCAGGTGTGCTGAGGGAGTGCCAGACTGCCAAAGCAGGGAAGCCCAGGTGGTAAAGCAGAGCATCTGAATGGTGAGGCAAATGCCCGCGCCTCCTGCTGGTATAAGCAGACAGCAGATAAACAGGGAGAGGGGCTTTCTGTCCGGTGGGAGAACAAGGACACAGTAGCGTGCCACCAGTGGACACCTCAGGCCCACTCAGGACTCCCAGGGTACGGTTCCCCCCACCCCTGGAGGTGCTAAGATTGTGGGGTGACAGTGGCAGAGAAACAGGAGACTCTCCTCCCCGAGTCGTTTATTTATTAAAAAGGAAAAGTAGAAACTTTAGAGTACAGGACGCTGGGTGGTGAGGCTGACCCATCACCCATGTGTGGCCATTTCACTAGGAGCGGAGGCCAGTGCCGCTTGGTTTGGGCAGGGGTGAGTGGAAACAACTGCAGCTGGCATAGGTGAGGCGTGGCGCGTGAGTGACTGCAGAGGCCCGACCCCTTTGTCCATTGGCTGCCCACGCCAGTATTTCAAGCACCTCTCCTAGCTCAGGTCGAGGGTATGCAAGAGACTCTGTGCTCTTCCCAGCTTCCTGTGAATCTGAAATTTCAGAGTAAAAAGTGTGGCAGCCCAGCGCAGAGCACAAAGGTGCTCAGCAGAGGTGGCTGTGGGCAAGGGTGCAGCCCTGGCGTCTGCTGGCTGGACAGAGGGGTCGGATCGATGTTGGTGGAGCCTTTCCTGGAGACCTGCCTGGTTCTGCTGTCTGTATAGGGTTCTTCCCCTGGAATTCCTGGCTGACTAGAGCATCCGGGTGCCAACCGGCACAGTGTGTCCTCTGACTGGGTTCCTTGCTCAGTGTCTCATGGAGCTTGGAGTTAGTGGATTGATCTCTAGGAATTGATTTCTGTGTAGTGTGGGGTGGGTGCTGCCTCCACATGCTGAGAGTTTTCTGGGTCCTCTGCCAGCGCCATCCTTGAAGGGAAGGCTGCTGGGCTCCCCTGTGGGTCTTGTCCACAGCTTGTCCTTTCCAGGGCCTCGGGTAGGGATCCCTTGGCGAGCACAGGGCCTCTTCTTTCTAACCTGGAGGCTCCACCCTCACCAACTTCTTTGGGATGCCACCTGGGGACAGGCATGGTGGTGAATAGCACCCCTTACCTCTGCCCACCTGCTATGCCCATGCTGTGACACTGCTGGAATTGTCCTGTGCTTATTCCCCATCTGGTGTGGTAAGCCGCCTCCACTTCCTAGCAGCAGTCACCTTTGGGGCTGGGGATTTAGCTCAGCACACAGGTTTAGCCTGCCTGACAAGTATGAGGTCGTGAGTTCGATTCCCAGTACCTAAAATAAATAAAACAGTCACCTTTGTTGTGAAGAGCAGGAACTTCCTGCTTCTCCTGGGGCGATCATGGTCCCCACTCTGGTCTGTTAACGCATGAACTTCAGGGTGGATCTCCTGGTGTCAAATGTCTGTACTCTGAGAAAAACCTTGTTTTTAACACTGCAGCCTACAAGTGTAGGCTGCTTATTTTAATGCTTTTTCAAAGTAAGTTTTCTCCTGCTCCTAGCCTGTGATTCCCAGCCCCCAGCAATAGCCTCTTTGGAGATAGTTTGTAGACTGCAGGGTAGACACCGTGGTGTAAGTGTGGGATAGCTGGCTCTTGGGGGAGGTAAGAAAAGCCTTCATCCTCACGCTGCCACCTGTGGTGTAAATGTTCCTGTATCCCAAGTGTGGTCAGCTGGTGGACAGGATCCTGGAAAGCATGGCGCTTTTTCCAGTGAGCAGGTGGGCGCTGGTGTTTGGCAGATGGCTCCCTGTCTGCCCTCACGAGGCCGTCACTAGGCTTGTGACTGTCACCAGGGTTCTCCTCACCGCAGGTCACTGGTGCTGACCTCTGCCATCATCATTTTTGGCATTTACTTCCAGGTCATTCCTGCTTTCTACTCAGGGCTCGAAGCCCTGCTTTCCCGAGAGCTGCTGTGCCTGCCCAGTGTGGAGACAGAAAGTGCAGCATTTGAGAGGAGTCTTTCTGGGCAGTGGAGTGGCGTGGCCCGATGACTGTCGTGGCCTTGGTCTGGTTAGAACACAATGTAGAGTCATGGTGACAGCTTCTTGTAGCATGACATTTGTGGTCATAGTCCACGCAGCTCTTTCCTCAGCTTAAACTGGACCCCCTGTCATCCACTGGTTTCTCCATTGATCAGGCAGAGTTTTTTGGGCACCTACTGTGTACCCACACTGGCCCAGAGCTGCACCTAGCACTTCCCTATGAGTCTGTGTCTGCATCGTTGCCTTGCAGTGCCTTAGGCCGCCACCCTTACTGGCTTCCTCCTGTAGAACACAGGCACTTGTCTCTGCCCTCGGTCACCTTAAATCAGCCCCAGGTCACCTGGTTCCTCACACTGTTTCAGTGCGCTTTGCTCGTGGAGGACGTGTGACCCGTCTGCTATATGAACTGCACTCTTCTGATAAGAGACAGAGGAGTGGAGCCTGGTGAGTCGGAAAGGTTCGTGATTTGAGGGGCTGGTGCTGCAGAACAGGGGAAGTTCGGTGAAATGGCACCTTCACCTGGTGTCTAGCAGGGAGGGTGGTTGGTATCGGCTTCCTTGGTGCCTGTGTAGTCCTGCAGGGTTGTAGCCGTGAGGGGCCTGGTTGCCTGCCACCTGTGGGTGCCATGGCACCAGTGGGGTGGAGCCACAGAGGAGGCTGCTTCCTGCTGGAGGTGCATGGAGGACCAGCTGGAGTGGCCTCAAGGTGGGCACAGCTGGGGTCGGACACAGGCTGGCCAACTGAGGCCCATTTGCTCCCTTCTCTGCCATACTACTTTGGGTTGGAGCCATTTTAATCTTTTGCAAAATTAAGTTGTCTCTAATTAAAACACTAGTGCTTTATTTTAATAAGAGAGAACAACTCCATTTTATTTACTTTGGACAGCTTAGGAGACCCTAGGGATCAGTTTTCTCTTTCTAGGAGGAGGAGGAGGGTGTGGGGGGGATCAGCCTGGGAACTGCTGCTGAGGAGGACGTTGTGCTGAGATCCCACCCAGCTTTGTGTGCTCTGGGTTCCCTGGTCCTCTTGACCATATCCCCCAGCCAGAGAGGTGGCGAGTTCTGTCTCCCCTTATTCTCTCCACTCCATCACAGCTGGTGGGTGGGGAAGATTCCAAGCATGAACACAACGTGCTTTCTGTGTTTTTACTGCTATGCCTGGGACTTTCATCGTCCCAGGTAGCAGTTGGGAGGAGCAAGCATTTATCTGAATACTGAGTTCTTCTAGTTTACCTGGGGGGTCCTCCCTCAAAGTTGTTTCCTCAGAGTCCTGCACCTGTTGGAACTGCAGACCCTCATCCCATCTGTGTGGGATGTGCCCCCTAATGGTGTGCACCAGCAGTGGCAGAACACGGGAGCACTTCTTCACAGAGTTAGGGGATGCCCCAAAACACCACCGAGGGGTGCACACACCCAGGGAGGCTTTCATAGCATAAATCCAGCCCTGTGCTTGAATAAAGGTGCAGAAGATTGTTTTGGTGAAGCCTGTTCCTGCAGCCACATCATTTGACGTCACACCTTAGCACTGAGTGCAGATGGGACCTGGAGACGTCCGACTTAGCATCAATCACCTTTCCAGGGAGGAGGAAGCCTCGGTCCTGCTTCCCCTGCCTGGAGCTCTGTGAGCTGGTTCAGGACTCCCCCCTCCCCAGCTAACACAATAGGAACAATGGAAGCCAGGAAATCCAGGCTCTAAAATAAGCTGTGTAGCATAGGAAGGAAGCAGCCCAGCCACCCCAGGCTTCCATGCTAGTCCTCACCCCACCACGTCCCTCATCCTCAGCCTGGCTCATCATCCAGGCTGGTGGCACTGAGTTTCTGGTCTGCTTTCCTCAGCCTCTGGGGTGGGCCAGGTCTCCCAGGACCCAGCGACCAGGCTGCGGCCTCCTGAGTGCCCCCTGCAGGTTCCCCGTGTTCCTCCCTGTGGCTAGCCCTGCCCCTGCCCCCATGCCTGGTCCCAGAAGGCTACTCGCAGCCTGTGACTCACCTCCTGTGCGCCAGCCTGCACTTGATCACAGCTTTCTAATGGATAGTGTTTTTAAAGGTAGAGGTTTAATTTTAGTGTTGTCTTTCATAAGTGGTGTTCTGGTGACTTTGTGTTGAAAAAGTGAGGTTCTCTTGAAAACTAAACATCAAATATTTTTTTAGAAATTTGTGAAAACCAGGTTTTACAGCCCAGTGCAGTGGGCTTAAGACAGCACTTGCCTGTGCCTTGGGCCTGGCTGAGGACCTATCCTGCTTCTGGCCAGGCTTGTGTCAGCTTCCGTCGTTGAGTCTCGAGGGTTCCCAAGCGTCCTGAGCTCCTCTTGGACCCAGAACGCAGGGTGTGGCCTGAAATTGCCTTTCAGATCAGAATATCTGAAAGCTGTGATGAGCTCCCTAAGATGCTTTTGACTGACAGATTTGGGGTGTTGGCTCCAGCCTGCTGGTCTGGTGGTGAGCGCACATGCGTGTGTGTATACACATGTGTGCACCCTGCTCTGGGCTGTGCCCACACCACTTCCTTCCACCTCTAGCAGCAGTGCTGGTAGCTCTGAGTTCAGAGGGCCATGCCTCCTGTCTTCCTGCCCTGCGGTGGGCTAGCATGGAGACAGTGAGATAAGCCTCACTCCTGGGCCTGTCTGGTGATGTAGACATGTGTCATGTAGTCACACGAACCGGCCCTGCCCATGCACTATACCTCTGCTGACCACTGAAGAGTCTTCCTCAGCACCTCTGCTTTGGTCCTGGCTACCCGTCCTCCTGAAGGACTCTTCAATTCCCGATTACCTGTGTCTGTCAAGGTCAGTGCCCAAGGTCCTATCTCTGTTCTGCCCGGTGTCTTGGCAGGACTGGTGACCTTTGTCCCATCCTGTACCAGTGAGAGGGGAATGATCTCGGGATATGGTTCCTGTCTGTGGTACCCTTCACCACTGTGAAAGTGTCAGGATCTCCTTCCAAGCAGGGGTGTGAGAGCATGCATGGAATGCATGGAACCCACACATCCGTGTCCCTGGGTACTGGGGATGTGCACATTGGCTTTGCAGACCACTAGAGAAGACACTGCCACCTATGGGGGTCCAAGGAGGAGGAGGAAGAGGAAGTCATGGATGGGTTATGGCCAGACTCAGCTGATGCTAGGGGCAATGTTTTGTATTTGTTTAGTGTTACCTCCCTTTGCTTTCATCTCTACTAAAAAATTAGTTAAGATCATTTTTAATTTGTAGGCAATAATTATGCATGTAGTTTAGGCATTTTCTTGGAACCACTTCCTGTAGTGGGCCCACTCAGCTGGCACCCTGCAGGAGAAGGGTTTTTCTGGGGCTGTGATAAGAAGAAGTGGTCTTAAGCTATCTTGGATGGCCTTGGGTGATTTTGGGGGGCCTTGGGTTGTCTTGGTGGTCTTGGATGGCTCTGTGATTTTCTCCAACGCTTTTGGGTGATTTTGAATGATGATAGATGGCATTGGTGGACTTGGGTGGCCTTCGATGGTCTTGGGTGGTATTAAGAGTTACCTCGGGGAGTCTTGAATAGTTTGGGTAGTGTCAAGTAGCTTTGGGCAACCTTGGGGGGCTTTGTATAGCCTTGAGTGACCTCTGGTGACCTTGCATGGCCTTTCATGGTCTTGGTTGCTTTGGATAGCTTTGAGCAGATTTAGAGGGCTATGGGTGGCTTTGTTTGTGAGTTGGCTGAGGAAGTTATGTGTGGCAGTGCTTAGTTTGGTTTGAAGGGACATACTTGGATGGTTCTGTTCACTCCTGTGAAGTTAGGTGGAGTCTGATGTTGTGAGTTCGGATTCTGAAGTTGGCTCATTCAGTGTGGACTTATAAGGAAGCTGAGCTTGAGAAAGGGGGCTGTTGTCCACTGTACACGTTTCACTTAGATTCCAGGAAAGAAGGCAGAGGGGGTCCGGGCTGCGTCAGGCTCGGCTATAGCTCAGAGATAAAAGGAATTGGGAGTGGAACATGGAGAACTCAGGACTCTGGGTTGTAGATGAAGCCAGTGCTGTGTTTGCTGCATTGACCTCTGACAGTCAAATGCAGAGCCAGGGAGCCCTGAGCAAGGGATGTGTCAGAAATGGCAGGGGCATTTCAGGGGCTGGGGCTTTGCTGGCCATTCCTGGGAGCCCACAGTGCCACAGAGCTGCTTGCTGCCTCCTTCCAGCCTCCTGCAGGTCTCTCCTGGGAAGCCAGTGACATATGCTCTGTGCTGCGGTCTTGAGGTGACTGGTGACTGGCTTGGGGTGAGGTTTTGAGGCAGAAGCAGAAGGTCACCTTCTCTGGGGGAAGTGGTCTTGGTGAAGCCCAGGTTCTGAACCCATCACTGCTAGGCTCGAGTGGGGCGAGGTGGAGGGTCTTGGCTTCCTTTCTCCAGGATCTTGGGTTGCATTCTGGAAGTGCTTTGAAGTCTGACTGTTTCAATGTTTGGAGGAGCCTGGGTTTCACTGTGGCCTTTCGGGGAAAGAGCTGGAAGCCTGTGTTCTGCTTCCTTGCACTGCCTCTGACTCGCCCCATCTGCTCCCTCTCAGCTGCAGAGGTTCTCAGATCTCAATTAATTGATTATATTTGAAGTGAGTCAGCCTGAACAAGCTGGCTCTCGGGAAATATCAAGTTATTGTGAGCGTTGCAGAGATGAAAGCCCAACATTGTGTTGTCTTTATGCTGTCTATTAAATGCACTTCGCACAGATCTCTCTGCCCCTCGCATCTTCAGGGACGTGGCCCATGCTGCCACCTAGGTTTCTGTGCTTTTCCTGCACAAGCACACAAGTGTGTACTTGTGTAAAAGTTCAGTTTATAAATTAGGCACAGTGAGAGATTAGCAACAACTAATAGACTGAGAACAACTAGTAGAGCAGAGCAGTAATACCAGCCCACTGCAAGGACAGTCACGTGCCCATGGTCACTTTTTCCTGTCAGTTCTGATGGCATCGTCTTCACGCTTCTCCAGATGATACAGGGAACACGGTGCCTGTGTGATGGGAAGCACTGAGGGGAGGGTCATAGTGTGGGCATGCAGTGCTGGCTGGCATGTGGTCAGTGGAGAACAGCACAGTCTGCTGATAGCTGGGGTGGCCTCTGGGTGCCCAGAGATGGTGGCATGTCCAGGGCGGATGTATGGACAAAAGGACAGCTCCTCTACAGGCAGGATGGGGTCAGACAACTCACGGTGTCTTCCTCTTGCCCACCATGGAACCCAGATCAAAATTTGTTTATTTTTGGACCTTTTTACTGATTTTACTGCGCTGTGGTTGACCTGGGCTAGCCAAGGCCATGGGAAGGGAAGCTGTGGAAAAGGGGAACTGAAGTGGAAGTAGATTTCTAGGATGTGGGTGATTCAGGGGCTGGCTTTCTTTATGAAAACACATTGGGGATGGGGGACCAGGCTATGGGATGGGGCGCCCCTGCCTACACAAGGGCCAGGAGTCAGCCCTTCTTGGCCCGGGACTCCGGAATCATTCAGGGTTTTCTCTTTATTGTCTGCCTGTGTCTGGGAATCTTGGCGGAGTCAGCTCTGTGCTTTTCTGCCTGTGCAGTTGGCAGTCCTGTTGCCTCGTTCTGGGAAGCAACAGTCAAGGGCTGTGCCCAGTATGGGGGACTCTTCTGGAAGACGTTGTTCACGGTTCCCAGCTTGCTGAACTTCTCAGATCTCGAGTGCTAGCAGAGGGTTTAAAGCTCTCGAAGCTCTCTGCTTGCTCTGTTTCTTTTCTGTGTGGTGTGAGTTCCCTTCTTTCCTTTTATTGTGATTGTGGCCTGGAGCAGGCTTATGAATTCCATGGCAGGTTTTATGAAGGGCCCACTCTGTGCCTAGCTGCATTGCTTGCTGAGTTTAAAGACCTTTACAGTCATTTGCGGAACCCTGTGTCCAGTGTGAGTTGAGGTGTGTCCCATCACTGTGTCCTCTGCGAGGTGCCTGGTGTGCCCTGGGGAATCTTGGGGTCGGGGGAGCCTGGCAGGTGGCTCTCTGCTCTGTGCATCCAACATTGCTCAGAACTGGCCCCACCAGGTAGACACACAGAGCCAGCTTGGGGGCTCTGACACTCTGTGTCTCATCATGAGGAATGTGGGGGTTTGTCAAAAGGACCAGTTAACAAAAGATGAGTTTTCCCAGCAACTCTTAACAAATTTGGGCCCACACTTCACTTTTCCATACTGCCCTTGGAGACATCGGTGGCTTGCTGGGGGCCGTCCTGTGGCAGTGCACAGGAAAGCACGTGTGTGGCTGAAGGTAAAGTAGGTGCATAGTTTATGGGAGTGCTGGAGTAACAGCATATGACTCAGACGTGGGGTTTCCTTATTTGAAATTCTAATAAAAAAGACATTTGGGAGTGTAAACATCTGCCTCTCTTTCAGGACTTGGAAACCTCAGTCATTCAAGCCTGCCCCAGATGGAAGTTCGTTCTCTATGAGCCAAGCCTCTTGCATGAAGAGGCTGGAAGGTAGGGGAGGTGTAGTGGGGTGGGAACTGGCAAGACACATTTGGGGCTGCCCTTGCAGGGACCCAGGCAGGAACCAGGGCACGGAACATGGAGGCCCCACTCTGAGAATCATTGCAAAGGGCCCCTAACATGCTCACGTCCCGGCTGGGTGAAGCACAAGAGCCACAGAAATGTAAAGTTGTGAAAAAGGAGGAGGAGCACTGTCACAGTGGCAGCGAACCCCAGAGCCTGAAGCCAGTCACACAGGGGCCCTGAGGGGGCACTGTGGCCCTGCACTGCCTGGCACTGTATCTGCTGGCTGCCACATTAGAAGCTCAGCCCCTGAAGCAGGGTAGAAATAACATAGATAATAAAAGGGTCCCCCAAGGTAGCAGAAGTTCAAAATTAATATGCAAACACCAGTAATAATTTTCATACACCAAAAAAAAAAAACAAACCCATTAAGAGGACATTACAGATGAAAGAAGCCCATTAAGAATAGCAGCAGTAGAGACAGAGTACTTGGGGATGCACATAGTAAGATCTGCTTAAGCCCTAAATGGGAGAAGTACTAGAGGAGACCCAGGAGTGGCCTCGGCTTGGTCTGCATGTCTCCACGGCATTCACACGTCCCTGCTAAGTTTGTGTAGAAATGTAACGCGACGCTGGGAAAGCATGAAAGCAACAAGAGCCAGTTGTTTTAGTGTGCTGGTCATATTGATCCTAAAACTGAAATAGAAAACCAAACAAGTGTGAATACAGAGAAAACTTGGAAAGGAAAGTGCTTTGGAGAGGGGAGCAGCCCTCCTAGATGTCATGATACAGCATGGGCCCTGTGGAAAATGGTACCATGTGACAGTGTCAGGTCAGCGAGGGCAGTGAAGATTGTGTCGGTAAACCCTGGCATACACCAGGGCAAGCCAGCCTAATAGCACTCTTTGGAAGTTTGGGATCACTTGGAACCTAAGCAAAAATCTGGAGTGTAATGACGGTGACATCAGTTTCCTGGGGTCATATGTAATACATGCTGCTGGCTCGTCAGCACTGTAGATTTAGACCTTGCACCAGTACCAGAACAAGCGCTGGGTAGAATGGTGCATGGAAGAAAGTGCAACTGTGCTAGTGTTAGAACTGTGGTGCAGAAGAAAAACTTTAAAAAAAATATAACTCAGAGTCCGGGATCAGCAATAGAGGAGTGAATTTGACTGCATTTAAAAATGCTCCAGGAAAACTTTTCCTTTCCTCCATCCAGCTTTGGCCTCGTCTGTAGACCTGAGCTTGCTAACCTGAGCAGTTTCTCTGGTTACCAGTGTGTGGTGCTCTGCTGGTCATGGATCTCATAACTAGCCTGTCAGGAAGGCGTATGAGACTAGCACAGGTGGAACCAAAGAAGGGAGCACTGGTCCAGCTGCTCTGGCCGGGGTCTGCAGAGCTTGATGGGGGGATGCCGCCCAAGTCCTGCTCTGTTTGCAGGTGCATGCCCGGAAGCAGAGGTAACAGCTGGGGAGCAGGCCAGGCCTGGTGTGTGAGTGCTGGTGCACAGGCTGCATTGCTCCCTCTGCTGTATCCCCTGTGCACCTATGCACCCTTGTATCTGGGGACACTGCTAGTTTTTCATGGATTCTTGCTTATTGTGTCATATACAGCTTCCTATTTTGTAAGCTGCTTTTCTGTTACCTGAATTTTTAACGGATCTGTGGTGTTCCCCTCTATGTATCCACTGGAGGTAGCCTTTGTACACATTGGTACTGCCCTGATGCTGGCTCAGGAGAGACGGTGCAACCCCCAGTGTCTCCAGAATGAGTGGCGTTGCCCCGCGATGCACCTTGCTCCCTTTTGGCTCCCTGTGAGCCGTATTTGAGGAGCCTCTCCATGCGCTGTGCTTGTGGCTAGTGGAGGCCACTTTACACTGGCTCACAGCAGCAGCAACATTGGTGTTTACTGCCGTCTTTGCCTTCATCATCCTGCAGCAGGCGGCTCTGTGTCCACGCTGTTTGTCCACTGTGACTGCAGCTGCATGGGGAGGGAACCGCCTCTCCTGTGTTGCTGACGTCTTGTGGAAAGCTGGAAGTTGCTGACCGGCCATTCCTGGGGTGAGCGTGTGGTGTCTATGACCTTGCTCTAAAAATGCAGACCTCATTTGTCTTTAGCTGTCGCCTTCTGCTCCATGAGCTTGTACGGGACAAAAGAGGCTTGGAATAGTTGCTTTGTGCTGCTTCCCCTTACTCCATGCGTGTCCCTGCTGAGGAGGGCGTGTGGGGTCCTCTCTCCCTTACGCTGCTCCTTCCCGCTGAGCTGGTGAGGGCCCCGGGGGCGGTGTGGAGCTGGGGTGTGCACTGAACCCAGGATGGTCCTCTGTTCCAGGCTGTGATTGCTGTTGCCTTGTTTTCTGCCAGCTTGGACACAGCTGCCTCGCTGCCAAGGGGTCTCTGTTTGCAGGCCTGGTGCGAGAGGACCAGTTGGTGACAGTGGCTGGACCAGCAGGGGTTGCTTTGTCGCCTCTTGTTATTTCCTTTTGCCTTTGCAGGAGTGGAACAGGGTGACTGCTGCTGCCAGGCGTCTTTCACTCCTGGGAGAGGAGACTCCTCGAAGTGGCTGTTGGGGGAACAGTGCTGATCATAGGTGCTATCATCCCTTTGGAGGTTCTGGTGCTTGGAGCGCCGGGTATTCTGTGCGTGTCTCGTTGCTGTCAAGTTCCTTTTACTTGTCTACAGCACTGTCACCTGTATTTTTTTTTTAAATTTTTTTTTGTCTTTTCGTTTTTTATCGGTACCAGGGATCGAACTCATGACTGCCTGCTTGCAAGGCAGGCGCTTATGCCGCTGAGCTAAATCCCCAGCCCCTGTGTCACCTGTATTTGAAAGAGTCATAAACTCTATATGTAGCCGTAAAATCACATCCTGGACAGCATGGTGCGGACCAGGCTCTGTGCTGCCCCCTGAAAGCTCTGGGTGCCTCTGCCTACCCTGCTTCAGAGGTCCCCGTTGCCCAGGGTCCTGGGACTCCTCCTCTGCCCCCATCAGAGTAGCTTAGCCCTACCCCACACTCCTCTAGGACCCTGCCTGCCTCTTAAGTTCTTTGATCTTTGTCAGCCTTGGCTGGAATCAGCCATGTGTGAGCTCTGGGGTAGGAAGAGCAGGCGAGGAACTGCTTGGGCTCACTGTGTCTTCCAAAGCGCCGGCCAGGGCTATTTTGCCCTTTGCCTGGACTCCCGACCCTTTAGAAAAAGTGCCCTGCATTTCTGAGTTTCTTTCACAAGATCTTTTCTTATGTCTCACTCTGGGACAACTTGCTGGTTGCTCGTGGCCGTGTTGGTGTGGGGAAAAGTAGCTGCCTGACAGCTCTCAGTTTTGGGTACATCAGCCTCATGCAGTCAGACTGCAGATGCAGCAGAGGTCCCCTGAGACCTCACATCTCCTGGAGCCATGGTGGCATGTGTGACTGGCCTGTGTGCATGTGCAGGGTGAGCCCTTGCTGTAGTCTCAGGCGGGGCACAGTGGGTGCCTGGCTGTGACGCAGAGCTGGGGCCGGCACACATGTTTGCAAAAGTGTATTTTGCATTGTGGTTTTGGAGCACTTCCCTCCCTTTTGGGAAGGCAGAGTCCTGTGGAGATAGGGTACACTTAGTGGTCCCAGCCTGGTCCCCTATGCTCTGCAGTGTCTCTTCAGCTTGATTGGTTTCATGCAGTTTTTACCATATTGGCCCGAGGAGCAGCGGGCTGCGTTCTGTGTGTGTACCGTGCAGCTTGGCAGTGGTGCGTGGCTGAGGACAGCGAGGAGCTCACCAATCCATGGGTGAGCAATGGGGTTAGCATGAAGCCTTGCACCTGCGCTGTGGGCACCAGGGCCTGCTCTGCCGGAGAGCTCTCCTGACCCGTTGACGCTGCAGCAATCCCAGCCATTCCAAGACACGCGCTGTAAGCAAAGTCAGAGACTCTGGTTCCCAGGGTGCACTGTGTACCACCTGCATTGCTTCCAGCTCCCCCTCCAGTCAGCGTTGTCATTTGTGCTCAGGTGTGCAGTTAACAAACACAGGCTCCAGCTCTTAGTTATTTGTGTTGTATTTTTAGGGTTGTGTGAATGAGGTTAAAATATTTTTAGTCTCTTTTTCATCTATCATTAATCTTTCTGGCTTTTCCTACGAGTTTAATCTAAAAATTTTCCTACAAGGAAAGCTACATTTATACCACTATGATGATGTAAATATACTTTACCATGAATCCAAGTATGCAGAATGCAGTTCTGGACTACGAAGCCCTCCAGGCTGAGGGGAATGTTCACAGGGAAACTCAGTGTCTGCTCAGGTTTCCACACTGCTTCTGGCTGCGTCTGTTGCCATGGTTTCCTGGTCTCACGACATGTTTCTGGGCTCTATTTCTATTAAGCTGAGCACCTCCTGGATCAGTTCCTCCAAGCCGTGGCCTGCAGGCCACTGGGGTCTGCACAGTGTTCAGACAGGTAATGCCCTCTCCTACACTTGATCCATGCCGGCCAGGTCTGGAATTCTAGGTTCCTTTCATTTTCCCTTTAACTGGGAGAATCTGCTGTTCCTCCCAGAGTTGGTGCTGCAGATGAGAAGGGGGTATCAGCTTGATCCTTGTGTGTGGGTGAGCTGCTCCTCCCCCAGAAACCCCTGCTGTCCTCTGGTGCTGACGTTGGGTTTCTCCTTGGTCCGTGCCTGGACCTGCATCCTGTCTAGACCCAGATGCCCATTTGGACAGCATCCCTGGCCTGTGGCCGGCACCTTCCTGTGAGAATGCCTTCTCCTAAGCAGTCTGGTCACCCTGGTCCCATCTGGTCCAAGTTTTCCAGCTTGTGGGCTGACCCTTTTGTGACTTCCAGCACTGGTATGGTTCACTGATTGCTACAGACGTCTGGTCACTACCTTTGTCACTACCTGGAATCAGAGCCTCTGGGTGGGTCCTGGAGAATGAGGGCTCCAGACCTTGAAGCCCTTGCACGGTGGTCGTGCACTTTCTATGGAAACATCACCCAACACCCCACAGGATGGGGGAGACACGAAGCCGGCCTGCCCTGTGGCTCTGTGTAGATCTGTTCTGAAGCATGGCGTGCTGGTGAGCGTCTTTCTCTGTTATGTAAGAGTGCTCCAGAGAGTTAAAGATAGCTGGGCCTTCATCCTTCTTCCATCCATGGCTGCAGCTTTATGTTCCTGTGCTCTTGGTCAGCAGGTTTGCCCTGAGATGTGGTGTCCACGCCTCTGTAGGAGGGAAACGCCCTGCTTCTGGGTCATGCAGCGGGGTGGGACAGTGCAAGAATTGGGGCTCAGGAGACCACCGACTTCATGCAGAAACAGACATACAGGCCCAATGCTCCTGCCCCATGTGGCTCCACTGGACCAGGCTGGCTGTGTGCACAGGGACATCAGCTCCCAGGCAGGTGGCAGGGCCTGTGAGGAAGCTTGTGTCGCCCTTGGAGGCCTCCTGCTTTGGAGCAGTCGGGACATGAGTCTTCCGCGCCCCCACCTCCCCTCAGCTTTCCCCCTTGTCCAAGCACCGTCCCCTCTCGGTACCTGTCCTTTGGCCTCCTGTCCTCACCCTGTACACATGTTGCGCCCCACTGCTCCTAGTCTGCGATCTGCAGCAGGGCAAGCTGGCATTGTGGCCAGGGAGCCGTCCTCAGTGAGCCTTAGTTGCGGCTGCTCCTACATGGCTGGCCTGTTCATGGCCAGGCCGTCACGCAGGCCATATGTCCCCAGCACCTGTGCTTGTTTCCGGCACACTCTTCTGTGAGGCTCCTGTGGCACCAGAGAGCACACGTGTGATGGAGCAGCTGAGTCACAGCTCTGTGCCCCTGCTGGTGAAGATGACATGGACACTGACCCTTCACAGTGTCCTTCTGGCCTCTCCCACCCTGCATCCAGAGCCACGAGGCCTGTTTTGCCTCCCTGCCCCATGCAGCTGGCCTGTCTGGGTATGGCCTCGGGGCAGCTCCCCTACAGAGTTCCTGGCTGGTCATACCGCTGCCCCTTGCCTGTCCTGCCGGGATGCTGGGTGGCACTTTCTGGAGAGTTTGGGTGCTGACTTGACTCTCCTGGGTCTGTAGTGTCATTTTGCTTTCTTCCTGAGTAAATCTGGAGTATCTATTTCTTAGAATTCGTTCATTCTACCTAAGTTCCCAAAGGTTTGGGAATGAAATCTTGCTATGTTTTTAGTGCTATCAGAATTTGGAGTGATGATTATTTTGGGACTTTTGCTGCCTAACAGCCAATTCCCCAGCATGATAGGAGCCACCACAGTGTCATGACACTCTAGACCTGCAGGTTGGAGCTGCTGTGCTGCCGGCCAGGACCTCTGCGGCTGGCGTCTGGCCTGGAGGCGGCTGTGTGTGGGGCTTGAGATTGGTGGTTTGCTGGCTCCTCAGCCTTCTCCACACCCTCAGTAATGTGGATATCATTCTCGCCGTGTCACCTGCCACATTTGGCTCAGGATTTTTGCAGTACCCAAGGGAAGTGGGAGCCCAGCTCATCTCTGCCACATCTGCCTGGGAATGGCAGCTGGGTCCCCTGGTTGGGAAGACTGTTCCCTGTCAGAACCCCACCACCTGGTCTGTCCCAGGCACCAAGGGGCTGGAATTCCCACCAGAGAGGCCATGTCCCTGCCTCCTCACAGTCGCGTGGCCGTGCAGTCCTGGCACCTCGACTCTTTCTCTTGCCATGTCTCTCACTCTGTGTATGCAGTTGGGTTTGATGGTGTTCACGGTATTTCTGCAGTGGTGAACGATATAAGTGTCCTATCACTGGGTCTTCTTGGTACAGAGTGATGTCCCCCACCTGGGCATGGGGCACCCGAGGCTGCAAGGGAAGCCACGCATGGCAGGGACACTGAGCCACGCCGTCTTTCTCTCCTGAGCCAAGACCTCATCCCCACCCCAGGAGCTGTGCCCTGGGATCACAGAGGTGAGGCAGGCGCATCTTCAGGAAACACAGCCTGTGGCAGCCCAGCAGACCCTGATGAAGGCCTGTGCTGCCCTGACCTGTGTCTCACGGTGCTGTGTCTGGCACATGGCACATGGGGCTTCTTCCTCTGGCCAGTTGCTGTCTGTACCCCTCAGTCGCCTGCCCACCCTCAGGCCGAACTGGGCATCTCTGGCTGTCACCCTGGTAGGAACGAAAGGGAGTTATTGAGAGCTGCTGCCATCAGTCCCCTGTCTCTGAGTGGTCACGGGAGATGTTGGTATGTGCCATGTCGTGTCACATGGGCCAGTACCTGTGCTGAGGGACACAGACAGGGAGGACAGAGGTGTGGCCGAGCAGTGAGGGGAGCCGTGGCCTGGCCTGACTGCAGCAGCCGGGTTTCAGATTCCCAGGGAGTTTCTCCTGGACGTGGACAGGTGTCGAGAGCCGGAAGTCGTATGAGGGGCACTGTGAGGTTGGGTTCCCACAGGGCAGCACTATCCACGTGGGACCCTCAGGTGTCGCTGAGAGAGACGCATGGGGACAGGTGAGGCACGCAGGCATCCATGAGCCCCATGGGTCACCATCTGCCCACCTCTGGCCTCTGGCTTCAGTTTGTCTGGGAAAGGAGCTGCCTGCGCTTCTGTGCCTGGAGTGCTGCACAGTGGGAGCAGCCGGTGAGGCCCTCAGAGGAGGTTTCGTACTCTACCTGGTGCTGTTCCTGCTGTCTTCGTTGGGGGCACCAGGGAAAGGGAGGGCAGTGGCAGGCAACTCCCCCATGTGACTGAGCAGGGGGTGCGTTCTGTTTCTGGCTGTGGCCCTGCTCAGCACCCAGAGTTCTGATACCCAGAGTTTATCAGGAGACAGTGAGCATAGAATCCCAGTTCCGAGGGAGTCCGCAGACACAGGGTTTCATGTTGCTATGCAGAGTGCAATTTACTGCTGCCTATTTTTAACAGGCCGTGAAAGTAAAGCGCCCCATTAATTACGCTGTGTATGCGAAGATGGAGTATTTTTATATAATGTAAGCACTCACTAGAGGAATGCATTATTTATAGTCCTTTGCACAATAAATCATGCTTAAAGACACAGAAAAAAAGGGCCATCGGCAGACGTTCTCTGGCCCGTGCTGGAAGGCCGCTGAGGCTGCGGGCTGAGCTCTGCGGGGCTTGAGCCCATCTCCTCCTGCGAGCCAGGTGGGTGAAAGCTTTGGTTGGGAAATTGTGTTTCTTTTCTTGTATACAGTGAGAGCTAATTTGGCAGCAGATACTTTGGTGTGTTATTTTATTCCCTGTCCAGGGTCATTTGAAGTAAAAAATAAAATGTGGGCTTTATTGCTAAATCCTGTATTTGGGGTGTGGTCCTCATGCGCCGTGGCCCCATTGATTTCTTGCTTGGTCCGTGGAGAAGACAGGTATTATGTCTGGGATTCTCCTTGGAGGCGGGGACACCCTGCGGTCACCCTGCCATATGGGCTGCAGTTAGCTAACTGCAAATGACGAGAAGGAAACTTTGCTGCCTGTGGGAGTTTGGAAGCTTTTTCTGGGCGTTTCCCATCGCTGCTGCGTGCCAAGTGTTCTGTGACAGACACTTCACTCCTTTTTATTTTAAAAGGAGCTCATGGAAGGCGCCACCTTACGCAATGCACTGTGTAACTTAGAAAGCACCATCGGACCCACGTGGGAGTGCAGAGGTGTGAACACACAGATGAGTGTGCATGGCCCTGCTGGGCTGGGCAGGGCCATGGTGACAGACAGCGCCCTCAAGGCAGTGAGGCCCAGTGGCACTGGTGGCTGGGGCTAAAGTGGGTGCAGTCTCCCTGGGCTTCCCTGGGCCTCATATTTTCAGAAGATAGAGCCGAGGCAGAGCCGTGGAGGAGCCACTGCATACCGGGCCAGCCTTGCTCCTGCTGCTATACCGGGAGGGCTGTGTTCCCTAGGCCCAGGCCTCCTCCCAGCCTCCCTGCCACCTCCTGCTCTGTGCAGTAGTTGGGGCTTGGGCTTTTCAGGCAGATGTGTGAGGCTGCTGCATCTCAGGGGGCACTGTGGGGAGCTCTGTGCTAGGCAGCAGGAGGGAGGCTGTTATTCGAGCCCACACAGCAGTGATGTCAATTCTCGGGGGTCCCAGTGTCCAGGTGAGGACCTTGAATCCTGTCTCGCTTGTGTAGATGTAGGCGCACACATGGCCTTGTCTCCACTTCCTGGCAGGCAGCCCAAGGCCTTGGCACCTTCCAGTTGACGAGTGCCATATTTGCTGTAGGTCACCTGTCTCCAGGTAGGGGCTGCTCATTGGGAGACTGAGGCAGTCGGGTGGGGATCTCAACTCCTTCGTACTGTGGGGAGAGGACCTTGGAGGGCAGCTGACTTCGCGTAGCCAGCAGGCTAATCCCTCACACCTAGTCACGAGATGGGTTTGGGCTGTGGGCATGGCCCATGCACAGCATTTCTGGGAACACAGATGAGACTCCTGCTAGGGGGTTGAGGGCACACATCTCCAGGCCCCCACATTCCTCAGGGCTGCCCACTCTATCCCACAGCCTCGGCCTGGTCTTGGGGGCTGCCCATCACACTACCAGACTTGAGCTGGGGGTTGGAGTCCCTGGGGCCTTGGTCATGGGGGTTGGAGCATTTCAGCTGGGGCTGTAATGGAGTCTCCAGGGAGACAGGGGAGGCTGGGGGACCAGTGTGGGCCGGCCAGCTGAGACTGGTGCCCTCCTGCTGGCTCAGCATTGCTTCTCCCACCTCCCGCTGTCTCTGCTGCAGGCCCAGCCAGCTGTACTGTGCACGGCAGGGCAGGTTACTGCATGCCCAGTGGCTCATCATACTGCCAGTTCATGGTGGCTTTAGGCTGTGACAGTGGCAATGGGGCTGTGAGGTTGCAGGAGCTGCCAGGGTTTAGAGTCCTCTGTTCTGGTTTGTAGTAGATACAGCAGATTGCACTCTTGGCCTGACCCTGGGGCTGGAGTTGCCCATGGAGATAGCCTGGGCAGGTGCTGTGCTGTGGCCTCTGGAGCTGTATGGCCAGGTGCCCCCACCACCTGTCTCCCCGAGGCGGAGTTTGGTGAGTCCCTGTTGGTCTGGCTGGTGTGTGTGCTCTGGGGTTGGCACATTCTTCATTCTCAGGTGCTCATGTTCTCTCTTTCTCCTCCAGTACCCTCTCTCCTGAGATTTTGTGTTTCTCAGCTAGATCACAGGAATCAGTCTGCTTGTAGCCCCCGTCTTGTGAGTGCAGCCTGGCACCCAGGGGCGGACGTGGCTACTGCCACCCCTCCCTAGCTCAGCTGCTGCCTGTGCCCAGCCCTGCCTTGTGCAGGTGTCCTGATCACCCTGACCACTGAGCCTCCTCCCATGGTGGTGGGCTGGCTGCGGACTCACACAGCCTCCTGTGGGCAGCAGATGGCGCTCTAGGACCACGTCATGGCCTCCCTGCAGCTCTGACTCCTTGGGACCAGCTCTGCTTTCCTGGCTGCAGTGTGACTGTAGAAGGGAACCTGTGGGCCCGGTGTGCGGTCTTTAGGGCTCATTGAGTCTGTAGCGTGAGCAACATTGGCTCAGTGTATCCGTGAGATGTGGGCCCAGCAAGGCTTCTGTCAGACCAGGAACACCCTGTTTCTGTTACCGTCTGCCACTTGGCAGTTGTCCCTTGGCCCATGTGGTTTGGGGGTGGCGTTGTTTTATGGTTCTGCTTCAAGTGAGTATTTCAGCCAGGTAATTAGTCAAAGACAAAAAACTCCTCTTTGACATCTACTGTCCAGTACCCAGTCTGTGGTCAGGCACTAGCTACAGGACACAGTGGCCAGAGCTTGGGAAACGCATTGTTCCTTGATGAGTGGGCATGGTAGAGCCTGAGATGGGGGCCCTCAAGGGGTGCCGGCAGTGCCCCCTGTACTCCTCCCTGTCATCACTCTGTGCCACCCACTGTCGCAGCCTGGCTTCGCTGTTTCTGGGACCTGTGCTATGGGGACCCTGGTGCCTTAGACCTGGGCAGACTGCCATGTTTGCTGGGCCAGCAGGAGAGCCTGGGGCCCACGGTAATCTCATCCCCTGCCCATCTGTGGCACCAGTGCCTGTTATAAGTGAAACAGTGGCAGAGCACTGAGGCCACCAGCTGACCCAGGCATCTCCTCGTCTCAGCTGTGTGTCTTCCTGCCATGTCAGTGATGTCCACACAAGCACTTTGAGGAGTCGGGAGGTGACAGTACACCTGAAGCCCAGCTCCTGGGAGGTAGGGTGGGCCCTGACCAGGGCACCCTGCAGACTGATGCTTTGCAGCCATGACCCAGTGTGCAGGTTGTAGACTGCACAACTCCACCCCAAAGGTATGGCTTGCATGGCACCTGTTGTGCCACAGGGTGGTGCCATCACACAGGCCTTTGCTTCCCCCTTTGCCTTGAGACACCTGCCCACGAAGGTGACAGGCCTGCTTCTTACTTTCTGAAGACCCTCAGGCAGCGACACAGCCCTGGTGCAGGGAGATGCCACTCACCGAGGCTAGGTGAAGAAAGGTGGGCCATGCCCACCCTGCAGGGCTGCAGCTCCTGCCCAGCCCTGAGGTTGAGGTCACTGACTAACGGGCAGGTGAGTGACCGGCTCCCTGAGAGGCTTGGGCTGCGGACACTGAGCTTCATGTTTGCTTTTCATTAGAGGAAAAGGTGCTTAGGAGTTTATTCTGAGTTAATATCCTAGGAACATTAAATTTTAGAGTCCTTACTCAGAGGACACAGATAAAAATAAAGTTAATTAGCAGAAGTGTCCGATACTAAGTGGTATGTGACTGTAGGTGACTTCCTCTCGGCTTATGCAATTATGACTCCGAGGATTGCTGCAGATGAAGACGAGCGTGTGCCTAAGGGTGGGAAGGAGCCCTGGGACACGTTTTCAGGTGTAAACTGCCAGTGTGATGTTCTCGGCCATGTCCACACAGCAGATCTGAGCTTCCTGCTGCACCAGTGTCTTTCTCTTAAATAATCCCAGAGGTCAAAGGAAGAAGTGTGGGAAAAGGATGTTGCCTCCACTCTGGTGTTGTGTGTAGAGTGGCTCCACGTGCCCTTGCAGTGATCCCTGGGCAGGACACGGGGCTTGCTGGACCAGGCAACCGTGGCATGGGGGCCCCTGGCTCTCACCTGCCTTCCTCCCTGCACTTGCTATTCTCACGCCCTGCGGCTGATGTGCTGGCTGCTCAGGTGCTGGCCTGAGCTGTGGGACATGAGGCTGTGGACTGCACTGTACTGGCACCAAAGGGTCAATCCTGAGCCCAGGGGCACCGTGGACTGCGTGGTATGTGTGTGCACCTGTGGGCCTTGGTATGTGGTCTGCACCTGCAAGTGTGTGTGGTACTTGTGTGTGCTGTGTGCATGTGCACATGGTGTGTGCAGTGTGTTGTGCGTGTGTGCTGGCCCTGATGGTCCTGGAACCACCACATGTGTCATTCTTCCAGCTTGGGTGGCCAGAAGGCTGGCACCTGCCCCGCCTGTGAGTGCTTGCACTGCGCCCCTGCTCTGCAGTCACAAGGGGGTGGCTTGGCCCGGGCCCCAGCCTGTGTGACTAAGTGTGGGAAGTGGCCGCAGGTCCTGGTGGGGCAGCTCCTCTGGGGACAGCGTCTCTCAGCTGCTGCTTTCTTGGAGCTACTCTGCCCCCTGCTCCAGTATTTACCTGGTCTGCTCAGGCTATGTGAGAGCCTCTTCCTTTCCGCACTTCATTTCCTGCGGTGCTTTCTCTTTGTTATTTTAGGATTTCTGCACAGCAGGGCTCTGCTGGCTGCTGGAACTCTGTTCCTAGAAAGGCTCTCAGGACTGCGCACCCTGCTTGCTGTCCTGGAGCAGTGCCTGCATTGGCGGGCTGGGTGTCACATGTCACTCTCTGTTGGTGTGTAAGGACGTTGCTGTGGTGCCCAGTCCCCTCCAGCTCAGTCCTGCTACTTCTGCGGTGTGCCGGATGAGCTGAGATGGAGCAGCCTGCGGCAGGCCACAGCGTCCTATCAGCAGGGGATAGTGCTGCCTGCTGAGCGCTCCGATGTGTGACCTCCGGTGGTAGCCAGGGACACAGCATGAGCCTGGGGCTCTCGGGGACTGGCTGTCTTTCCACCGGATGGCTTCGCTGGGCTCCCGAACTTTGAGCATGGGGGCCTTCCTTTGCGCCGCGGGGCGCCGATATAAGAGGAGGCGCAGGAGACGCTCAGAGAGGAGAGGTAATGACGGGCTTTCATTGGTGCGTGAGGTGCGGGCTAAGGCTGTGACTGGGTCCTGCGACCCCGGGAGCTGCCTCTCAGTCTCCTGGTGTTGTGCAGGAAGGTGATGCTGGGGTGGGTGGGAGGGTGGGGTGTAGGGGGGAATCCGAGGGCAGGTCTGTAAGCACATGTGGAGTTGTGTTGGTGTCAGAAGCTGAGGTGTACTTTGCAAAGATATTTATGCAAGCTTTGTGGTTAGTGGCTGTCAGCCTTGAGACAGATGCTGCAGGAGCGAGGTTTTGGTCTCGCCTCTGTGCCTCAGGAATGGCTTTTCTCTCCCAAATCCCCTCTTTGTGCTGTGGAAACCGAGGCTGACAACCCTGACAAGCGCTTGTCTTTTAAAAGGAGGGCAAATTCTTTATATTCAGCACTGTAGGTTCATTTTAGTCCTCAATTTAAGGCATGAAATCTAAATTCTTTTTGTTAGAGCCCGATTCAGAAGTTACCCCTAACTGGCCAGTGTACCTGGTTGGATTCTGGAGGTGAAGTGTCCTATAAAAGCCCTCACAACCATTTTCCTCATGGATGCAGGAGTGTGAACAGAAAGGTCCCTGTGGGATGAGGCTTCCCACAGGGAACTCAGACGCCTGCCCCGCCCCTGCTTCCTGGGGGTCCCCTTAGTGCCACCTCCGAATGGGACAGGGTGTGAGCCTTCCCCACCAGGGCTCTGTGGGATTTCTGTCCCGGGAGGGGGTCAGTGCCTCAGGAAATGAGCCATAGCTGTCCTTGTGGCTTCCTGAAGACAAGAGAGTAGTTTCCAAGTCAACAGTCTTTGTGATGACAAGGTCCCCTGATGGGGCCAGGCCCTAGATGGAGACCCCACGGCCCTGGCTTATGTGCTGCACTTGCTGAGGTAGTGGGACAGAACTGCACCACTGCCTCCACTCTCAGCTCTCCCTGCGGGTGTCCAGGGCAGCTGCTGTGTTCCTGCTGAGGGACTAGGGAAACCCAGGGGAAACTTAGGAAGCATTGGCCAGACACCCTGGATCTAGGATCACCATGCTTTTCCACAGGCACCAAGGTCAGGGAACCAGGGCAGTGCCAGCCTCACGGACCTGGCTCTTTCCTTTGCTCCCTGTAGTCCTAGCTGCTGGCATCCAAGCCCTGTCCTGTAGCACCACTGGGCCACATCCGCCCAGCAACACAAAGAGGCGGACGAGCTGGGGGTGGCAATCAGGCTTGCAGCCTAGTTGACCAGCCCACTGTGCTCTGTGCATAGGTGCTCAGGAGCAGAGTGACTCGGGGCAGAGCTCACCCTTCACCCTTCGGGGCAGGCACTGTCAGGAAGATGCCTTAAGGAGGAACGGGGGCCATGGAGACCAGCAGTCCCATTCATACCAGACTGGCTACAGCAGGGGTGTAGTCCTTGCACTCTGTCTCACTCCAGTGTCCTGGGACACTGTCTCCCCAGGCAAGCCACAGACCTGTCACCAGCACTGCACCCAGCAGTGGATGCTTGTACCTGGCCGCTGGGATCAGTTGTCCCCTCAACAACCCCGCTGGCCAGTCCTTGGGCAGGTGACAGAGGTGAGAAACGCAAAGACCTGCCAGGCTCCCTGCATGTTAGTCTGTCCCAGGCCTGCAGATGAGGGCCCTGACCTTAGTGCTGCATCTGTGCCGGGTGACAGCTCTCTTACTGTGGCAGGTCCTCAGCACACCTGTGACTCTGAGGTCTTTTGAGAGGGGAGGACTTGGACAGGACAGAATACCTGCAGAGGTGCAGATATGGGCAGCACGGTGGTAGGGAGGGGTCTCGTGCAGGGTCTGGGCTATGGTGGCCTTTAGCCATGCCGCCAGAATAGAGGAGGTGTCACTCTGAGCTGTCAGCCAAGCATTTCTTTTTAATGAAGATTAGAAATTGTGGTTATAAACTTTCATACTGGCATTTATTTATTTATTTGGTACAAAGGCTCAAACTCACGACCTCATGCTTGCCAGGCAGGCACTTATGCTGCTGAGCTAATCCCAGGTCACTTTGAAGCCCTTTGTGGTAGTGTATGTGTGGTTCTGTGGGCAGCAGGTAAAGTCCCCAGGTGAAGTTAAAGTCCCGACACGCTCGGCAACCCGCCAGGCCCCAGCTGCCTCATCGGGCAGCCTCCACTGGACCTGCAGAACGATGCCCACGTCAGCTTGCTGCTGGGTTATAGTAAAGAATCAGCACAATAATTCCCTCCTCAGCACTTCCTCTGTTTAGCTTTTGCGGTTTGTAGCTGTTCAAAATAAGACCCATTTCAGTCATAAAGAACATGTGAGACTTTTCTGGAAACCTATCCTTTCTTAAGGGAAAATCCAATCAAATCCAATAGTAATTGTTACTGATATTAATGAATTTTACCACTTACTAGTTTTTAACCTATGAATTTTTAGCAGCCTTTTGAGATAGCATTTTCCACCAGATCAGTTGAAAATACTCCTTTCTGAGACATCTTTAAGTCAATTGTGTTCTTTGTGTTGTATTTTAGAGTGTGTCCTTTCACTAGGGGGAAAAAGGAGACATAAGAATCTCCAGAAATGTAAAAGGGGGAGGAGAACGGTATCACAGGTAACCATTATGCCCCCACTGACTCAGTCCTGTCTCTGAAATTGAAAGCCTGCCCAGACCTCCCATCCTGCATGAGCCACACGTGTCCTACAGGTCCCAGGCCCTCCTATTTCCTGCCTAGAACCCCCCCCCCGCCCCCACCGCCATCGCATCTCCTTTCAGAGTTTCTCACGTCTGAACCTTTTCCTTGCCCACATAAGCAGCTGGCCTGCTGAGGAAGGAGAGTTGTAACCACAGCTCAAACTGAGTTAAGAGTCCCGCCTGGGCCCAGGCCGTGTCCAAAGGGCTTTGTGCCCTTGCTGCCTGCTGCCTGCACACTGCTTACCTTTTCCTGCGTCAGGGGGCCTTCTGGGAAATGATTCTGAATATTGCTGTCAAATAAAACTTCTCTGTAATTGGCCATACCTGAAATCTTCTTGCATATGCAGTTTCTATGAGGTTTTAAGAAAGGTTCTTTGCAAAATGTCAGATGCGACTCTGGGAAATGCTACCCAGCACTTGCTTTTGCTTTCTTTGTTTGGTAACCTTTGCCACCAGGGTTGGCATTTGCAGTCACCAAGGACTCTGGCGTCTGCCCTGCAAGAGCTTCCAGCCCCATCCATAGTTCACAGGCTCCCACCAGCTCCTGGTGCAGGGAGATTGCTGAGAGACCTTTCCATGTGCTTTGTGGAACCCTAGTGTGGAGGAGCAGGAAAGCAAGGTGAGCTATACAAACCTGTGACCATGTCAGGCTGGGTGCTCACTCCCTCTGCCTGAGCCTGCATCCTTGGCGTTACCACATCTGTTCTTCCAGCTCCCAGATACTTGCGTGCTGTCAGCCTTCCCTGCACACTTGGATGGGTGGGTTACAGACAGAAATTTGCTCGTGTGTGCTGCTGTCTGCTTGTGAATTAAACTTTTGATTCTGAGACTGTGTAGATTCCTTTGTCTTTGTCTCTTTCCTTATTGCGTAGTACCTGACACCCACAATTTTTTTTTGTCTTTTTGAGGCAAGGTCTCACTATGTAGTTCAGGCCTTGAGCTCACTTTGTATCCCTGGCTGGTCTTAAACTTGCAATGATCCTCCTGCCTCAGCCTCCCGAGTGCTGGGATTGCAGGCATGAGCCAACCCACAATTTAAAGGAGCACAAATGTATTATGGTTTATTTCAATCCATGGTCACCTGGCTGCACGGCAGGGCAGCACGGCAAAGGGGCTTGACGGAGGGAAGGTGCTCACATGGCATGGCAGACAGGAAGCAGAGAGAGAACGGAGGAACCTGGGAGACAAACCCTTCTAGGCCATGCCCCCAGTAACCATATCTTCCAACTTCAAGCCAGCTATTGTGGCTGGAATTCATTCACCAGCCAGAAGCCCTGTTATGACTGCTTGAGTCTTATAGAGGACCTCTAAGGCTAAACCATGTCACCATGTGTGTGGAAACCATTCTCATAGGAACACAAGCCACTCCTCCTCTGGAACGAGGACGCTGCAGTGCAGTGGGCATCAATGGTGGTCGCATGTTTGGTTTTTCAGAAACCGCCATACTGCTTTCACCACGACGGTGTTGGTTTCCTTCCCACCCAGGCATGAAGGATGAGTCCCCATGTCCATGCAGCACCTGGGCTGCCCCTGGCCATTCTCATCTGAGAGACATGGCATCTCCTGCACAGCTGGTGATATGCTTACTATCCAGCTGTGTGTCCTTTAGGTGAAATGACTCTTGCTTTCACTCACGTTTTAAATAGATTGTCTGTTTTCCTGTTCTTTTTTGAGAATTTCTTACACATTTTGTGTGTTGAATATGTAGTTTTCATGTCATTTCTCCCAGTCTGTTTCTTTCTCTTATGTGCTTTAATTTTTCTTCAAGTACAGGTTCCCAAAAGACCTTCTGGATTTTAGCAAAATCCATTATGAGTTCTTTTTCATTTCTAATTGGATGGATTTAGATCTTTTCTTCTCTTATTTCTGGTTAAGATTGGTTAAGGGTTTATTTTGTTTATTCTTTTAAAGATAGCTCTTCTATTCACTGATTCTTTGTACTGTTTTTTAGTCTCAATTTCATGATTACCTTGCTAGTATTAGCTTTGGATTTGGATTGTTTGTCTTTTTCCTTTTTATCAGTACCGGGGATCGAACTCACAACTGCCTGCTTGCAAGGCAGGCGCTTATGCTGCTGAGGGATTTGGATTGTTCTTGTTTTAGTACCTTGAGATGCATCATGAAGTTATTTGTGCTTGCTCTGTTTTTCTGATGTGGACATTCACAGCTATAAACTTCCCACTTAGGTCTGCTTTCACTGTGTCCCATAAGTTCCAGTATGTTGTACTGTCATCATTTGACTGTAGCATCTCAGTTCTTCTGTGATTTCAGCTGTGATCCACTGATTATTCAGGAGGGTTGCCTTAGTTTCTGTTCTCGTTGCTGAGACAAAATACCCAACACTTAAAAGAGGGAAGGTTTATTTCAGCTCACAGTTTGTAGAGGTTTCAAGCCACAGTCAGCTGGCTCCAAGTCAGGGTGGCATAGCAGAGGAGAAATAGTAGATGGCAAGTAGGCAGGGAGTGCAAAGCAGCAGGAAGCAAGCAGCTGCAGCAGCAGCAGCAGAAGCTGCTCCCTTCTATCCCTTCCAGGCCACTCACCTTTCAGGTGGTGCCACCACACCCAGGATAGACCTCCCCATTATCCACACTCAGAACTATGCTAGATCAGTTAGTGGACTAATTCAGTAATCACTCACCCTTAATTCCAGCATCACACAACTTAATCCCAGCACCACACATCCAAGATCCGGCACCTCCCACAACTGCCACCCAGGAGCACGTGAGACTTTGGGGAGACATCTAGACACAGCCATAACAAAAGTATTGTTTAATTTCCATGTGTTAGCATAGATTCTGTGTATGGTGGATAAACTAATTTATTATTTTGTCTAGTCGATCTATTTGTGACAGTCGGGTATTGAGGTCCCTTATTATAGTTTATTGGTGTTTATCTCTCTCTCTCCCTCCCCCCCCCTTTTTTTTTTTTTTTGTGGTACCAGGGATCGAACTCACAACCTCGCGCTTACCAGGCAGGCACTTATGCTGCTGAGCTAAATCTTCAGCTCTGTGTCACTTTTTTTTTTTGGAAAATGCCTGTTAGTGTTTAGTTTATGAAATTGGGCATGCCAGCATTTGGTGCCTGCATATTTATAATTGTTATCTCTCACTGTTGAATTGGTCGTGACCTTCTTTGTCTGTTTTGATCAGTCTTGGCTTAAAGTCCACTTTGTCTGAAATTAGGATAGCTACTCCTGCTTTTTCTGGGTCCATGTGGCATGGAATATGGATTTTCATCCTTTGATTTTTAATCTGTGAATTCCTTTTTGAATCAAATGTATTTCTTATATACTGGATATTGTGTTTTGTTTCATGACCCAGTCTGCCAGTCTGTGTCTTTTGATTGGGGAACTGAGACCGTTCGTTTTGAAAGTTATTACGGAGAGGTACTGAGCTGTTGCTGCCGTGGCATTACTGTTCTGTTGCTGATTTTCTTTTCCCTTTTGCTTAGCTGGTCATCTTACCAGACGTAGTGATTCTTTCTGGTTACTGGTTTTAGTGTCTGTTTTTAGGATATCTTTGAGCATTTTTTTGTGGTGCAGTTTGGTGGTCGTGAATTTCTTGAGGCACTCCTTGTCATGGAAATATCTTACTTCTCCATCAAACTCATGGTGATCCATCCTGCCTCAGCCTTCTGAGTGCTATGATTATAGGCATGGGCCACCATGCATGGCTGACATCTGTGATTTTGAATGTGTGGATTTTTTTTTTTTTTTTTTGGCATCAGGACACATCCATGCTCACACTGATAAGCGAAGGCAGTCAGACCCCAGATCCATGCTGAATTCGGCACCAGTCTGTCACTGTGGGAACATAGTGTGGGGAGTCCTGAACGAAGCTGTCCCTAGCTGTTCTGAGTCCAGGTCAAACTGTTAGCATCCCTGGAGTGGCGTCTGGCTCTCTCCAGGGACGTGGTGGGCCTTGGCCTGGAACCCTTTACCAGTCATTGCCTGCCCAAGCACCCACCTGAGACCCAGTCTGCATCTTGTTAACAGGGTCCTTTGTAGAGTGAGAGTTTTATTTTTGATTAAGTCCTATTTTCAATTTTGCTTTTGTAGATTTTGCTTTTGCTGTTGAGTCTAAGAGCTCTGCCTGGCCCTAGATCTTGAAGGTTTCTCCCAGGGTTTGTCTACAAGTTCTGTAGTTCTCCATTTTGCACTTACACCTGTGACCCATTTTGCAGAGATTTGGATGTGTTGTGGGGCCATGCAGAAGGGCCCCTTTGGGTGCTGGTGGCGTCATCACAGGGCTGTCCCCTGCTTCATGCAGGTGGCGGGGCATGGCCTTGTGGGTTGCTTCTGGGTGCCCTGCTTGTCACCTGTTGCCAGTGCCACACTATACTGGTGGTGGGCATGCCAGGAGTGCTGCCTGTTGGACTTAACTCCCCAGATCGCTCAGATGACTCTCGCCTCTTGTTGACATCTGCTGACCTTCTCTCTTCTGCTTTGAGCATGCCCTGGTTCTTGGAATGGTTGGTTGGTGTTTTCTTGGAATTGGAATCTTTTTAACACACTATGAGCCTCAGGGTAGAGCCCAGGCCTTTTCCTGGGCCTCTAGCCACAGTGATGGGGCATGGCCTCGCCGTGCAGGTATGTCTAGCTCCTGCACTTGCTGCCTCCTCTAGGGTACCATGCCAGCAGAGAGAGGCCACTCCTGCCATGTAGCAGGGTCCCCCAGGGCCTGTGTGGTGGTGCGGGGAGGCCTTCGGTGGTAGTGAAACGGCTCTGAACCTGGTAGCATTGCAAGCGCCATCTGGCAGCATCTATACTTGAATTCCTGATGCAGCTTCACACTGGCTCTAGGTCCTTTTGGTGTCCAGCTTGGCTTATAATAGGCTCTCAGAAAACATGTGGAGGAATTAATAAATATAACAGCAATGCTTTTAAAACTATCAGGGAACCTTTCCCAAATAAAGGATCCCACATAGAACCTTATTTAACTTTTAGCAGTACACTTGCTAGAATACAGGGTTATTAGTTACTAACAAGTGGTCATCCTGAAAACTACATATTTTATGTATGTGATATATAAAACAAATGAGATCTGTACGTGTCTTAGTACATTTAATCACCATTTCCCTAAAAGCAATGAATTTTTTTCGACATTTATAACCCTAATTTATTTATGTATTAAGCAATATGTGGTTTTCAGATTTGGGAATCTTTTTCCTCACTTGCAGTTTGATAGGTTTCACACTCATAGATTGTTACTAGAGTCTTGCAGAGTGTATTAGAAATGTTTAGGAAGAGGAAACCCTTCAGTTTGTTAATGATTTGGTCACTGGGGTAATTATTCTTTGAAGATTTCCTCTGGTTCTCCTGCATGACTGGCAAGTGGGGTTAGGTTTTATCCGTGACATGTGTTTAGCCGCCACGGTGAGGTGATCTGGTGTAAGCTGAATTTCAGGGGTGTCAGTTCTTGATATGTGACTTCCCTTTGTAACCCAAAACACGGGTCTGCCCAGAGCCGAGACGAGATGATGGACCTGAGTCTCACCGAGCTATGGTTGGTTGTCGTGATGTGGTCTCTAGGGAGGTCCACCCTGCTGGCCCCGTGCTCCTCATGGCCGCCACACTGGCCTGGGCACAGGCCCCTTGTTGTGACCCTATGTCCTTCCTGTGCTGACCCTGTGTGTCAGGGTCCTCTAGTGACCCAGGCATCCGTCAGGAGATGAGAACCCAGAATGTCCCATCCTGCGTGGCTGACCTGACGTTCTTGTTTCACGACCTTTTTCTTTAACTGGCAGGGATGTTGTGACTATTCCCTGGGACAGACTCGCCTCCTTTCACCGACTCCTGTTTTCTTGCCTCTTTCAGACAGGAACTGTCTCCGCCTGTCAAGAAGCCCCCACAAGTGTCTTGCCATGGATGTAGAAGATGAAGAGAGCATGAGTAAGACCTAGGCCTACCACATAGTCCACATAGCTCGCGTCCTAGTCACGGTGTAGCATTTCGTAGGCGTGGTTAGCGAGACGAATTGGGGAACCGGCTGTTGGCATGGTGTGTTTCTGTAGATTCTGTACAGCAGGTATCAGCATTTACCATGGACGTCCCCCCACAGCGCCCGTCTAGGTTTCCCAGTCCTTGTTGCCGTGGGGCATCTTTGCGTTGGGAAACATCCCCTAAGTGCACATCCCGTGGCTCTGCAAGGTCTCCCATGTCATCGTAGTGAGGCAGCCTGGTCCTTGTGCTAAGTCAAGGATGCCCTTTGAGATGACTCAGATGCCTGTCGCTGGGCAGCAGTCTGTGTAGCTCCCCAAGGTGCCTGGCACTACTGAGCTTGGAGAAGAGGCCTCCTGTGTCCTGGGCCTCTGGAGACCCGCCACGAGTTGGGGCTGTGTGGACCGAGCCCCAGCCCTTTGCAGCCCACCCCAGTCCCAGGGCTGTGGGATGGGAAGCTCAGAGCCTGCACCTCTCGCTTCTGTTTTGCCTTCAGTTCCAGAGGGTGGCGGGTGCCCCAGGAAGGTCAGATGCTCCAGGAAGGGGGACACCTACTGCTGGGAGCTGCCTGGGGGACAGCGTCTCCTCGCTGGCACTGCACGTGACCTGCCTCAAGCTTCCCTCACAAGCCTTCTTCTGGAGTGGTTCCCACGCAGAGCCGGCTCAGTGCTCCTCCCAGGACATGGATGCAGCAATGGCCCTGGAGCGCTGCCACTCCATGGTGCCTGTGGACAGAGCCCTGGCTCGCCATGGTCACTGTGGACTTGCTTGGGGCTGTGGCGGAAGCACCTGCTGCTGACCTTGGCCTCGGGTGGTGTGGACCGCGCTGGCCCAGCTTGAGTTGCTCTGCGCCTGCAGGGCTGTTCCTGCTGCCGTCCGGAACGGCAGCCTTCCTGCTCTTGAGAGACTACAGACCTGGCTATGGGTGTCTGCCAGGCATCTGCCTATCATTTCTAAGAGCAAGAGTGAACTCAGTCCCAGTTCAGAGAACGGGGCTTACGCTGTAAGGTCATGCGCCCCAGGGTCCTTGGAGCCACCCAGGGGCTGCGGAGTGTGTCCCCAGCCCTGGGCCTAGTGACTTAAGCCTATGAAGGCCCTCCTGAAGAATTTTCTGGAAGATGAGCTGCTTGGTGTTGTTCCAAAAGTGAAATGCCAGGCCAATGTTTTCTTTCATTTTGAGAGCAACTAAAAATTTTACCATGGTAAACATACATCTCTCTGAAGGGGATTGCTGAGCAGTGCTGAGAGCCACCTCTGTGTTGGAGGCCTTGAGAGCAGGCCCTCCTTCTCTAATTCTAGCATTTTACTTTCCTTTATAATAGCCTCTTTCACGGAACACGGAACACCAGTGGTCCTTTAGAAGTGCCTAAGAGTTCAGAATCGCTGGACTGTGTCACAGTGTACTTTTCTTCTCATCACAGGACTGTTTGTCAACTTTGACGCTGGTTATCATTATGTTTGAAAAGAAAGGATTGGTTGTTTCAGAGGTTGTAAATACTTGATTAAAATGCATGTTAGAATATGCTTATTATTTGATTTTCCATGCTGGTAATTCTGTGTAGCCATGCAGTGAACGGGAAGTGGTGTCTGATGTGTGATGTTCTTTCTCCCTCCACTAATCTCTCGATTTTGTCTTGGTTCTACTTTCCTAAACCTTTGTTCCCTTGAGCACCGAAAGGAGTAACCTACCGGCCTTTTGCTGGAGGATGTTATAAATGAAAATTTAGCCAACATTCCGTCGCTTTGTGAACCGAGGGAAGTGGTGTGTGTGTGTGTGTGTCGAGGTTCCAGGTTTGCAGGGCTCTGTGGGGCCAGGCTCCTGCTTTGCTGTGGGGATAGGAGGACCCCAGCCCTGACCTTCGCAGCTGTAATGTCAGTGGCTGCTGACAGCCAGGATGCTGTCACCTTACCCTTCCCATGGGCCACACTGACAGACATTTTCAGGGTTTTCAGTTTGCTTAGCATAATGAGAAACTTCTTTTATGTTATGTAGTAGAAGCAGACTCTGAGCTATCATATTGGGGTGCTTGTTTACAATTTTAATAATTTTATAATTTTAATAGTATTCTGATTATTTAAAAGATGTGAATTTTTGGAAGCTACTGGTAGAGGTCTTTAATTACCTAAATATCAACAGCATTGCAAAATCCTAAGCCAGGTGACCAATAAAACTATAAGGAGGAATGATTTTTTTCTTTTAAAAAAATGCAGTAACTTAAAGGCAAGAGTGAACATTTTAAGTTTCCCCTTTAAAATCTAAATCATGTTTATTTTTTCATGCACTTTTAGAATCCTAAAATTATGTTTATTGATTTTAAAAATCAAGTGATGTAAACAGATTACTCAGGAAGCACGTCAGTTGTTGACTTTTAGAAAGGCTAAGCTGGAAGATGAAGTCATCACGCAATACGAGTTGCAGTCTGCTTGCAGCTCTAACTTGATATTTTGTTATTTTTTATCAAGGGACATAGTAAGGATTCTGAAATAGAAATAGTCCTCATATATAATGAAAAATCTTAAATGATATCAGGAATAAAGCTGTAGCCTTCAAAGAGAATTTCTAAAAAGTTGTAATACTTTACGTAATGATTAGCAATTCTCTGCAGTCGATTCATAAACAATCAAAAATGGCCTGGATTACTTGGAATATTCTAACCCCAAGGGCCTGGTTAGCCCAAGAGGTTAGAGGCCAAGCCTGCTCTACTGAGAGGTGTGCAGGGAAAGCCCTGGGCACTGCAGGCTGGTGGTCTTGCAAGGCCGGGGAGGAGGAGCACGCTGAGATGCGTGTCTGTCTGTCCATCCATCTGTGCACTGATGGACCATGCTTTATTTCATCAGATGTAGTAAGTTCTTCCGGATTCTTACTGCCCATCGTTTTGGCAAGCCTGAGGGAAGTACTGTATCTCTGGGCAGATTGGAATATTCTCAGTAGAAAAACCATTTTTCCTTTTTCTTTCTTTCTTTTTTTTTTTCAATGCTAAGGATTGGTTGAACCAAGGTCTTTGCACTGAATGTGTCCCCAGCTGTATTTTTGTTTCTGTTTGAGACAGGACTTCACAAGTTACTAAGGTGCCTCAGCTGGGCTGGAACCTGCTTTCCTGTTGCTTCCACCTCCCAGAATGCTGGGGTGATGGGCATGTGCACAATGCCCGGTTTGCCCCTGTTCATAGCTGAGGAGAAGCACTGTGGGCCATTATTCAGCCCCCTTAGCTGAGGCTGGCCGTCCTCTGGCCATAAGTCAGTTCTTGGGTTTGCCTGGAGGGTGGCTTGTGTACACACACACACACACACCACTGAAGCGGTCACAAAGAGGTAAAGGAATCTATAAATTTTGCATTTACAAGATCCTGCAACGAAGGCGTTGTAAGTTACTCTTTCTGGGCACCGCAGGTTCCAGCAGCGCAGATGTTAAAGAAAACCGCAATCTGGACAACGTGTCCCCCAGGGACAGTGGCACACCCGGGCCCGTGGAGGGCGCCCAGCTCACCCATGGGGGTGGTGGCGGAGGTGGCAGGAAGCGGCCGCTGGAGGAGGGCAGCAACGGCCACTCCAAGTACCGCCTGAAGAAGCGGAGGAGGATGCCAGGACCCGTGCTGCCCAAGAATGCACTCATGCAGCTGAATGAGATCAAGCCGGGTCTGCAGTACACGTTGCTGTCACAGACGGGCCCTGTGCACGCCCCGCGTTTCCTCATGTCCGTGGAGGTGAATGGACAGGTGTTCGAGGGCTCAGGCCCCACCAAGAAGAAGGCCAAGCTGCATGCAGCCGAGAAGGCCCTGCGTTCCTTCGTGCAGTTTCCCAATGCCTCCGAGGCGCACCTGGCCATGGGCAGGACTCTGTCCATGAACACGGACTTCACATCCGACCAGGCCGACTTCCCCGACACTCTCTTCAATGGCTTCGAGACGCCCGACAAGGCAGAGCCACCTTTCTACGTGGGCTCGAATGGCGATGACTCCTTCAGCTCCAGTGGGGACCTCAGCCTATCGGCCTCCCCAGTGCCTGCCAGCCTGGCCCAGCCGCCGCTGCCCGTGCCACCTCCCTTTCCACCACCGAGTGGGAAGAACCCAGTGATGATCCTGAACGAGCTGCGCCCAGGGCTCAAGTATGACTTCCTGTCTGAGAGCGGCGAGAGCCATGCCAAGAGCTTCGTTATGTCTGTGGTGGTGGATGGCCAGTTCTTTGAGGGCTCGGGGAGGAACAAGAAACTGGCCAAGGCCCGGGCCGCACAGTCTGCACTGGCCACCATCTTCAACCTGCACTTGGACCAGACACCATCGCGCCAGCCTGTGCTCAGTGAGGGCCTGCAGCTGCACCTGCCACAGGTGAGGAGGCTGTGTGAGCCACTCCCAGCCGTGCACAGGCCTCTCTCCTTAGCGGAGTGGTCCCTCCTCGGTCTGCTGTGGGGTGACCTTATTGGGTTGCATGGTCATGTGGCTACAGAGCAGCCCAGCGGCCACCTGCTGCAAGCCGGGGCACTGACAGAGGGGACTGCTGTGGGGCTGTCCAGGGTGGGCAGCTCAGGGACAGCAGGCGGAGGTCCTCAAGGGTGTGCAGTGTCCAAGTGCCTCACCGGGCTCAGGAAAGGGCCATGCGCCGTCCAAGGCGGTGACTGCATCTGCTAGGATCCAGGTCCCCTCAGCTTGTCCTTGTGTTACTGTCCTCCTGGTTTAGCATCTGTGTCCCAGAGCCCTAGGGCATTGGAGCTGTGCTCCTATGCCCATGTGGCAGCCCCAGGGTAGTTCAGGCATGGCGGCTTCTCCACAGGGGACTTGGGTGGCCTTGACAAGTCCTGTCCCTGTAGTTCCAATGTCTTTGACAGGAAGTTTCAGATGTACTGCTCGGGTGGACGCTGGCCCTTGCTGCTTCCTCAGGGACTCTTCAGAGGATGCAGGTCAAGTGTCCTTCTGCTGCTGGACTTGGGGGCAGGAGCAGGATTGTGACTCTGAACCATGCTGTTCCCACCTAGCTGTCCAAGGCCTGCTGTGTTCTGAGCCCAGAGGGCCCGTGGTGGGGCTCCAGTTGGAAATGTGTGCTGCTTTTGTTACTGTGTCTGCTGACAAGTTAGAGGCGCACCAGCTGATAAACCGTGAAGATCAGGAGCCACCTTGGGGTGTGAGCCTGGTCCTCCAGGGACATTAGCATGGGGGCTGCACTGGCCATGTGACCCAGCCATCCTCTCCCTAAACATGGTGACACCCCTGCCCTGCAGATCACAGGGACTATTTCTGGGCTCACCTTCTCTCTTGGCGCTCTCCTATTATGTGTGAGTTCAGTACTCTGTCCTCCACCCCAGCCTACATCCTGTCCTGCCTGCTCATGTCACTGAGGTCCCCTGAGAGTGCAAGGACCCTGGCTGCCACCTGTCCTGCTGTGACAGCCCCAGCACCCAGGGGCATTTGCAGGTCCAGGGTGGGAGAACTCTGCAGTGACTTTGTCCCCATATAGGCAACCTTGGAGTGAAGGACATGTTTATCCCCCCAGAAAATGTTTCATTAGCAGCCAGCTGGGGGCATTTAGTTTACCAGTGGCCATTTGACTGTCTCACAAGTGGGAGGAGTAGAGGCCGAGCTCTGCTGTTCACCTGCCTGGGAGCAGCACCCCTGCCCCAGGCTCTAGTAGTGTTGAGCTGTCTCCAGACTCACATAGGAGCACAGCTGTGAAAAGCACACCCTGGGGTCCTGAGTCCGGGCATGCATGCCACCCCTTCTGGAGGAAGGTGCGGCCTTCCTGTGCCCTGGTGCCAGGCGCTGTGCTGAGCTGGGCAGTTTAGGTACACAGGCATGTCAAGGGTCAGGTGCCTTCTGAGGCCACTGTTGTTAGGGTCCCCCAACCTTTGCGATCTGGCCTTGAGCAGTTGAGGGGGTCTCTGCTAGGAAAGCCTCAGGGAACATGGCACAGTATAGCCTGGCAGAGTGACACGGGCACAAGCAAGCACCACTTGGTGCCTCTGTTTCCCCATGTGGGGCAGGTTGTGGGGGGCCTTACACTCCATGGGTGTTAGTCCTGGAGTCCATGCCCAGGACCCCAGCCAGAACCTTACATGATCCTGGGGTATCTGTTACCATGGGGCGTTTTAGAGGAAGCAAGCGTACTCACACATGTGTACACGTGGACATGCACACGCACACTCTGGTTTGTGAGTTTCACCAGCGTGGCTCACTGGAGTAGGGGCACCTGCAGTATCCTCAGAGAGGGACAGTGAATGTGACCTAGAGCTTACCTGCCTAGCACACAGGGCTACCTAACCCTGTCTCTGCTCCTCACCTAGGTGCTGGCAGACGCCGTCTCTCGCCTGGTCCTGGGTAAGTTCAGTGATCTGACGGACAACTTCTCCTCGCCACATGCTCGCAGGAAAGTGCTGGCCGGAGTCGTCATGACCACAGGTAAACATGTGGGTGGGACGGACCCTGCCTATGTCGGGCCCATGAAGGCAGCCGCCAGCCCGCAGAGCCAAAACGTGGCCGGAGTGTGGGTGCAGTGCATTGTGTGCAGGTGTGGGTATGTCTGGGAACGAGTATGAGCAAGTGCAGTGTGTGCTGATGTGGGTGTGTCTGGGACTGAGTGTGTGCAAGTACATTGTGTGCAGGTGTGGGTGTGTCTGGGACTAAGTGTGTGCAAGTACATTGTGTGCAGGTGTGGGTGTGTCCGAGAGTGAGTGTGTACAAGTGCAGTGTGTGCTGGTATGGGTGTGTCTAGAAGCAAGTGTGTGCAAGTGCAGTGTGTACAGGTGTGGGTGTGTCTGGGAGCGAGTGTGGCTCTGCCTACAGGGACCTCCGCCTTGGGCCGGTCTGTGGCTCAAGAGCCCAGCTTTTGCAGAGCCCTGTTCTCCACATGCCCCCCTCCTCTGGAGAACCTGCTGTATCCCTGCTTGGGTCCCCTCATCCATGTCACCTGCTGGCCCTGCTGAGCTCCAGATGCTCCTAGGACTCTAGGCCTGCGGCATTGTCTCTGCTGGCCCAGCCTGATCAGTCCATGCTGCTTTGAGGGGTGTTAAGGTGGTAGCAGCCAGATGAGGTCAGCCCAGAGGTTCTCAGGGCAGAGGGGTTCCTGAATCCCTGTTCACCCCCAGTGAGGACAGTCAGCAGCATCTCAGCATAGCCCCAAGGGGGCCCGTGTCCCTGACCAGTGCATGGTTCTACCTTGGGCAGAGCTAGGGCCAAGCCTCCTACAGGGCTCTGAGCGCCCAGTGTGCACTGGCCAAACATTCTGGATGGCACAGGGGGAGGACCTTGGGGACCAGGGGGAAATTCTGGTGACCATGTTGCCTTCCCCCTGGATGCCACACCTCTGTCAGGCTACAGGGAGGTTGAGAGGCTTACGCCCTTGGTGTGGTACCTGGAGGTACGACAGCTGTGTTGTAGACAGTGTGTCCATGCCACTCCCTGGGTCTGGCCTGGTCTTGGGTGCATTTCCACTCTGCTGACAGCTGAGCCCCTCAGCCCCCCTTGGAGCAACTACCTTGCAAGGCTTGGGCCTTGTGTGAGGAGCGAGGGGCAGCCATGGCTCCTTTTGCCTAGTCGCTCAGCCACTGCCAGAGAGGCCCCTTCCCTGTCCGTGTGCTCAGAGCCCAAGTCTGCCCTTGGTGTGTGCACTGCCTTCAGGGGTGCAGTCTGTGCTGTCCCCAGGCAGTGGCTATATCAGCCTCCTAGTTTGCAGGAAGAAGAACGCACGTGTGCCTCCTGGAGGCAGGGTCCAGGAAGGGAGGTTCCCACCAGGCCTGGCACAGGGCCTGTCCCATGTGCTCTACTCCCAAATCCCCTGGTGAGTGTGGTCACTCAAGCCACTTCTTGGGCTCCGCGCTCTCACAGCACTGGGGCTGGAATCCTGGCCTTGCACTCCACGCAGGCACTGTCCCCGGCGGGTGTCAGCATTGCTGGGCCAGCGGTCTGCCTCTAGGTTGACACCGAGGTCCCATGGAGATCACACTGTGAAAGTGACAGGCCGCCTGTGAGGACCCTTCTCTTCTGCTCCCTTGGAACCTGGGGTAGTCCCTCTGGCCTCTTTAGTGCCTGGGTATTTGACTTCAAGATTAATTGCCAGGCAATGATTAGGCTGCGTGTGGTGCCATGTGTGGAACCCACGGCTGTGCACAGGCCAGGCAAGCGCTGCAATCTGACCCGCACCTCTGTTTCTGTCTCAGCGGGGACTTAGGTCTACAGATGTGCAGCACTGTGCCTGGCCAAGAGCTCACGTCACCAAGTGCCTCTTGTGTGCTGCTGGGGGAGTACTCAGGAAACATCCAGACTCTGCTCTGCAGAGTGAGGACATGGCCTTCTCGGGGCATGCAGGTCTTCAGGAGGCGGTATCTCGGGCACAGGCTTGTGAGTGAAACCCAGGCCGTGCGAGGACAAGCCCAATGCTTGGCCTGACCCCTGAACATCCTGGTGCTGCCAGCCAAGGCCAGACGGGAGTGTCATTGAGGGTCACTGATGTCCTCCTCCTGTCTCTCAGGCACAGACGTCAAGGACGCCAAGGTGATTAGCGTTTCAACAGGGACGAAGTGTATCAATGGCGAGTACATGAGTGACCGCGGGCTGGCACTGAACGATTGCCACGCAGAAATCATCTCCCGGAGGTCCCTGCTCAGGTTCCTCTATACTCAGCTGGAACTCTACCTGACGTGAGTCCAGAGGCCACAGCTGTCGGGAAGCTGGCTCTGTGCTGGCAACTGTGTCCCAGCCCCGGGAGGGCCCTAGTGCAGGGACCAGGTGACCATTGTGTGGCCATAGAGTCCAGGACTGCCTGAGACTGTGTGGGTTTGTTCTATGTGGTGTGGACACACATGGAGTGTCCTGAGCTGCCCATGGAGTGGCTGTTTTCTGGTCCCTGTGCCTGGCAGAGCTAATCCTTTTTTGGCAGCCTGGGGATTGAACCCCGGACTGTACACCCCAACCCCGGCCCTTTATGTTGGGACAGGGGCTTGCTACATTGCCTAGGCTACCCCTGAACGTGTTGTCCTCTGCCTCAGCCTCCCCAGTAGCTGGATTACAGGCGTGGGCCACCGCACATGTTGTCTGTATAGTGCCATTTACACCCGCATTTTGGCTCTGTAGTCACCCTGAGAAGGAGCAGCCACTCCTGGTTTGATGGCACATCCATTGCCAAGTGGGATTGTTAATTACCATAAACATGACAGAGTTCCAGGCCTGGCTTCCCTCTCCCCGCTGAAAATTCTGGCCTCTGACAATCATGCTAGACATGATACCGTAACTGTCCCAGCATCGACTCACCTGTCAGCTTTTCCTTGCAGTAGCAAAGAGGACCAGAAGAGATCCATCTTCCAGAGGTCGGAGCGAGGCGGCTTCCGGCTGAAGGACACCGTGCAGTTCCACCTGTACATCAGCACCTCACCCTGTGGTGACGCCAGGATCTTCTCGCCCCATGAGCCGGTGCTGGAAGGTACAGGCGGACCCTCAGGAAGCCTCCCTCGGGGTGAGAAGGGAGGAAAGGGGTGTCTGCCTGCGGCAATACTGTTGCTGCTTTTGTCTTAAATTTCAGCCTTGGGTGTGGGTCTAATAGGATTCACTATAGGGCATGGATTCTTGTTTCCTAATTAATAGTTTCATTAGAACATTTTAATGAGTGAAAATTCCTGGTTCTGAAAAAATGAAAGGGGAAAACGCCGATTCTGCTGACCTGAAACGAGAGTGTGAGGATGTTGGTTCAGAGTTGTGTGCACACTCAGTTTCTCCCAGCCCAGGTGGCTGTGTTCTCCTCATCTCTGCAGAGCTGTAGCTAAGGGAGAGGTGGGGCGGGTGCTGCATACAACCCCACCCGGGGTGTGTACCCATCTTACGCTCTGCGACGGGACGACGCCCACAGCCCTGCTCCCAAGCTGAAGCGTTGTTTACTCAAATAGAACATTGCTTATTTTCCTTGATAAAAACAATATACAAAACTTTAAAATACAAGAAAGAAAATTAAAATCACCTGTATCGTATAAGCCAGGACTAATTGCTAAGGATATTTTGCACTTCCTATGGATTTATTCTGCATCAGTCTACTTTTATTTTTTAAATAAAATATAACCAACACCTAAATATCCATTATTTAGGTGGGAGCTGGGAGAGCTCGGCGTCTGTCCTGTGTCCTTCCTCCGGCTCATTAGTGATAGAACTCTTTCGGCCACAGTGGCTCTTGCTCTCCCCAACCCTCAGAAGAGCACCCTCATGAATTTCATGTGACTTACGTCCTTTCTGCCATTTTATAAATTCATATTTTTGTGTGTGTATGTGCATACATATGCAGCACAAATGTGCATACACTTGGGTAAGGACACTATATATTCATAGGGTATTGTTAGATAAGCTTTTCCAGTCATTGAAACTAAATAGGTAGTTTGCTCCCTTAGGTTCTCAACACCCTATTTCTCTCTCAGAGCCTGCAGACAGACATCCGAATCGTAAAGCGAGGGGACAGCTACGCACAAAAATAGAGTCCGGGGAGGGGACGATCCCAGTGCGCTCCAACGCCAGCATCCAGACATGGGACGGCGTGCTACAGGGGGAGAGGCTTCTCACGATGTCCTGCAGTGACAAGATCGCCCGGTAAGGTCACAGCCTGGCGGCCACCTCACTGCCCCAAAGCTCCTTCCTGCCTAGCTCAAGGACATTCCTGTCACAGCTATTCCTGTCACAGCCGTTCACAGCCATGCTCCACAGTGTGCTCTTGCCAGGCCCCTGGGGAACTCCAGGGGGACAAAGAGACCTCGCATAGCAGGCTCCAGGCTTCCCACACTACCTCCTTCAGAAGTGGCATCTGGCCTAGACCAAAGTACAGAATGTGTACAGGATGTAACATTTAAAGCAAACACTGAAGGGTTTCCTTACCTGAGTTAGCATTGTGGGGGCCACACAGTGGGGCAATGTGAGCGTGTGACAGTCCTGCACCAGAGCACAGAGCGCCTCCTGCCCACCACCCCATTCTTGGGTTAGGCCTGGGCTGGGTGCGTAGCTCCAGCCTCTGATAGTGGGTATTGTGCGCCCATACACGGCACTCTCAGCCTGCATCCAGGGCAGGGCCTCCACGACCCATTTCTTCAGATCCTGCACCAATTGGAGGAGCTCTTCTTTGCTTTTGTATTTTAAGTGGCGTTTACTTGAAAAAGGAAGTTGTTGCATGAGCAAATGGTGGAAAATATAAAACTAAGTCCTCCCTCCTCTGGCTCCTCCAGCTCGAGAGGCTGTAGGGCGTTGTCAAGTGTGCTGGGAATCACACGCATGGATGCACAGTACCACTTCTCAGGGTCCAGGGGAGCACGACTCCCTTGTTGCCAAAAACTGTCCTCACACTGAAGTCCTAAGAGCCTCACGCTTGTGTCCTTTCAATTGTTTGCAAGCCTTTTGATTTCCTCTGAGGTGCCTTGTTGAGCTGGATTAGCTGTGCACTGCCAGCCCTTCTCTCCAAGCCCGGGGCCAGGCCCTGTTGCCCTTATCTGACATGCTTGGGGCCAGACATGTTTCAGATTTGGGAGATTTTTGGACTTTCAAATATTTGCATTCACTTTACCATTTCCTAACCTGAAGATCCTGAATCCAGATTTCTCCAGGATCTGAAACTCCTCAGAGATGCTCAGCTCGTCCTGCTCTTCTGCCTGCATTTAAGGGGCTGTGTGTGCATGCTTGGAAGTGCTCAGCAGTGACGTTAGGGGCTGTCAGTGTTTGTGTCGTTCCTCCTAGCAGCAGTGTGAGCTGTGAGGCCCCTCATTCCTCTTGTTTCTCCTCAGCCCTGTGCCTCTCTTCAGTGTTTCTGCTGGAGTTTATTGCTTCTGGTGTTGGTGGAGCCTCCAGGAGAGCTTGGGCTGCCTCCTCCACAAGGAACACTGGGTTTCCTTCAGCCCCCTTCTCTGGTAGCCTGACTGTCCTTAGATTTGCTCACCCTGGTCTGTGGTGGCGTGTCCTGAGGCTGGATCTAGGGGTACACACTTGGCTTTGCAGAGGGATAGCAGACTGCTCCCCAGAATGGCCACGCTCTTATCCCCACACCAGCTGTGTGCTCCGTGAGTGTACACCACGTTTTGTAAACAGTGTCCTGCAGTTTTAAGTTGCACTCCTCTTATTGCTGGGAATGCTGCATGTTTCTCCAGCTGTGTAGCAGCCTTCCATTGGTCGCCTTTTCTAGTGTGCCTGTTTTACATTGTTTGCTTTCTCTTTAGGCCGTGTGGCTTTGTGTTCACAGTGTGGAGTTGCTTTCATAGCTGGCATTACTATAATCCTTAAGTCCTGGAGAACTCCAAGTATCTAACCCTGGTGATTTCCCCATGGGGTGATCTTCTCCCCCTGTCAAGGATCATTTGACCCACATGTGAGTTTTTGTCTCTGGGTTGTCTGTTGTTTGAACACACTGCTAAGATTTAGATCCTGGATTACTCTTTGTTTCCAACTATAAGGAAATGCCTGAGGCACATTACTTTATAAAGAAAAGAAGTTGTGCAATGCAGTTTTGAAAGCTGTAACTCAAAAGAGCATGGTGCAGGATCTGATGAGGGCCACATCCTGCTGGGGAAGCAGAAGGCAGCCAGGCTGACATGGAGCCACTGAACCAGGACTGTGAGGGAAGGAGAGTGACCCCTGCTGGACACTGTGTCGAGGAGGTGAACCAGTGACAGGTGTTCTGTTGTAGCAGCCGTCTGCAGCTGGGATGCAGCCCACAGCACACCATGTAGAAGCTTGCTCCTCATCCACAGGGACCAGCTGGGAAGAGCTGCCTCCCCAGCTCTGTGATCCCCACTTAGGCAGGATCTCTGATAGGACAGAAAGCCTGGGTGTGAAGTAAAATAGGCAACTTTGACTGAACTACAATTTCTCATGTATTTACCAAAGCCGCATATGCTCAACTGAAAAGAGAAGCCATGCAGCTGGATCCAGAGAGCCTCACTGCTCGCAGGGCCTGGGTCCAACCATGTGAACGGAATGGACTGAATGTTACCGAAAGTAGAATCTAAAGAGCTCTTCGTGCCAGCAACAGGCTCCTCACTCTGTTGGATCTCAGCCCTCAGCCCACATAAACACAAAAATGCGTAGAAACATGCAGAACAGGGCAGAAATGATCAAAACGGATGCAGGAGTACTTGATGAGATCAAAGACGATATAACTAAATGACAGAGGAATTAATAAACAGATCGATGCATTTAATGAAGAGTAAATAGAAAATTAGAAAAGCTTACTAAAATGATTTACAACATAAATTATAAATATACAAAAACAAAAAGAACCCATGCAAATGTGCCAAATAATTCATGGAGATAAACAATTCTGTTTAATGTATGACAACCGAAGTGCTCACTGTGAAGTAAGGAGATGGATTTAACACACAGGACTAAATACTCAGAGAAACGTTAAAGAGTGGAAGGAAGATTGATCAACAGCTATCAGATGATGCAGAAGGACTAACTTAAGACTACTGGGAGTTGGAGAGAAGTCAGGACAGCACATGTAGAGTAAAACATCTGGTCACAAATATCATAGCAGAAAACTTTCCAAGTGTGGGGAAAGAATTCACCACACAGATAAATGAAGCATAGGAACTCATAATCAGGACCAGAGAAGACCTCTCCGTGACAGGTCATCATCAAAGTCCCAGAAGCCCTGCATTATGATAGAATCTTAAAAGCTGTTAGAGAAAAGCAAAAAATTGCTTATAAAGTTGAACCCATTAGAATTACAGCAGACTTCTCAGTGCAAAGTTTAAAGGCCAGAAGAGCATGGAAGGAGGGGTTTCAGGCCCTAAAAGGGGTTTCAGGCCCTAAAAGAAATAACTTTCAACCCAGATTAATATATATTGAAATACTGTCTTTCAAAATGATGGAGAAATAACAGTATTCCATGATAAAGAATACCTTAGGAGACATAGGAACACCAAACTAGCATTCCAGAAATTTCTCAAGGGTACCCCAGTTACGAGCAGTGAAGCCAGCATTACCAAAAAGTCTGATGGAATGCATCCATCAAGCAAGATGAGGAAACAAAAGGGGAAAATGATAGAATCAACAACAGAAAAACAATGCAATGTAGAGAAGTCATTATTACCTTGCAGTAATAACTCTTAATGCAGATGTCCTCTGCGCCCCAATCAAAAGTCACAAATTGGCAGATTGGGTCAAAACCAAAACTAAGTGATAGTGCTGCAGCCAAAAGACACATCTAATCCAAAAAGAAATTCATGGACTAAAAATCAAAAGGATGAAAAAGAATATGCACAAAGTAAGCAAGGATAGCAATCTTATTTTCACAGAGTAGACCTCAAGCTAAAATTGATCAGAAGGGGCAAAACAGATCAAAAGAGGTGCGTCTCAGTCTCCTGCTTTCACAAATAGATTAGCTGTATGGAGAATTACCCTGGAAATAGCAGATCTGAACCACACTTCCACATGCATGGGCAGTGTCCTACTACCTCAGGATACATGTTCTTAGCACACATGGGACTTCTTCCAGAACAGACGGTGTGGTAGCCCATAAAGGCCGCTAAGGTGATTACAAAAGAATGGAAATGACCATGTGTGTTATCAGATCATAGTGCAATTACGCAGACACATGGGACTTAAACAGTTCACTCTCAAATAGTCACTGGTCTTAGTAGGAAATCGAGGGAGAAATTAGCTAGTTCTGTGTCGGTCTGGATGGAGCTGGAGCCTGAGCCTGACACCGAAGCCCCTCTCAATGTTCCAGCAGAGCCTGGACCCCCTGAGGACGGTAGTCACAGAATTTACGGCCTCTGACAGATGCAGGTTTCAAGTTCATAGTTTACAGTGTGCCCAGGTGCCGAGTTCTGTTTAAAATTACTAGGCTTCTAATCTGCATAAGAAAAGGGCTCTGAGGCCTTTGGCCTTCAAATATTTCAACTTTGTCTCTAGACAGGAAAACTTTCTTGTAGTTTCCTTTTTGGAAGGTGAAAGGCCAGAGACCCTAGAACTGGACTTCTGAGCACATATTTCTCTTCTCAATATTGGAAACACTGGTGCTGGGATGGTCGGTGAATAGGGCAGGAGTCCTGACCCTCTTGGGATTAGTTGCTGGGGTGCAGGTTACACAGGGTACATGCAGCAGGGGGTTCTGAGGGCCTCATGGCAGGGATGCTCATGAGAACTGAGGGGTGGCAGCCATGGCCACAGCTGGCTGGGAGCCGTGTCCAGGAGAGTGTGGGAGTGGAATCATGGGCCCTGGGGAGCTGTTGGGGTGTGTGTGAAGGAGCACCTTGACTGGCCTGTGGGCCTGCAGGGAGATGCCAGCCACTATGCAGCAGGGACAGAGGGCAGGGTCTAGCAGTGACAGCAGCCGGAGGTCAGACCCTGGGTGCTATGGATTGGCTCAGGTGCTGAGATAGGAGGGGTGGAGGCCAGGTGACCCCAGCAGGTGGCCTTAGCAGCCCAGGTTCCGTCAGGCCTGTGTGGCTTCTGGTTCATTCTCCCAGCCACAACCACGTACAACAAAGTATGTATAGATAGAAAAATTTGTCTACAGTACGGCCAAATCAAGAAGGGTGACCTGTCTGACCACATGCAGAGGCACTGCATCTCAGAGTGGGTGAGTCTAAGCCAGAGGCACCAACAAGTGTGTCAGCCAGGCTGTGGCCCAGAGGGCAGAGAGTGGAGCCCTTGCAGGGTCAGGCCAAGGTGATGGTTTACTGGACCACACTCAGCATACGGAGGCTTGGAGAGAGAAGATTGTGTTGCTGTTTTTAGTTCTTAGGTTTTTTTTTTTTTTTTTTTTTTTAGTTTTATTTTGAAAGTAGTAAAATTACAACAAAACAAGACAGAACAAAGCCAATCAAGACAATGCAGTGAAATTGTCACAGAACTTCACAGCAGGATACTGGGATGGTAGTAATAGGTACTATGGTATATCTCGTTATCTTTATAATAGTTCAGTCAATTAGATATAGCAAAATCAAACCAAAAACAGAACATTATAAAACCAATTGAAAGAGAATATTGAATAGAGCAAAAGAATCATAACAAAACAAAATAGTGAAAACAACCCTTGCCTTCAAACAGAAGATAGAAGGAAATCCCCTGTATTTGCTGTATTGCATATGGTCATCCTCCCAAGAGATGCTGAGACATCTATCCCCAGTAGCTTGGGTGGGGGCTGTGTTTTATTCTTAGCCTGCATGGCGGTAGGCTCACAGGGCCACTGGCTCTCCTGGCCCACGGCAGGGGTGCGTACCAAGAGAGTGGAAGAATGAGCTGCCTGAGTCCCACCATGGCCGGATCTTGGGAGTGCTGGTTCTCCTCCTAGTTCTTAGTTTTTGAGGATCCATTTTAACCTCTACCAGTGCTGGTGAACCTTTTAGAGACCAGATGCCCTAACTGCAGCCCCAAACCACTTACTTATCACAAAGCACTGACACTGCCATTAAACCCTAATGCTCAGGTGCTGGGGCGACTCGGCAAGGGAACGGACAGAGAGGGCTGTGTGTGCTGGCAGCCTGTCGCAGACTTCTGCTGCTGCCACTTCGGGTTACAGGTGCCTCCCTCCTTTAGTTCAGCCCTCGGTCTTTTTTATTTTCTATTGTAATTCTTTCAATTTTTTTATTGGTGCACCTGTGTAGTACATGATGTTTACACTTAACTGTAGGGAGTTGGTACACAGACATAACACATCTTCATCTTCTACTTCTGTCTTTCATCCCAACCCTTCCCTCCCTCCTCTGCCCAACTCTTGGTCTCTTCCTCATTTGCAAAGCTCTATTTTCATTTTCCTCCTTCACTTCTGTTAGTCAAAGGTTTCAGGGAGAACATTTACTTACATACAGGACATAGAATTTATATTATTTTATGATGGTCACCCAGAGTTAAATACAAGAAAGTGCAGGAAATCTGTCCACAACACTAAACACCTAGAAAATCCATCCAAGGGCCTGGATCCCACCACAATGTCCTGCATGAGTCCAGCTGAAGACCTAGAACCCACAACAATGACCCAGGCAAGTCTGTTTCATGGATCTGAGCTGGGAGGGCCCAAAGGTCTGTGGCAGAAGCTGGAAAGTCTATGCCAGCAGGGTGAAGGATCTGTGCCAGTAGGCTGAGGGGTCTACACTGGAGCCAGGAAGCTATGCTCAAAGTAAGGATCTGGGCTCCCCGGTAAAGTACCACAGCCCTCCTCAACAACAAGGAGGTCCTGAGCTCCTACAACAATGAGAGCAGCCAAGTTCATATCAGGAAGCCAGCGTGACAACTTCTGGAGATTAAACAGCACACATCTTCCCCTCTGGAGCCAGGAATCGATGATCAAAGGAAGGACCAGAGCTCCCCCAAAGTGAACCACAGCCACTCAGCAGCAAGGTCCCAAACTCCTCTACTGGTAACAGCTAAGTTTATACCAGGGGACAGCCAAGTTCATACCAGGGGGCGAGCTCCTGCAGGAGAACCAACAGCTCCAAACAACAATGCTTAGGAGAACCCACAAGTACTCTTCCTCTCTACGTCTCCTTTTTATGCTGGCAATTTTCCTCAGGTGATCCATCTGTACATCGTGCTGATTTAGTTCACCTGGTATTAATTTGACAACCAATTTTTAGCATAGCTCATTTCTTTTTTTCTTTTTCTTTTCTTTTCTTTTTTCTTTTTGTCTTTTTTGAGACAGGGTCTAACTATGCAGTTCAGGCTGGCCTTGAGCTCACTTTGTAGCCCAGGCTGGTCTCGAACTCGTGGGACACCTCAGCCTCCCGAGTGCTGGGATTACAGGCGTGAGCCACCACACCCGGCTTGACAACCAATTTTTAATCCACAACAACTTCTTTATTACATCCCCTTTCTCTCCTTTCCCCTCACCTACTTCATCTTTCCTTCCCCCTCCCATTTTTTAGTTTCTCACATGAGATATATAAGCTTGTGTACCTGACTCATTTCACATACTGTTACGGTCTCAAGTTGCATCCATTTACCTATGAATGTCTTAAGTTTATCTTTGTTGTTCATGGCAGAACAGTATTCTGTTGTGTGTAAATATCACATTTACTTTATCCATTCATCCATCAATGAGCATATAGGCCATTTCCAAAATTAGCTGTTATAAAGTGTGCTGCTGTAAACATGGATATGCATGTGTCACTGTAATGTGATGTCTTTAACCCTTTTAGGGAGACACCTGGAAGGTGAATAGCTGGGTCAAATGAATTTCTAGTTTCAGCTTTTTTAAGCATCACCATACTGATTTCTATCGTGTTTGTACTAGTTTACATTCCCACCAGCAGTGCAGAAGAGTTCCTTTTCCCCTATGGCCTCACCAGCACTTGTTATTATTTGATTTCTTTGTGATAGTTGCTCTTTTTGAGGTGAGACGGTGCCTCAGTGTTGTTTTAATCTGCGTTTCTGTGGTGGCCAGAAATGTTGAATATTGTTTCATGTGTTGGCCACTTTCAGTCCTTCTCAAAGTGTCTTCGTTTCACTTTTTGATTTTTTTTTTTTTAGGATCTAATTTTTTTTCAGTTTTTCTTAGATTCTAGATGTTCTATATACTCTAGGTTCTCTCTTCACTCTACTGGTTGTTCCTTTAAGAGTTTTTAAATTTGATATGATCCCATTTATTGATTCTTGGTATTATTTCTTGGGCCACTGGGGTTCTATTCAGAAGGACCATGCCTTGTCCATGCCTGTGTTGTCAAGAGTTTTATTATTTCACTTTGCAACAGATTGTTTCTGTTTTAGTATTTAGATTCTTGATCTATTTTGATTTTAGCTTATTTTATACTGAGACTCAATCTTCTGCCTGTGGACAGCCAGTTTTCCCAGTTTCCATCTACTAAAGAGGCTGTCTTTCTTCTAGCATATGTTTTGGCCTCTTTGTCAAAGATCAAATAGCTGAATGTGCTTAGGGCTGTTTCTGTATCTTTTCTGTTCCACTGATCCACATGCCTGTTTTTGTGCCTCTACTATGCTGTTTTAATTACAGTAGCTTTGTGCTATAACTTCAGACCTGTATTGATTTTGCTGTTTTGGGTCTTTTCTGGTTTTGTATGAATTTTAAGATTGTTTTCTCTAGATCTGTGAGAAATCCTGCTCGTGTTTTGCTTGGGATTGTGATATATATCTTTTTGAAGTGCGGCCATTTTAATTATATTTGCCTTGCCTATTCAGGAGTAGGAGATATCTTTCTGATGTCTTGATTACCTTTTTCAGAGTGAAAGACCTCTACTGTGAAAAATTACATCCCTCTTCAAAGCAGCTCTAGAGAAGATAGACCTTGTTAAGTCTCCACCGGGCCATGTTCAGGTGTGCGAGAGCCTTATTGAGAGGAAGATGCAGGGAGGAATACAGGGAGCAGCAGACAGGGAAATTCCGGGTAGTTTCAGCGCCTGGCTGTTGTTGGCTTCTGGCTCCCTTGTAGAAACAAAACTGACTGCAGCCCCCTGGCAGCATCTGTATGTTTCCTTGAAGTGAGTTTCTGACACGAAGGGAGGCAGTTTATGCCTTCAGCATAAGGAAGTCTGGAGAAAGTTTATCTCTGAAACAAGAAAATCCTAACTTTAAGTCCTTTGCACCCTCTTGGCTGTAGTCTGTGCAGCTGGAGGTTGGAGCTGGGCAGATCAGGCGCTGGTCTGGTCTGGCCTGGCGGCTCCTGGCCATAAATCCTGAGGCAAGCAGAGGGCAGGGCACAGCTCCAAGACCCATAATGTCCATGCCTGCTGCTGCATTTCTGGGGTGGTGGACCACAGGGGTTGACTCACTGTGGGCGTCACAAGGCACAAGACAGTAGTTGACTGCATATTCCAAGATCCCTGCCACCTTAGCCTTTGATTCTGACCTTTGCTGCTGCTGAGACAAGTCCCTGCACCAGTGACTGACCTGCTCTGCTGCCATCACTTTCTAAATATGCACCCAGTTGGCCCTGCTGGGGACACCTGCATCGTGTGAGGTCCAGCCATCGCTTTAGAGTTGTGCTCTGGCCTGCTGGCCTCTGCTCCATGGCCTCCCATGTGGTCCTGCATCCACCCTTCCGATTGAAGGGTGCCTTCCTCCCTCAGCCCCCACTTGAGGGCATAGCCCCAGGCTCAACCCAAGGAGCCCCTGGGAGGTGAGGACTCCCTTTCTCTATTTCCTGTCGACCTACCTAACTCATAGCTCCTCACACAGTGTCAGCCTGCTTGTTTGTTGTTTACACCCAGCTGTGTCTCCCTGCTTCTGTCCCCATGCCTGTCGCCCCTACCTTGCGGGGCTGAGAAGACAGCAGTGGGTGCAGTGCAGTTGGGCTGCTGTCCTCTTGGATGACAGGCTGATAATGTCACCTCCTCTGTCTCCAGTGCAGCACCATTGTCTCCTGGGCAGGTGGTAGCAGGAAGCTCCTCACACCCCTCCAAAGCAGGCTGGCTCCCGGGGCTGAGTTCAGAGGAGCAGGGAAAGCCCAAGCCCCTGCCTTGAGAACCTCATCGAAGAGCTGATAAGACACTCTCCAGGTAGCGCTGCACAGGTTGTACACACGTGCACCCCTCTGGTGGCCTTCCTGGAAAGAGCCTCCAGTGAGCGTGGCATCGTGGAAGGACTCAGTGGCTCAAGTCCCTTTGCAGGTTAAATTTAAGACTGGGTTTTCTTCTTGACCATCTCAGGTCCCAGGTCAGCTGTGTGCTTGTCCCCACGGCAGTCCCTGTCTGGTAACCTTACCAGCCATGCCACAGGGCCCTGGGAGCCATTTTCCCCCTCTGACCTGTGTGTCTCCCCTGCAGCTGGAACGTGGTAGGCATCCAGGGGTCCCTGCTCAGCATCTTTGTGGAGCCCATCTACTTCTCCAGCATCATCCTGGGCAGCCTGTACCATGGCGACCACCTCTCCCGGGCCATGTACCAGCGCATCTCCAACATAGAGGACCTGCCGCCACTCTACACTCTCAACAAGCCCCTGCTCAGTGGCAAGTACCAGCGCGGTCACCCTGCCCCAGGCCCTGTACTCTCACATGCCTTCCAGCTCCAGTGAGCTTCTCATGTCCACTCTCACCCTCAGCTGGCATGGCTGCCAGGGGCAGCAAAGTCGTGCAAGAGAAGGACCTTGGGTGGGCTGCAGAGCATTGCAAGGAGGCTGTGGAGGAGCAAGGTCTTTCATAGAACAGAGAAGTGGGCGGCCTGCTGCCTGTGTCTCCCCGTTTACATTGTATGCATTCCAGCCCCAGTGGCAAGAACTGAGGGACACTGTGAAAAGTAGGAAGCGTTGGAGTTGATGGGTGACAGACGCTCCCATCCTCATGAGGGACCACTCACATGTCACCCAGAATCCTTGTGGTGGCATCTGCTCCGATTCTGTGTGTACTTTATTACCAGTTTCTTTTCTTCTTTTAGAATTTCAGTGGCTAACAGTAAAGTGAACAGGAGCTTTTGAATTCAAGGGTCCTAACTTCTAAGCCATACTTAAAAGGACACAGTTAAGGTATTTTTTGCCCTTTTGAAAAATAACGTTTTACCAACATTTTTTGAGCTCGAAACTAAAAATGTGATGCTACACTAAAACACGCTTCTTTCAGTGTGTGTGGACTCGGCGTCATCCAGTGCTTGGCTGCTAGCATGTCTCAGAAAGCTTCTTGAGGGACACGGGAAGTACAGAGAGGCAGGGGAAGCAGGGGCATCTTACAGCCCTGTCGCTGGCCATGACTCTTCTAAGGAAGACAGTCACCTGACTAACTGATGGGGATGAGAAAGCTGGGAACATCCCTGCCGTTTGGAGTGTTTGCTGTGTTGGTGCATGCTCTGCTGTGGGCTGGAAAGTGAATTCCCTCCTTGGCTCTGTGTACTGGATTTGCGGGCCCAGTGCTTTGCTGTTGCTGTTGCTGTAGCAAAACTGGTGGATGGGAAGTTATAAAGGAAGGAAGTATTTTTAGCTCATTGTACTGGAGGCTGAAAGTCTCAGTAGGCCAACACACATAGTTACCATGCACGAGGGATGCGGGAAGAAACCCACAGGCAGGAACATGTGTAGAAAGACCTCATGAGGTAACCAGGAGGCCAGAGGGATCAGGTCACTGGGTGACAGCTGCCTCTCCCCAGAACTGAACATGGGGCATGGGACCTGCAGTGACCCCTGCTGAGGACAATGAGCCACCATGCCCCTACGTGCCTCTACAGGCCTCTGAGGTCAGCCAGGGACTGGCCTGGTCCCTCTGGTGAGCTCTGCAGGTGCTCTTGACATCAGCACTGAGGATGGAGCCTCTGGTACCACATACTCAAAGCCAGCCAACCCCAGGCAGGGACGTAGTGTTGAGTGTCACTGGGATTTTGTTCGTGGACCTCAAAGCATGTGTGATATGTGGCATGGGGCAGGAGCCGAAGCATTGTTCCTCAGGGCTGCGGCTGGTCCTTTGCTGACACCTGTGAGAAATCATCGCTACGCTAGAGTAACATCTGTGCTGAGGCTTTGACCCTGTGGCTGCTGTGGAGCAGGGAAGAATTTGCATCGGGGTCATATGCAGGACATACTGTGCATATCTGTAAATGGCAGTGAAACCCCACCTGCACGATAGCCCCTAACATTACCAGTATTGCATGTGAGTGATTTAGGGGACCTCAACATCTGTAATGAAGTCATCTTCTCTCCCCACACCCCAAAACCATCTCTACTCCCCAGCAGCCACACTAGGTGTACACTCAGCTTTGTACTCTCCTCCTTGGTCTGCCGCCGCCTCCGAGGATGTGCCACCTGGGGGGTGCACCAAGCCTCAGCACACACCCCACTTTGGCTTTATTGCACAGCATCTTTTGTGCCTCAGTTTCTCCTGTGCTCAATGCTCTACTGCCTGCGGCTTTGCAGGGCCCTTTGCAATGATGTGGTTCACCTGGAGGCTGAAATGGGAAGGCTCAAGTTTGTTATTCAGCACATGCATGCACTTCCGGGGGTTGCTGTGACCTGGGCCCTGCTGTGAGACACTGCTCTCTCTCTGCAGTGGCAGCCTGGCTGGGTGATCCCTCTTGCTTCCTCTTGTACCCTTTCATGTTGCCCATTTCAGGGCAGCCCCAGCATCTGGCTGGCCTGTGGGGGTTGCTGACTCCCTGGGTCCCTACCTCACTGCGGATGCTGGAAGAAAGGCCTGTGGTGTCAACCATCTTCATGCGTGTGGTGGCTGCAGGGCCTGAGTGACAGGCCAGCTGCTCCAGGGCTCCATGGGCTGAGCTCTCTGTAGCAGTGCTTTTGATCCCAGCATTGCCACAAAACACAGAGTGATCAGGGTAGTGTAGGGGGCAGAACCTCTGAGAGTCCAGATAGCATTCAGGCGGCCCTGGAAAATTCTGTGAGATACAGTTGCCTGTTTTATTGATAACACCTGTAAAATAATTGTGATAGTTATCAGGCTCTGTTGGATACCATCTCCACCTCATTTTCAGTACCTTTCCAGCCACTCAGCCAAATCTTCGCATCTGTCCAGGAGTCCCCACCAGGCTGGAGGGGCCGATGTGCTGGAGCAGGCCACAGCCCTTCCCGGAGTGCCAGCAGAGCCCAGGCCTGGCCATTTCCTGTCAGGACAGTATACACCTGGGTTCCGTGTGTGTGTGTGTGTGTGTGTGTGTGTGTGTGTGTGTCAAGGGTGGGAGGACCAGCCCTTCCCGGAGTGCCAGCAGAGCCCAGGCCTGGCCATTTCCTGTCAGGACAGTATACACCTGGGTTCCATGTGTGTGTGTGTGTGTGTGTGTGTGTGTGTGTGTGTGTCAAGGGTGGGAGGACCAGCCCTTCCCGGAGTGCCAGCAGAGCCCAGGCCTGGCCATTTCCTGTCAGGACAGTATACACCTGGGTTCCGTGTGTGTGTGTGTGTGTGTGTGTGTGTGTGTGTGTCAAGGGTGGGAGGACCAGCCCTTCCCGGAGTGCCAGCAGAGCCCAGGCCTGGCCATTTCCTGTCAGGACAGTATACACCTGGGTTCCGTGTGTGTGTGTGTGTGTGTGTGTGTGTGTGTGTGTGAAGGGTGGGAGGACCAGCCCTTCCCGGAGTGCCAGCAGAGCCCAGGCCTGGCCATTTCCTGTCAGGACAGTATACACCTGGGTTCCGTGTGTGTGTGTGTGTGTGTGTGTGTGTGAAGGGTGGGAGGACCAGCCCTTCCCGGAGTGCCAGCAGAGCCCAGGCCTGGCCATTTCCTGTCAGGACAGTATACACCTGGGTTCCGTGTGTGTGTGTGTGTGTGTGTGTGTGTGTGAAGGGTGGGAGGACCAGCCCTTCCCGGAGTGCCAGCAGAGCCCAGGCCTGGCCATTTCCTGTCAGGACAGTATACACCTGGGTTCCGTGTGTGTGTGTGTGTGTGTGTGTGTGTGTGTGTGTGTGTGAAGGGTGGGAGGACCAGCCCTTCCCGGAGTGCCAGCAGAGCCCAGGCCTGGCCATTTCCTGTCAGGACAGTATACACCTGGGTTCCGTGTGTGTGTGTGTGTGTGTGTGTGTGTGTGTGTCAAGGGTGGGAGGACCAGCCCTTCCCAGAGTGCCAGCAGAGCCCAGGCCTGGCCATTTCCTGTCAGGACAGTATACACCTGGGTTCCGTGTGTGTGTGTGTGTGTGTGTGTGTGTGAAGGGTGGGAGGACCAGCCCTTCCCGGAGTGCCAGCAGAGCCCAGGCCTGGCCATTTCCTGTCAGGACAGTATACACCTGGGTTCCGTGTGTGTGTGTGTGTGTGTGTGTGTGTGTGTGTGTGTGTGCAAGGGTGGGAGGACCAGCCCTTCCCGGAGTGCCAGCAGAGCCCAGGCCTGGCCATTTCCTGTCAGGACAGTATACACCTGGGTTCCGTGTGTGTGTGTGTGTGTGTGTGTGTGTGTGTGTCAAGGGTGGGAGGACCAGCCCTTCCCGGAGTGCCAGCAGAGCCCAGGCCTGGTCATTTCCTGTCAGGACAGTATACACCTGGGTTCCGTGTGTGTGTGTGTGTGTGTGTGTGTGTGTGTGTGTCAAGGGTGGGAGGACCAGCCCTTCCCGGAGTGCCAGCAGAGCCCAGGCCTGGCCATTTCCTGTCAGGACAGTATACACCTGGGTTCCGTGTGTGTGTGTGTGTGTGTGTGTGTGTCAAGGGTGGGAGGACCAGCCCTTCCCGGAGTGCCAGCAGAGCCCAGGCCTGGCCATTTCCTGTCAGGACAGTATACACCTGGGTTCCGTGTGTGTGTGTGTGTGTGTGTGTGTGTGTGTGTCAAGGGTGGGAGGACCAGCCCTTCCCGGAGTGCCAGCAGAGCCCAGGCCTGGCCATTTCCTGTCAGGACAGTATACACCTGGGTTCCGTGTGTGTGTGTGTGTGTGTGTGTGTGTGTGTCAAGGGTGGGAGGACCAGCCCTTCCCGGAGTGCCAGCAGAGCCCAGGCCTGGCCATTTCCTGTCAGGACAGTATACACCTGGGTTCCGTGTGTGTGTGTGTGTGTGTGTGTGTGTGTGTGTGTGTCAAGGGTGGGAGGACCAGCCCTTCCCGGAGTGCCAGCAGAGCCCAGGCCTGGCCATTTCCTGTCAGGACAGTATACACCTGGGTTCCGTGTGTGTGTGTGTGTGTGTGTGTGTGTGTGTCAAGGGTGGGAGGACCAGCCCTTCCCGGAGTGCCAGCAGAGCCCAGGCCTGGTCATTTCCTGTCAGGACAGTATACACCTGGGTTCCGTGTGTGTGTGTGTGTGTGTGTGTGTGTGTGTGTGTCAAGGGTGGGAGGACCAGCCCTTCCCGGAGTGCCAGCAGAGCCCAGGCCTGGCCATTTCCTGTCAGGACAGTATACACCTGGGTTCCGTGTGTGTGTGTGTGTGTGTGTGTGTGTGTGTCAAGGGTGGGAGGACCAGCCCTTCCCGGAGTGCCAGCAGAGCCCAGGCCTGGCCATTTCCTGTCAGGACAGTATACACCTGGGTTCCGTGTGTGTGTGTGTGTGTGTGTGTGTGTGTGTGTGTGTCAAGGGTGGGAGGACCAGCCCTTCCCGGAGTGCCAGCAGAGCCCAGGCCTGGCCATTTCCTGTCAGGACAGTATACACCTGGGTTCCGTGTGTGTGTGTGTGTGTGTGTGTGTGTGTCAAGGGTGGGAGGACCAGCCCTTCCCGGAGTGCCAGCAGAGCCCAGGCCTGGCCATTTCCTGTCAGGACAGTATACACCTGGGTTCCGTGTGTGTGTGTGTGTGTGTGTGTGTGTGTGTGTGTCAAGGGTGGGAGGACCAGCGCTTCCCGGAGTGCCAGCAGAGCCCAGGCCTGGCCATTTCCTGTCAGGACAGTATACACCTGGGTTCCGTGTGTGTGTGTGTGTGTGTGTGTGTGTGTGTCAAGGGTGGGAGGACCAGCCCTTCCCGGAGTGCCAGCAGAGCCCAGGCCTGGCCATTTCCTGTCAGGACAGTATACACCTGGGTTCCGTGTGTGTGTGTGTGTGTGTGTGTGTGTGTGTGTGTGTCAAGGGTGGGAGGACCAGCCCTTCCCGGAGTGCCAGCAGAGCCCAGGCCTGGCCATTTCCTGTCAGGACAGTATACACCTGGGTTCCGTGTGTGTGTGTGTGTGTGTGTGTGTGTGTGTGTGTCAAGGGTGGGAGGACCAGCCCTTCCCGGAGTGCCAGCAGAGCCCAGGCCTGGCCATTTCCCGTCAGGACAGTATACACCTGGGTTCCGTGTGTGTGTGTGTGTGTGTGTGTGTGTGTGTGTGTCAAGGGTGGGAGGACCAGCCCTTCCCGGAGTGCCAGCAGAGCCCAGGCCTGGCCATTTCCTGTCAGGACAGTATACACCTGGGTTCCGTGTGTGTGTGTGTGTGTGTGTGTGTGTGTGTGTGTGTGTGTGTGTCTGTGTGTGAAGGGTGGGAGGACCAGCCCTTCCCGGAGTGCCAGCAGAGCCCAGGCCTGGCCATTTCCTGTCAGGACAGTATACACCTGGGTTCCGTGTGTGTGTGTGTGTGTGTGTGTGTGTGTGAAGGGTGGGAGGACCAGCCCTTCCCGGAGTGCCAGCAGAGCCCAGGCCTGGCCATTTCC
>NW_026947498.1:10892932-10895432 GCF_034190915.1 Cavia porcellus
ACCAGCCCTTCCCGGAGTGCCAGCAGAGCCCAGGCCTGGCCAATTTCCTGTCAGGACAGTATACACCTGGGTTCCGTGTGTGTGTGTGTGTGTGTGGTGTGTGTGTGTGTGTGTCAAGGGTGGGAGGACCAGCCCTTCCCGGAGTGCCAGCAGAGCCCCAGGCCTGGCCATTTCCTGTCAGGACAGTATACACCTGGGTTCCGTGTGTGTGTGTGTGTGTGTGTGTGTGTGTGTGTGTGTGTGAAGGGTGGGAGGACCAGCCCTTCCCGGAGTGCCAGCAGAGCCCAGGCCTGGCCATTTCCTGTCAGGACAGTATACACCTGGGTTCCGTGTGTGTGTGTGTGTGTGTGTGTGTGTGTGTGTCAAGGGTGGGAGGACCAGCCCTTCCCGGAGTGCCAGCAGAGCCCAGGCCTGGCCATTTCCTGTCAGGACAGTATACACCTGGGTTCCGTGTGTGTGTGTGTGTGTGTGTGTGTGTGTGTGCAAGGGTGGGAGGACCAGCCCTTCCCGGAGTGCCAGCAGAGCCCAGGCCTGGCCATTTCCTGTCAGGACAGTATACACCTGGGTTCCGTGTGTGTGTGTGTGTGTGTGTGTGTGTGTGTGTGTGCAAGGGTGGGAGGACCAGCCCTTCCCGGAGTGCCAGCAGAGCCCAGGCCTGGCCATTTCCTGTCAGGACACACCTGGGTTCCGTGTGTGTGTGTGTGTGTGTGTGTGTGTGTGTGTGTCAAGGGTGGGAGGACCAGCCCTTCCCGGAGTGCCAGCAGAGCCCAGGCCTGGCCATTTCCTGTCAGGACAGTATACACCTGGGTTCCGTGTGTGTGTGTGTGTGTGTGTGTGTGTGTGTGTGTGAAGGGTGGGAGGACCAGCCCTTCCCGGAGTGCCAGCAGAGCCCAGGCCTGGCCATTTCCTGTCAGGACAGTATACACCTGGGTTCCGTGTGTGTGTGTGTGTGTGTGTGTGTGTGTGTGTGTGAAGGGTGGGAGGACCAGCCCTTCCCGGAGTGCCAGCAGAGCCCAGGCCTGGCCATTTCCTGTCAGGACAGTATACACCTGGGTTCCGTGTGTGTGTGTGTGTGTGTGTGTGTGTGTGTGTGTCAAGGGTGGGAGGACCAGCCCTTCCCGGAGTGCCAGCAGAGCCCAGGCCTGGCCATTTCCTGTCAGGACAGTATACACCTGGGTTCCGTGTGTGTGTGTGTGTGTGTGTGTGTGTCAAGGGTGGGAGGACCAGCCCTTCCCTGGAGTGCCAGCAGAGCCCAGGCCTGGCCATTTCCTGTCAGGACAGTATACACCTGGGTTCCGTGTGTGTGTGTGTGTGTGTGTGTGTGTGTGTCAAGGGTGGGAGGACCAGCCTTCCCGGAGTGCCAGCAGAGCCCAGGCCTGGCCATTTCCTGTCAGGACAGTATACACCTGGGTTCCGTGTGTGTGTGTGTGTGTGTGTGTGTGTGTGTCAAGGGTGGGAGGACCAGCCCTTCCCGGAGTGCCAGCAGAGCCCAGGCCTGGCCATTTCCTGTCAGGACAGTATACACCTGGGTTCCGTGTGTGTGTGTGTGTGTGTGTGTGTGTGTGTGTGTGTCAAGGGTGGGAGGACCAGCCCTTCCCGGAGTGCCAGCAGAGCCCAGGCCTGGCCATTTCCTGTCAGGACAGTATACACCTGGGTTCCGTGTGTGTGTGTGTGTGTGTGTGTGTGTGTGTGTGTGTGAAGGGTGGGAGGACCAGCCCTTCCCGGAGTGCCAGCAGAGCCCAGGCCTGGCCATTTCCTGTCAGGACAGTATACACCTGGGTTCCGTGTGTGTGTGTGTGTGTGTGTGTGTGTGTGTGTCAAGGGTGGGAGGACCAGCCCTTCCCGGAGTGCCAGCAGAGCCCAGGCCTGGCCATTTCCTGTCAGGACAGTATACACCTGGGTTCCGTGTGTGTGTGTGTGTGTGTGTGTGTGTGTGTGTGTGTGAAGGGTGGGAGGACCAGCCCTTCCCGGAGTGCCAGCAGAGCCCAGGCCTGGCCATTTCCTGTCAGGACAGTATACACCTGGGTTCCGTGTGTGTGTGTGTGTGTGTGTGTGTGTGTGTGTGTGTGAAGGGTGGGAGGACCAGCCCTTCCCGGAGTGCCAGCAGAGCCCAGGCCTGGCCATTTCCTGTCAGGACAGTATACACCTGGGTTCCGTGTGTGTGTGTGTGTGTGTGTGTGTGTGTGTGTGTGTGTCAAGGGTGGGAGGACCAGCCCTTCCCGGAGTGCCAGCAGAGCCCAGGCCTGGCCATTTCCTGTCAGGACAGTATACACCTGGGTTCCGTGTGTGTGTGTGTGTGTGTGTGTGTGTGTGTGTGTGTGAAGGGTGGGAGGACCAGCCCTTCCCGGAGTGCCAGCAGAGCCCAGGCCTGGCCATTTCCTGTCAGGACAGTATACACCTGGGTTCCGTGTGTGTGTGTGTGTGTGTGTGTGTGTGTGTGTCAAGGGTGGGAGGACCAGCCCTTCCCGGAGTGCCAGCAGAGCCCAGGCCTGGCCATTTC